>NW_025335317.1:29066881-29113527 GCF_004798865.1 Varanus komodoensis
AGCAGGATTTCGAAGAGGGAGAGGAACTAGAGATCAAATTGCCAACATACGCTGGATCATGGAGAAAGCTAGGGAGTTCCAGAAAAACATCTACTTCTGCTTCAGTGACTATGCCTTTGATTGTGTGGATCACAACAAATTGTGGCAAGTTCTTAAAGAGATGGGAGTACCAGACCATCTTATTTGTCTCTTGAGAAACCTATATGCGGGTCAAGAAGCAACAGTGAGAACTGGACACAGAACCACTGATTGGTTCAAAATTGAGAAAGGAGTTCGGCAAGGCTGTATACTGTCGCTCTGCCTATTTAACTTAAATGCAGAGCACATCATAAGAAAGGCAGGGCTAGATGAATCACCAGTTGGAATTAAGATTGCTGGGAGAAATATCAACAACCTCAGATATGCAGATGATACCACTCTAATGGCAGAAAGTGAAGAGGAACTAAAGAGCCTCTTGATGTAGGTGAAGGAGGAGAGTGCAAAAGTTGGCTTGAAACTCAACATTAAGAAAACCAAGATCATGGCATCCGGTCCTCTCACTTCCTGGCAAATAGATGGGGAAGAAATGGAGGTAGTGACAGATTTTATTTTCCTGGGCTCCAAGATCACCGCAGATGGGGCCTGCAGCCAAGAAATTAAAAGACACTTGCTCCTGGAGAGGAGAGCTATGGCAAATCTAGACCACATACTAAAAAGCAGAGACATCACGCTGCCAACAAAAGTGCGTATGGTCAAGGCTATGGTTTTCCCAGTTGCAATGTATGGCTGTGAAAGCTGGACCATAAGGAAGACTGAGCGCCGAAGGATTGGTGCCTTTGAATTGTGGTGCTGGAAGATACTCCTGCAAGTCCCTTGGACCACAAGGTGAACAAACCGGTCAGCCCTAGAGGAGATCAACCCTGAGTGCTCTTTAGAAGGCCAGATCCTGAAGATGAATCTCAAATACTTTGGCCACCTAATGAGAAGGAAGGACTTCCCAGAGAAGAGCCTAATGCTTGGAACAATAGATGGCAAAAGAAGGAGGGGATGGCAGAGAATGAGGTGGCTGGATGTAGTCACTGAAACAGTCGGCATGAGCTTAAGTGGACTCTGGGGGATGGTGGAGGACAGGAAGGCCTGGAGGAATGTTGTCCATGGGGTTGCAATGGGTCGGACACGACTTCACGAGTAACAACAACAATTGTATCTTATTTTCCTCTTAATGAAATGCTGATAACTGCTTTTTCCAAGTTCAGACTTATAGTTTCTCTCCAAACTGATAATCAGCAAGACTATGCAAGACTGCCAGGGTTCTTGCAGAGATCACATGGAGGTGCCAGTTGTATTGTGAGGTTCCTGTACAGGCAGCCACCATAGTTTTTCAGACTGCAGAATCTATTTTATAAGTTGCTATGCTCATAAAATTGTTGCAATCACATGAATAGACCCCATGTAGTGGCACTAATTTCTACAGTCTGTACCTCTACATGATCTCTGCTGGCTTAACAAGAATGGTCGTTTCCCTTGTATAAACCAGACCTGCTGTATACAACTGTGCGGTTCCATCTTCCAGAACTGGAAAATATGTCCCTGACAGGATGCAGGCATTATAGACTATCTCACAGGGATACAGGCTCACATGCTTTTTGGCTAATTCTGTTAAGAAATAAGGATTATATCCTGATGCAAGATGAGAGTGACCATCAGTTATGTAGCTCTTAGCTTTAAAAAGTTTATTATAAGAGCTCTTTTTTACTACATGAGGTGGATAGAGAATGACAAAGTACATTGTACTTCTAAAAACTGATGTTTTTAAAAATTACTGGTTTTGCTCACTGAGTTTTTGGTTTAAAATATACAGTTCCATATTTAAGTTCTAGATAATTGGTACACTCACATTTTTGTCTGCGATTTTTCATACATGCTATGTGAAAAGCAGTCTTCATCCTAAACACATATCAGTCTTACATGTATTTTTATTTATTTGAACTGCCTATCAATTTTTGCAATTTTAAGTATTTATCAGTCACTGATATAACTACAGAAGATTTGAATATCAGCATTTGCCAGTCTCACACCCTCCAGAAGTTCTGGACTTCAGTCCCATCAGTCCCAGCTAATGATCAGGAATGGTCACCAAGGTTGTTCTTGAATTAGTTAAATGTTTGAGCTATGACCCTGTATACATTTCCCTGAGGGTAAGGACCATTAATCTCACCATAACTTAATTCTAGTAGACATGTGCATATTTAACAATTAATGCATATCCATATTCTGTTTCTAATATTATCCAGGAGTACTGCTATTTTAGTAACATTATGTAATGCTCTGGCACGGGGCCTAATTCTTCCTTGGATTCCAAAACCAATTCCTAAACCTGATGAAAAGAAAGTGATGGAAGAAGGACCAACCAAACGAAAAAAGGCTCCTCCAAAAGTATATGAAAAATCAGTCTCTGTTCCAACTTTATCTGTAGATCCAGCTGGGATACACGATATTAAAGCAGCCATTGAGGTACACTTAAAAAAATATGAATAGACTGTATAGATAATGTCTGAGCATAATAACATAAGAGCCATGCTGGATCAGACCAAGAGTCCATGTAGGCCAGCATTCTGTTCACGCAAGAGGCCAACTAGCTGCCTTTAGGAAACCTACAAACAGGACATGGGTGCAACAGCTCCCTCCCGTCCATGTTTCAGAAAGCACAGGCATACTGCCTTTGATGCAGTGTATGAAGAAATATTTTCTTTTGTCTGTCCTGAATCTCCCATGTATTAGTTTCACGGAATGACACCAGGTTCTAGTATTAAAAATGAGAAGGAAAAAATGCTTCTCTCTTCACTTTCTCCATACCATGCATATTTCTGAACAGTCTCTTCTTACTTGCCTTTTTATAAACTGAACAATCATGACTGTTGTAACCTTTACTGATAGGGTGCTTGCCCTTGATCATTTCCTTTGTACTTTTCTGCACTTTTTCCACCATAAAAAGTAAAACAAATGGTTTTACTTTTTATTGGGAGTTCCCCAATGTCAGAGTGAGGTCCTGAAGCAGTGCACCAGGAAACAAAAACAATTCAGTTTGAGGTAGCAGAACTTGTAAACATAGATACATTGAAACAGAGCGAGTCAGGAGGGGCCTCCCAGGCCATCTAGTCACCTGGCTCCACTCAAGACATGCCTATTATGAGCATGTCCAGGAAAAATGCAGCCCTCCAGGGTGAAAAATTTGTGTGCTTCTGATGTATAATAATAGAAGATTATGCATTTCCTCCTCTTCACAGCAAAGACTGTGAAACCAAGATATCAAATTCATGCTAAGGGGATAATGGGAATTTGCACCTCAGGATAATTGGTTTTTAAAGCACACCAATTAATTTAAATTTGTCATAAAGCACAGCTTTAATTTTGGGTGGGAGAACATAGAAAATGTATTAATACTGGATAACATCAGAATAAAGCAGTGCCTTTGTTTATAGTGCCTTTGCATCAATTTTCCTACAACATTTGCACAACATCTCTTTTAGGTTTGTGAATTTGCCATGCATTTGCCTAATGGAAGTGTGCCTGATGAACTGGTGCCTATTGCTATGCGTCAGCAGGTCATTGCAACTTGGGTGAAAGCCAGACAATTGGTTCAGCATCAGATTGGGAGGTGGCATGGATCTGATGAGGAGGTATCAATTCTGTCTCATATGTTGGTAAACCTTGTTTGAAACATGAAAGTGTTGGGAAGTTCATTGTATAAATGTCAGACATTAGTGGTTGTCCCCAAAGCTGTACATTGCATAACTGAAGGATGATGCTTAGTGGCTTCCCATAAGGTTCCAGTTACATCCAGTTACATGCCAAGTTCCCTCCATGCAGCAGCCCATTGTACCCTTCCTGTCCCTTACATTAGACTCTTAAACTACTTTCTCAGTGTACAAAATGGAAATCTAGGGAACTGCCTATAGCGGAAGAACATGCTTTTTCAAATTTGCTGCCTTTTTGCACTGTACCTTGAGTAACAGAGCTCTTTGTGACTGTGCAGCATGGAAATGTAAGTGAACTTTCATTTGGAATGTGCATGCACTTGTGTGCCAGCAAGCATAAGGGTGAATACCTACAATGGGGCAACTCCACCTACTTTGGGCTATGACTTTACCTGCTGCTGTCATGTAGCTCTCAACTTTCTTGCCTGGAGTCAGTACAACCCTGAGGCTGAAAAAAGTTTCCATATCTGCATTATAGGATTCGGCATTCTTTGCTGCACACAACTGTGATACTGCTTCTATTGAGAGCAGTCTTGACATGAGGGACCCTAAATATTTTCTATTACATTTATTTAAAGAACATTCATGCAATGTCAACTCAAACATTAATTAGAAACATTAAATTCTATACAAATACATAGGAACAGAATGAGTTAGAAGGGGCCTCCTGGGCCATCTGGGTCTGCTCATGACATGCCTACCACGTGCATGTCTAGCCTATCCTTGAACACCCTCACCGATGGGGCCTCAACCACCTCCCGTGGAAGCCCATTCCATACCCTTGGAATCCTAACTGTCAGGAAGTGCTTCCTGGCATTCAAAGTGAACCTTGGTTCCTTGAGCTTTGCTCCATTGGAACATGTCCTGCCCTCCTCTGTAGGGGAGAACAGGTCTCTCCCCACCTCCGTGTGACACCCCCTCACATACATGTTTTAGCATACACTTTATCAGCAATTAACTATCGAGTTATTTAATCAATCATTTCCATAATTAATCTAAAAGTACTTTAGAATTTCATAATTATTTCTGGATGTGGTCAATGTGAAGTAGACTAGAGCATTCATTGTGGGGACTCCCTCTTTCTAGAACTCCTTGACTCTTGTTGTTAGCCAGGTGCCAATAATGTTTTGTTTTTGCCACTTGCTGAAGCTATTTTTATTCATACAACCATATCCTAAGTGACCAACCTCAGCTTTAGATAACCCTCGGAGGTAAACACGTATGGATGGATAGGGCCTAAGATGTTCCTTCTTTCATGTCCACACTGCCATTGGTTTGCCTTGTGTAACACCAAAACATGCCAGTCTGTCACTCAGCTGCTTGGCTGTCTGTCAGGAGCCTAATTCTCCTAGGAAATGACATGAAAGTTATCCCTATTGGTTTCCCAGCTGGCTTCCTTGGCACACCTCTTTCTCAGCACAATTTGCTTTTGATCACTGGGGTTAGGAGGAGGGTTGAAACAAGGATAAAGCCTCCCCATACCATCACATCCCATCCCTTGTATCCCAATAACTCTGTGATCTTCTCAGCAATCATGATCGAAGTTACAGGGATGGGGTCATGGGAGAGGGTGAGCTTGTCCATATGTATGAGTGTGGGTAGGTGCAGTTGTGCAGCTGGATGCATAGTAGCATAGTTGTGAGCTCTAGGGAGGTGAAATTGGTGTCTGGAGACCTCAGAGTTAGTGACCCTTTCTGTAAGGGTGGGCAAAACTACAGGCATACTTTTGAATCTGCGGCCTAGTTATCACAAAGTGCAAATGGGGGTACTAAATCTTTGTTTTGACACTATCATTTCAGACTGCAGGTGGGACACACAATGGAATCTTCTTCCACGATATTGTGTTCTTGCACAGAAAATAACATTTTGAGATGATGGTAAAGATAGAGCCCTAGTTTGAGTAATCCAAATATGTCCTATGAATACAGATTACTAAATAATATAAAGTATCTTTTTGTTGAATCAATAGTATGCCTTTCTAGCTGGAAGAACTCTGAATGTTGATGATTCTTCCTATTCAGACTAATGATGAAGGATCCAGTCCCATGGCAAAAGTTTTTACTGGTTTGGAAATGTACTCATGCAATGGTTTGGGTCTCATGGACTTCTCACTTCCCAATTTGGCTCAAGTATGTTCCTTTTTCATGCATATATTAAATCTGTTAATAGAATACACTTTAACTGAAATCTATAATAAATGTATTTCTAAATACATCTGTATTTCTTCTGGATAGCTGAATTTTGATGAGCATTTATTTTCCCTCTGTATGCTGCAACTTGAAAACTAACGTACTGCTTGCACCAGCTGATTAAACAATTTTTTCAATGAGTCATCATCAAATAATATTACAATATTCTAATATCAGTTATTAATAATCAAGGCTTCTCTAGCATTATAACAAAATTGATTGTGTGGCACTCTCAGTGCTGTAACACCAAGACCATGAAATCTAGGCACCTGAAACTTGCCAAGCATACAAAGGGAACCTAGGGGTGTGCACTTTAAGGGGCTGCTTATTTTTTTTAACTTACTAACTTAAACTAATCGAAATGTGCTCATGTGAGTAAAGCCAGCACTAACATTGCCAGTCCCCAGGGACTTAGACTTTCCTAACAACCCCAAGCTTTGCAGTCCATACTGTTTGAGGTTAGGGAGGTGAGTAGGTAAGAGAACAGTTAGGCACTTAGCCTTTTGTGCTGTGGGACAGCCTCCTCCAGGGAGGCTGTAGAGGATCATCACAGCAGGGACCCTGCCTGAGTGTGTCAGCAGGCATGGCTTCATTTAGAGGGACAGGCACAATGTGTCCAATTTGACAGCTGCTAAATAGTTTTTCTGTATCTAATCCATGGCTAATCAATCCACAGAAAGCCATGTCCTTTTGCTAGTAAAATATAAACTCTCAACCAACGTAAGCAGTAGAATAAATGCAACAGAGACAGTGCACTAGGCAACTTACATAATCCAAAAAGCCAGAGAAGCACATTTTTGGCAGCTCTGAGTAGTTTTGACAGTACAGTCTTCACTGAACATCTCAGTGCAGAGCTCTCAGTGGCCTGCTACACATACCTCCCAAAGGTTTGTCATCACACATTTCCAAATAGGCCCACAGCTGCACTGTTTCTGGAATTCTCTAGCATACAGTGCCCTTGGACCATTCTTTACAAGAGTACAGTTTCTGAAATAAGTTAATCTAAAAGTACTAAATGCTAACATTGTGGATTCAGGAATGTATTATTATCCAATCTTATCTGCAGTTGGTGAAAATGGCTTTAGAGTGCAACTGGCCAGACTCACTAGTACAACTCCAGACACTCACCAGACTTACCCATTTTGCACACACTATCCATGATCATGAACTGGTGATGATGTGCTCTCAAAAGATTTTGGAAATGGATGATAATTTGCCTTACAACACTGATACAAAGAAAAAAGAAATGTAAGTAGATGGAAATTATACGTGTTGATTTACGATGAAAATTAACCATGTATAATGCAGATGTAACAGAGCTTATTTCTTGACTATGTATAAGAGATTGATTGTTAAATCAGTTTTATTGATGGTTTGTGGCCTGTTCCATTGCCTGTCCATTGATGTAATTGTTTTTTCTTAATTTTCTGGACTTGCATCCATGTTGGAAAGTGTACACTTGCATACATATGTACTTCTGAATATGTGCATTTGCACAAATCTCTCGCAATCCACATTTTCATGTGTCAACTAAGGGAGAAAGGCACATTTTTAGTTTGGTTTTTTTCATATTTTCTCTACTTTATATGACTAATTATATAGTTACATAGAGTAAAAAAAAAGTCTGAAAGTCTGTGCAACTTAGAAAAAGCCAGTCCACTGTGGAATCTTCAGGTAGGATTGATAGAAACTGAACTTATTTGAAACCACTGTAGTTTTCTCTAGCATCCCCATGTCAGTCAAGATTTCTTGCATTATATCTGCACCAGACCTTGGTGGCCATTTTTTTCTTCCTAGTCTCTGTTGAATAACAGTTTTGTAAATGTATTTTCTTAACACATATTTTTGTAATCTAGATGGTTATATAAAACATATATAATTTGTGAAATATTCTGGCAATTTTATTCTTGTTTCCAGATCTAATTATAGGAAATTATCATTTTATAATTTTATCATTCTTTTACCATTTTTAAATTCACATTTAAAGCAAAAGTTCTTCATGCTGTTTAGAAATATATCTCATTTTTAATTTTTGTACTGAACAGACAATATTGTGGAGTGGCAGGGGTGGAGGAATGGAAACCATGTTTTCAGATGTTTTTTTTCTTCAGAATGTACAAAATAGAACTTTACTGACCCCTAATGGACATAATTATTATGCATTATATTATTCTACCTGCTATATAATTGTGTATAATTTTGTCCCAATGATTTTTTAAAAACAAAACCAGCTGTAGGAAGTTGCAGTCTTCAGTAAAAGACCAGAAAGTTGAAGTGAATGCTTATTTTTCAGCTCATCTCTCCACAAAAGAAAAGATACAGTGACTCACTCATGCTATAACCCAAGGTTTTAAAAAAGCCATGGGTTACTGTTACATGTGAAATGGGCCAACATTTTATCCATTGATTTTGAAGATGTGCCTGTTCTTCACCTGTATTTGTATAATCCGTATTTACGAAAAAAATATGTATAGAAAACATCTGTGTCTGTATAATCTTAACTTCACTGCTGTAGCAAAAGTTAGCTTTCTACTTTGTAAAACTCATGGAATCATAGAATAGTAGAGTTGGACGGGGCCATGAAGGCCATCGAGTCCAACCTCCTGCTGTTGCAGGACACCAAGTTACACCATCCCACTCAGATGGCTATCCAGTTTCACCTTGAATGTGGGAGAACCCATGACCTCTTTAGGCAACTGGTTCTACTGTTGTATTGCTCTGACAGTGAGGAAGCTTTTCTTGATATCTGAATCTGGGTTGTTGCAACTTGAATTGATTATTCCATGTTCTATACTCTGCTATCAGTGAGAAACGATCTTGACTTTCCTCTCTGTGAAAGCCTTCGAGGTACTTATAGAGGGATATCATATGCCCCCTCAGTCTTCTCTTCTCAAGGCTGAACATGCCCAGTTCTCTCTGTCTCTCCTCACAGGGCAGTGTTTTCAAAGCCTGGAGCATTTTTGTTGCTCTCCGCTGGACCCTTTCTAATTTTCCTCCATCTTTCTTAAATCTTGGCTCCCAGAACTGGACACAGTATTCCAGGTGAGATCTGACTAGTGAGGGGTACAGGGGAACTACTACATCTTGTAATTTGGAAGTAATACTTCTGTTAATGCATCCCAAACTAGCACTTGCCCTTTTGGTGACTGCATCACATTGTTGGTTCATGCTTAGCCTATTGCCCACAATTACTCAGAGATCTTTTTCTTGTTCAGTTCTTTTGAGCCACATATTCCCCATCTTGTATCGATGCAGTTGGTTTCTTTTTCCTCGGTGTAGGACTTGGCACTTGTCCTTATTGAATCTCATTGTGTTGCTTTCAGCCCAGTTTTCAAGTTTATCAAGATTGCCCTGAATCTTCATTCTGTCTTCTTTAATATTCTACCCAGTTTTGTATCATCTGCAAATCTGATTCTTTTTCCTTGTGCTTCCTCATCTAAATCATTAATGAAGATGTTGAAGAGCACTGGGCCCAGAACTGAACCCTGTGGCATCCCACTAGTTTCCTCTATACAATTTGAGAAGGTGCCATTGATGAGCACTCTTTGTGTCCAATTTAGCAGCCAATTTTGGATCCACCTAATAGTTTTTCCATCTAGTCCAGTTTTTGCTAATTTGCTCATCAGAATGTCATGTGGCACTATGTCAAAAACTTTGCTAGGTGGATTATGTCCACAGTGATCCCTTTGTCCATTTGGGAGATTACCCAGTCAAAAATGAGATTAATGACAGGATTTATTTTTGATAAATCCATGCTGGCTTCTATTAATCACTGTATTTTCTTCAAGATGCTTGCAGATGGATTATTTAATAATAATATGCTCCAGAATTTGTCCAGGGATTGATGTCAGACTAACTGGCCTATAGATCCCTGGTACATCTTTTTGAAGATAGGGACCACGTTTGCCCTTCTCCAGTCATCTGCCAATTCTCCTGTTTTCCAAGATTTATCAAAGATTTATTGAAGATAATAGGCAACGGTGCTGAGAGTTCCTGCGCTAGCTCTTTTACCACTTTGGGATGGAGTTCATCAGGCCCTGGAGAATTGAAAGTGTTTATTCATTCAGGCCAGGACAGAGAGACTGCAAAACTTAAATCTAGCACTTCAGACTGATATTTAGGCTTTTACAGATGATGTACAGAAATGGTCACATAGTGTTTCTGCCAGAAAACCACTACAGACACTTACGTAAATAGAGAGGAAATTACCCTGTGATTTGAAATATTTCATCTTTTCCCACAGGCAGAATCAAACTGGCCAAATCAGTGGTTATACTTGATAAAATTTAACACTCTGAATTTTAATAGAGTGGATCATGACTATAACAACATTTGAGCTTCTTTAGAAAATAAAGATCACTTGTGGTATTCAGGCTAATCATGAGGAAAAGGTCATGCAGATGTTAGTATGGCGTGAGAATCATTTGCTAAGGCAGTGTGGAGAAAGGAACAGCCCAGGAAGTACCTTGCTATTCTGAGGCCTTCTTCAAACATGTTAGGCTGCAGCCACAGCTTAGAAGATTGAATTCTACATGAATTCACACTACCATTGATGGCTAAACATTGTGTTTCTCACATGTACATTGGCTCCAGCTACAAGAAAAATCATTTCTTGGCTGTAAAATATGGTGTAAAGGTAAATAAGAATAAATTATCCATTGCTGTCAAACAATTGTTTAGTAAACAGAGTTTGCATTTATACATAAAGTACTAGATATAAGGTCAGCTGTGGTTAATAAATATGTTAAATATATTAATTATGCTATACCTTGGGTAGGCAAAATGTTGATCCCCAAATGAGAACTAATATAATGTAGTGGTTAGAGCTCTGGACTGAAGATCCAAATTCTAATTTGCAGTAGGCTGTGAAGCTCACTGAGAGACTTCGTGCCAGTCACTGGCAACATTTTTATCCTTGCAACTGCCAACCTCATGGGGTTGTTGTGAGGATAAAATGGAACAGAAAAGGATCATGTATCCCACCTTGGGTTTCTTGCAGGAGGGAAAAAATGGAGGAATATAAATGTAATAAATGAAATGTTATGGACTTCACCTCTCAAAAGCCTCTGCCAGCATTGTAAGTGGTCAGGCATCCTGGGAATTGATGTCTACAGTATCTGCAGTTGCTTATTCTGCCCAGCTCCACCATTGCTAAATCAAAGCATGGAAGGGATGGGGGTATTCATGTCAAAACAATGGAATAATGAAGAGGAGGAAGCATGGAAATACATGGAATGATGTTGTGGTAACCATGTTAAGAGATTGTATTATGTTTGCCTATACTTTGCCAGTTTTTTCAATCATCACAAATTCATTATTCCTGCATAATGTTGCCTTCCATAATCAGTTTAATCCCCAAATAAGAATAAAACAGATATTTGAGTATTTAATTTAACGCTTTCTCTCATACTTCAGCACTTACCTGTTATAAGAGAATAGAAGCCTGGAGGCTTCCCAACATTTGCAGTTGGTTACTCATAGCAATTTATGAATGTTTTAAACAATGGTGTCATTCTCCGGCCATCTCCCATGACTTTGAAAAATTTGCATAGCTTTTGCGGAGCAAGGAAAATCTGGTATTATTTGAAAATAGTGGTATGAAACAGAATGAAAATGTATTTCTACAATGTATCACAGTGCCATCTTGTGGTTATATCATGGAATATATTTGGAGCAGGGACACAGAAAGAAAATCCTTGTGGGGGAGGGGTAAATCTTGTAAAGGAGCTGATCTTGATCGAACAAAGGAACTGGGTTAAAAGCTGCAGGGTAGAGAAGCTTGATAGCACAAAGTCTGGAATCTAAAATTTCATTCGGTTCAGACAATCTTGTTCTCACAGCATACCACGGAACCTGCTTTTTCAGAGAATGTGAATGCTCTGTGTTGACGGGTATGTTAAAAACCAAGTTATTGGTCCATAATAATAAAAACCGCCTCGAGGCTTTATTGTGATGGGGGCGGCATAGAAATGTTTTAAATAAATAAATAAATAAAAAGTTCAACTCATAAAACTTTGGGCTTTTTATACAGGAATGATTATACATTGAGACAAGAAATGTTGAGCATTGCTGCTTGTACACAAGGAAAGAGTATAATGGAAAATTTAGCTGGCAAAAAACATTTG
The DNA here is from genome assembly GCF_004798865.1 of Varanus komodoensis. Lineage (NCBI taxonomy): Eukaryota > Metazoa > Chordata > Lepidosauria > Squamata > Varanidae > Varanus > Varanus komodoensis. The sequence continues at coordinate 29,078,933 of NW_025335317.1, forward strand.
CGTGTGGCAGCATCAAAATCCTTTGTTGAAAGTGCAAGGTATGTTGTGCTTCCTTGAGCATGGTAAGTTATTTTAAAGCAGATTTCACATTCCTCTGAAATAGCAAAAGTATCAGACGTATACAAAACTTTTGTACTGAAAGATACTGTTAAGTACTTATTAGTGTTCTTAACCTGCATAGATTATTCATATTGGCAATAAGGAAAATAATACTGTATTTCAAAATATAACTGTACTGACTTAATATAAACTATATTAAAATTTATAAATGAATGTGCTGTAAAATGATCTATTGATGTGTTCCTAAATGACTCATCAAATATATTTACTTCTAGACAACTTTCTATCAAGAGACTGAAATGATTTAAACTATTTAGATGAGTGCCTATAGTAGACATTTCATTCTTTGTGGATTCTTAATCACAGTGGATGGGTTCACATGACTGGGAAGGAAAATACACCATCATAGCCTATTTTCCTACTGCACGCATGCCAGTTGCACGTGACTGGATTGCACAATTATCCACATTTTATCACTAGTCAGACCTCACCTGGCATAATGTGTCCAGTTCTGGGCGCTAAGGTTTAAGAAAGATGCAGAAAAATTAGAAAGGGTCCAGAGGAGGGCAACAAATATGATCCAGGGTTTGGAAACACTGCCCTATAAGGAGAGACTGGGAGAACTGGTCATGTTCAGCTTTGAGAAAAGAAGACGTGGGAGGGGGTATGATATCCCTTTATAAGTACCTCAAAAGCCGTCTCTTCTCACTGATGCCAGAGTGTAGGACACAGAATAATCAATTCAAATGTGACCAACCAGATTCAGGCTAGTCATCAGGAAATACAACAGTGGAACCAGCTGCCTAGAGAGGTCGTGGGTTCTCCCACACTAGAAACATTCAAAAAGAAACTGGACAGCCATCTGAGTGGGATGGTGTAACATGGTGTCTGGCAACAGCAGAGCGTTGGACCCAATGGCTTTTATGGCCTCTTCCATCTCTGCTATTCTATGATTTTATGTCAGTCGCATGCATAAATGGAAATAAATAAAATGAATAAATAAATGCAAAACAAAAATTGATAAATCCAGCAGTGAAGACAAATACATATGCCATTCATATCTGTAGGGCAGCTGGCTGGGAACAAGTGTTCCTTGTACCTTAGTCACCATATGTCTTCAGCCAATTTTTCCTGATTTCCACTGTCCACTGCATTTCCACACCTTATTTCCACTGCACACCCCCTTTCTTGGGCACCCCCTGTCCCTTAGCAGATGTTTTTTGGGCAAACAAGGGGATGCAGAGGGGAGGAGAGGATGAGAAATTCCCCCATTAGTGGGCATACTTATGCAAGTGATGTATGTTTTGGGGAAAACTTGCAGCATTGACAGTAAAAGTTCCTATGAATGCTGAATAATTCCTGAAGATTATTATTGTAGTATTTCTAAAAAGAATAAAGAGAAAATGAAAACAATAGATATATATTTACAAAATAATAGAAACTGAGCTGGGTTGCCAACTAAACACAAATCCTGTAAATGGCTTTGGCATATTTCTTAAGAGAAAATGGAAACAAACTCTATGTGTTGGATCCCAACAAGCACATATGTTGTACAAGGGAATGTTCCTTCTCCTATTTCCCCATTGTAGCCCTCTTGCATGCCCCAAAAGCCACTCCCGAAGGTTAGGGAATTATCAGGCATATAATGTCAAACTTCAGGAGCATCCTGTGTTGGTTGTACTGGTGATTCAGATTCCAATTTCAAGTATGAAACTGTTTTTGAAACAGCTCAGACTCCAGCAATGTTTCAAGGTCCTGAGACCCAACCTGAGGTAGCACTGGGGAAGATTAGCCCAAGAGCAGGCAGGGGGACTAGTCAACCTGGCCATGGGAACATTGAGGAATTTCAGCCTGAGGGAGAAAACATCGAAATGGGAAGTTTTTCCCATGGAGAACTCCTGCCTCCTAAAAAAGTAGACCTGGTCACTCGCTGTCATCACTGAAGGGAAGCCCACTTAGGGACGCAACAGGAGAAGTGGAGGCATGGCCATTTTCACAGTGTGCCTCCTCCAGGGCTGAAACCCAGAAGGACTCAAAGAAAGCTTTGGGAAATGAATGGTAAAAAGGGTTCATTTTGTGTCTGCTCAGAGACTCTTGTGTGACAATAAAGATCATTAAGCAAAGAGACACTGGTGAAGTTGATATTACTAGGAGGGAGGGAGGAACACAGATTGCAACACGTAAACATTGTAAACAGTGTAAAAAGTCAGTAAAGTACTCCTGGAGTATTACTGCAATACAAAGCAAGTACAGGTTTTTTCAGGTTCTTTCATTTGGGAAAATATTTGATATATAGCTTAATGTTTTAAACATTGTCCTGCTGTAAAGTATTGAACAGGTGGTATATGTCTCAGAAGGTATGTAGGAACCCCTGTATTGGAAACTATTATGTGGATTTGTCTTTCTGTTAAGAAAGAGTTGTCACTATTCTCAAAGAAAGAAAGGTTTTAGATCTGCATTTGCCCAAGTTTAACCCTGTTAAACTTGAATGAATATCTCTCTATATGTAGCCTTCACTATTTGTAAATGTGCGAAATATATAAATAATGGATTTTGAAAAGTGGCCATACAGTAACAACCAGCAAGAGAGAATGCCTCTTTCACACACCTATTTTCCATGGACCTTTTTTAAAATGTACATGAAAGAAATACTTTTTGTAATGGGATGAATCCCCTTGTACATTCAGAAAATGTGATCTTTAATATTTGCAAGGAGGCCCACAGAATACTGTGTTGGACTCGGTGTAACTGTACCAAGCATTATTTACTATATGCTATACCAGGCCTATGCTTTTTTTGTGTGTTTCGGTACTTTTAGATATGCAGGAGAAGCAGGAAACATTGCTCTTGCTATGATTGCAGCTAGACATTTCTGGAATGCCTGCTTGCCCTTCATTGGCTCTTCAGCAGACAGGCAGCAGCTCAAAATGCCCACTGAAATTATTCTCAAAAGCATCATTAAAGCATCAGAAGCCAAAACCAAGCAGGTAATAAATAAATAAATGGCAAGTAGGAGTGTTTTCACTTCAGAAAGCTCTAAACAGAACAAGCAACCAGAAAGCTAAAAGTTGGATGGTTAATTCATATAAATAGATGGAATTTGTAGATAGATAGCCTGCAGTTGCTGATTCTGTGGCAATAAATAGTGTAGCCGTCCATGCTCATATTGACTTGGGTCCATAGCCTGCATGCCATTTTGTCAAAGCTGTATGACAGTTACAATACTCATGGATTTTACGTCATTCCTTCCTTCCCCAACTGCCCCCATCATTTAGGAAACAGAACATATGTTACATTTGCATCAGTGGCGCACAACAGACTTTCAAAGCAGCAGTTCATCAGATGGACATTTTTTTCCAGGTAAGTTTTCGCTGTTAGGAAGTGGGGGTTGTGGAGTGACTGCATTACTTTTGTAATATTAACACTACAAAATATTGTTAACATTGTATAAACTATTTCAAGGTGCTGATGAGGATCCAACCTTAAGGACATTCTTGTATGTATTATTATTCCAAGTGTATGCTGATAAAAATGATTGGGAAGCAGGTCTCAAAGTGTTAGATGATGCTGTTCAGAACCTTCCTCGAACTAAGCACAGACTGTAAGTTGTTCAGCTTTCTTTGTTTTTGATGTTTTCATATAGATTACTGTAGTTGTGTTGATATTGGATACCTAACCAGGTCTGTGCAATTTCTATTTGTATTCTTTCATACAGAGAAATGTTTTATAGAGTTGGTTCCCCAGTACTCACACAGCACCTCTGTCCAGTGGTACCAGAACGTGATATAAACACATGTAAACCCACAACAGTGGGTGGTGGGCTCTCCCACACTAGAGACATTCAGAAAGAAACTGTACAGCCATCTGAATGGGAAGGTGTAACATGGTGTCCTGCAACAGCAGGGGTTGAACCTGATGGCCTTCATGGCCCCTTCCAACTCTACTGTTCTATGATTCTATGATTCTAATGGCTATGCCCACAACATCCCTTGTTCTGCCTTCCATGTTTCATGATGAGGAGTGGGACTCTATTTGTTTTTACTTGAATACACATAGGTTTCTCTGTGCTGTTGAGGACCTTACTTTTTAATTCAGCATGAATAGGAGCATCCTTCATTTCTCTGTTCAATTCAAGGAGGCTAGGGACTGAGTGTGTGGCCAGCATGAACAGGGATAGGTCCAGTGGGCCCAACACTGTGCCTCTCGCATTTACTGAGATACTCTGTTTGGACATAATAAATGAACAGGGCTAACGGGAGGGAAGTAGGGAGCCCTTGCAAGGGGCTTGATCATAGCCAATGGGGTAAAATTGGTCTTTTAAATGTAGTATTGTGGTGTGGTGATTGCAGTGTTGGACTGGGACCCAGGAAATCTGGGTTCTAGTCTCCACTCAGCCATGGAGCTCACTGGGTGACTTTGGGCCAGTCACTCACTCTCAGTCCAGCCTACCTCAGAGGTTGTTGTGGGGATATATGAAGCAATGAAAACTGCCTGGCAGTTCTCACAAGAGGAAAAAAGCAAGATGTAAATGGAATGTAATAATAGTAGTAGTAGTAGTGTAAGTTTAAATGGGGCAAATGAGATTTTTACAGTAGAATCCTGCTGTAATCTTCTGTCTGCTCAGAAGAAAGATCTATTTAATTCAATTTAGTTCAATTGGATTTACTTCCAGAAAAACGGGTATAGGATTGCAGGCTTAGCATATATCCTTAGCTTTCTGAATAATTTAGCTAAGTAACTCCTCAATGAATACATATTTTTTCAACAAAATCCTGAGTTGCCCATAAAATAAGTTAGTTTATGTAGTTCAAATCTGTTTAATATATTGGACACATTCTAGTACTTTCACAATTTCATCATTGGAAGTGTGGCTTCCAAGTATAAACATGTAGGTTGCAGCATGTCATAACACATGGTAGGTGGATAAGGATGGTGTTGAAAATTAGCCTTGCTATGCATGCATAAGAATAAGAATTGTACTAGAGGTAGCAACTAAAACCATCCCAAAGAAAAAGAAATACAAATAGCTTTACAAATAACTGAAGCAAGAATGGAAGCGAAAGGCAGGGGAGAAAGAGAAAGATACACCCAATTGAATGCAGAATTCCAGAAAACAGCTAGAAGAGATAAGAATGCCTTCGTAAATGAACAGTGCAAAGAAATAGAAGAAAACAATAGAACAGGGAAGACCAGAGACCTGTTCAAGAAAATTGGAGATATGATGGGAACGTTTCATGCAAAGATGGGCATGATAAAGGACCAAAATAGCAGGGACCTAACAAAGGCAGAAGAGATTAAGAAGAGATGACAAGATTACACAGAGGAACTATGCAAGAAAGAGCTTAACATCCCTGATAACCATGATGGGGTGGTTGCTGACCTCGAGCCAGACATCCTGGAATGTGAAGTCAAATGGGCCTTAGGAAGTCTGAGCAACAACAAAGCTAATGGAGGTGACAGTATTCCAGCTGAGCTATTCAAAATCTTACAGGACGATGCAGTAAAAGTGCTACACTAAAAGTGCTATGCCAGCAAATTTGGAAAACTCAACAGTGGTCACAGGATTGGAAAAGGTCAGTTTACATTCCGATCCCAAAGAAGGATAATGCCAAAGAATGTTCAAACTACCGCACCACTGCACTCATTTTATTTATTTATTTATTTATTTAAAACATTTCTATGCCACCCCCATCGCAACAAAGCCTCGGGGCGGCTCACAAAGAATACATAAAACATACATAAATAATAATAATATAGCAATTAAAAGAAGAAAACAACATCAACAACAACAACATTTAAAAACCCCCGGTGCATTCTCAGCTAAAAATTTTAAAATACTAATTAATACAATAATTTAGCAATTAAAATAAGTTTTAAATAAAAAGGTCTTAGCCTGGCGCCGAAAAACCTTTGGTAGAATTCCTTTGGTAATGTTGCTAAGCTGTCATTTGGAAGTTCTATAGCATTCTTGAGTTACGTCACAATGTTCACACTTTTGTCGGTTGGGATTTTTTTTGCATATGTATGAAATGGTACTAATATTTAAGTCATATCATTGGTAATTTGGCATGTTGAGAAATGTATATACTGTCTAGTCAAATAGAAAGAAATGCTTAGGTTGTCTAGTGGTCTGCAAATTTATAATTTGCTTATTTAAAATCGTAGTTAGGCCCCCTTAAGTGTCAGTATGATGATATAGCCGCAAATGTATTGAGCTATGTCAACAGCACAAAAATAGGAAAAAGGCTAAAGTAGTAACATTCGTGCCCATTCTCACATTTCTCTGATAATGGCACCACGATTAATGGTGTAGCATAATGACAGTTTCCTCAGAAGAGCCAGCCAATGTCCTCTTTTACACAGTGGAAACATGTTGGGACACCTCTTGGATAAGGGAGTATTATTAAGCCAATGCAATTTTCCATAATTGCAGTAGGAGGAGTAACTTAACAGCAATTGATATTTTTACTCCATGCAATCATTTGTTGCCTTGTGTTGACATAGACAGAGTCCAACAGGAGTATAGTTATGGTTCTTGGTGTTTGTGTGTCAAATACCCTCAGGCAAGGTAGCTGTAAGGAAGGGGTGAGCTGCTATTATTATTATTATTATTATTATTATTATTATTATTATTATTATTACATTTCTATGCCGCCCCTTGCCGAAGCCTCCGGGGAGCTTACAACACAATAAAATACAATACAATACAAAAATAACAATATAAAATTAAAATTAATAATATAAAATAAATAAAAAATATAAACGATATAAAAGAAGTTAGAAAAGTTAGAAAAGAAAAGAAAAGAAAAGAAAAGAAAAGAAAAGAAAAGAAAAGAAAAGAAGTCACCCTGGCCAGATAAGTAAATATTGTTAACAATTAAAGTGACGTTTAAATAAAAAGGTCTTCACCTGGCGCCGAAAAACAAATAACGAGGGCACCAGGCGGACCTCTCTGGGGAGCACATTCCATAGATTGGGCGCCACCGCAGAGACAGCCCTCCTCCGAGTACCTACCCTCCTAATTTCTTTCACGGATGGTTCCCGGAGAAGGGCCTCTCCCGCAGATCTCAAGGGGCGGTCGGGCATATATGGATGTAAGCGCTCCTTCAGGTAACCAGGTCCCAAGCCTTTTAGGACTCATTTCACATGCTAGCAAAGTTATGCTCAGAATCCTACAAGCTAGGCTCCAGCAATATGTGGACCGAGAACTACCAGAAGTACAGGCAGGGTTTCGAAGAGGGAGAGGAACTAGAGATCATCTTGCCAACATACTCTGGATCATGGGGAAAGCTAGGGAGTTCCAGAAAAACATCAACTTCTGCTTCATTGACTATGCTAAAGCCTCTGATTGTGTGGATCACAACAAATTGTGGCAAGTTCTTAAAAAGATGGGAGTACCAGACCATCTTATTTGTCTCTTGAGAAACCTGTGTGTGGGACAAGAAGCAACAGTGAGAACTGGACATGAAACAACTGATTGCATGGTTCAAAATTGAGAAAGGAGTACAGCAAGGCTGTCTATTGTCACCTTGCCTATTTAACTTATATGCAGAGCACATCATGAGAAAGGCCAGTTTAGATGAATCACAAGTTGGAATTAAGATTGCCAGGAGAAATATCAGCAACCTCAGATATGCAGATGATACCACTCTAATGGCAGAAAGTGAAGAGGAACTAAAGAGCCTCTTGATGCACGTGAAAGAGAAGAGCACAAAAGTTGGCTTGAAACTCAACATTAAGAAAACTATGATAATGGCATCCGGTCGTCTCACTTCCTGGCAAATAAATGGGGAAGAAAGGGAGGTAGTGACAGATTTTATTTTCCTGGGCTCCAAGATGGTGACTGCAGCCAAAAACTTAAAAGACACTTGCAGGTCTAGACAGCATACTAAAAAGCAGAGACATCACTGTGCTGACAAAAATTCATATAGTCAAGGCTATGGTTTTCTCAGTTGCAATGTATGACTGTGAAAGTTGGTCCATAAGGAAGGCTGAGTGCTGAAGAATTGGGGCCTTTGAATTGTGGTGCTGGAGAAGACTCCTGCATGTCATTCATCTGCCATTTCTTACAATTAAATTATTATTTATTTAAATAGTGGGTGTTCAAAAAGCAAACAATATGGAAACAAGATATAAAAAGCAAACAATATGCTAAGGTAGGATTTAACTTCTGTTAGCTCAGAGGAAATGGTAATTCAATGGAATCTTCTAGCTCAAGAAGGGGCAACATTTTTAACTGATTCTACCTTTCCTGTGCAGCTACTTTGGATGCAATTCTGGAAGGTTTAGCAATCCTTCAAGCAAATTTGAAGGATTGCAGTTGGGAAGGGAACTGGAAAAATCCCTTTAGCCTATAAAGTCACACAGCTTGCACAATTTGGGGTGTACACTGCTGAAACTGTTTTATTCCTGATGCATTTGCTTGCTGAAATGCAGGGCAAATTAATTATTGCTGCTCATGGAGACAAATATGCCTTAACCAGAGGTTCTGAATGTAAGATAGTTAATAAAATAAGTCTTAAAATATCACTCTAACTTAATTATATTCAATTATTTATAAGCATTAACTCAATCAAAATATGCTTTGTAGTCCAGTTTTTAAACATATGGTAATGCTGAAGGCAAGACTTGGACGTAACTATATAATGGAAATTCAAAAATTCCGAGATGAAAGTGAAGACTACATGTCACATATGTGGCATCAACTGGCCTCTGTGTCATCAGATCTTGTTGGACAGCTATCCTGCTACCAAAATACAATTGAAGTTTTACAGGTTTGCATCCCTCTCTCTTTTTTAAGACAAGAAGATTATACTTGTGTGCATACCTCAATTTTAGCAGACAAATCCTGAGGGGAAAATTTGTCAGAAAAGACCCACTCCTTCCCAAGTCTTGCTAGAACAGAAGGTCACCTGTAACCTATGTGACATGATCACATTTCTGTGAGCAGTTTTCACCTCTTTTTCCTACTCAATGTCTGTAGAGCAAAGATTATTTACACATAGTTTTGCCCCTTGTTCTCCTTTGTGGTCTCTGTGCATTGCACACATATGGGCTTTGCCACAGGGCACAATGTCTGAATCTTAGAAAACATCCACAGCTCGGAGTCACAGAGTGGGTGGAAGTGGTAATCTGTGTATTCACACGATTCTCCCCTCCCCATTCTACTGGCTGTCGTCAGTGCTGTTTTACCCTTCAGGCCAGGCATGGTCATCTATGCCTCCTTTACAGATTTCCGGCTCCCTTGCACACCTGGGACAATGTGGTCTTCAAGATAACTCCCCCCTTATCCTCCCCTTGATAGGAGTGGGGCTGTGCTCCCACCCACTCCATGACTCTGAGCTGTGGAAGTTTTCTCCAGTTCAGGTCTTGTGCTCCATGGCAAAGCCTGTAGGTGTGCAAATGCCCAGATGACCACTTGAAGAACGACAGTTACAGGTAAGCATTCTGCCTTTCAGGGAGCAAGAGGGGATGTAGCCCCATGGAACCATGGCCTCTCCTTACATTTCCTCAGAGTTCCCCATTCGTGGCTCCAGTGCCATTGAACCAATGATGATGGAGCTGTGACAATGGTGGAACTTTCCACTCCCACTCTGGGGAGGCCTTCAGAGTGATCCACAGCAACCTATGATCCCTCACCCATTTTCCTGGCAGCCTAGAATGGTACTGTAATGACAGAGTCTAAGATGACAAGAGATTCTCAGTATTTCATGGTTTTAGTTAGATGTCTTGAAGACAGTTTTGAAGTACTTTATTTTAGAGGGTTATGAATACTTCTGAAACTGGATGTTCAAGTGTATTTCTAGAATGTGAAATGTTTCACCATGATACTTATCATTTTCCTTTATTTTGATTCTGTTTACTTTCAGGAAATCCTTGATGCTTTAAATATAGCTTGTTAGGAAAGGCTGAGTGATTTTTATGTTCATGCACTTAGAAATTAGACTTATGTACCTACTGGTATGTGACCTAAAATTGATAGTACTAACCCTGTTTATACAATATAAATACAAATAGAATACTTTTATAACATTGCTTCCATGTTTTAATTTCTGCATTTTGTTGCAGTTATTCCAATAAGAAATAATAAGAAAAGGCAAATTTTATTGCTTATGTGCCTTATTTGTTGACCTATTTAAATACTGGGCAGTATCCTCCTCCCATATGCCAGTAGTGCAACAGGAAGTAGCGATGGAAAAGCAATCAGAAATTAAGACAAACACTCATCTCCAGAACAAATCTCCACTAACTTGGCCCAGTCCAGAAACAAGTGTTTCTGTAGTTGCTTTTTGAACCACTAACTTTCTGTTGTACAAATAATGAACCCCACTGCCACAGTGGAATGAGTGGAAGAAAAGCAGCAATACTGGATTCTGCCCACTGTTTTTGGAGTTCTTGAAAGTGTTTGGGTTTGTTTGTTTGTTTTGTTTTGTTCTGTTTTGAGCAACTGTAAACCTAGATAGAATATCCATGCAATGTATTTTGACCATGTTTATTTGATCTAAAAGGGAATCGGAAATCTATACTGAGAGCATCTAGCCTAATATTGTATTCATTGTCTTAATACAGAAAAAAGAATCTGAATTAAAGAAAGTTGATAATCTATTAAGATTTGCAGAATGGCTATATTGTAAACAGTTTCCTCTTAATGAAGCTATTAAACATCTTGACTGGGCAATATCTATATTGCTGCACCTCAAACCTGTCCAAAAAAGCCCTGATGAGGAAGGTGTGTCTTATTCAGTGTTTGCTTTCTAGTGTTACTCTAGTGTTACTCTTTCTAGTGTTACTCTGTGACATGTAAAATGCTTTCTTTTTTAACTAAATTATTTAAGGATACAGTTCTATTTGTGTTTAGACACAAAAGGTCCTTCAAGTTTCAGCATTCGCCTGTTAGCATAGACTTTTTTCATCCACAGAAACATGTATCCTAACTCTTCTTTAGAAAAGAGTACAATTGAAAATATATTTAGTTTAAATCATTTTTATGTTAGACTTAATTTTGTAGTCTCACCAATATCAGTATTTTCCCTTATATCCATTGAAAGAATACTTCTTTATATTAAATGTTACTATCTGCTACCAAAATTATCACTATTTATTGTTGGTTTATTCCACCCTCAAATTTACAGAATGAAATAACTATAGGTAATATGAATAAAATGATTAATTCATATTTTAATTTTATATGTTCACAGTACTTATTCCAATAATTCAATTTCCCAGCAGTATTGATTGTTAAATGTTACTTTTGTTACTTTTGATCCTAGATTCAGGAAACAAAATTACAATTGGAGAATTGAGAAATATAAAGCAATTAGTAGCTTTGCTTAGAGCTCATACAGTAATGGCTGTTATTTCTGGCCATGGTTCACCTCTTCATGAGCAGCACTGTTTGATGGCATATGCTTTTGTGATACGCATATGGCAGGTGAGAAGATAAATGTGATGAGCAGATGGCTGGATGTATTGTGTCAGTTTATCAAATTTTCTGTAACATTTACTTGAATTGTAAAGACAGAAATGATATGGAAACCAAGATGATTAGCAATATAATTTTGATGAATGTATATACGTTTTTCCTAGGTACAACTGAATTGAAATTATGTTCCAAAAAGTTATAGATTATCATCTGTATAGCAGGGGAGAGTACTTTCAAACAACACTAATATTTGTGTGTTCCTCTGATCATTTTTATGTGCCACATCAAAATATTTTAACTAAAAGCAACTGCATTACTCTTAATGATAAACATCATTATGCATTGAAAAGCAAAGCTGTGACATTCTGAAGCTATGGAAATTAGCTGTAGCATCTCCAGGCCAGTCCAGCTGAGTGAGACAGTCTAGGCTCACTGCTGGAGAATGGTGGGACTGTGGGTCCAAAACCAGTTCTGCCCTAACCTCAGAATGCACTGCAGAACTGGAGACTTTGGGTCAGACATGACCCCCCCCCCCCGATGGCACAGTGGAACTTATACTCCATTGTGAACCTTTTTGGACAGCCATCTGATGGGTTAAAATTATTCTGTCCTTCATTTTTCAGAAATGAGGAACAAAGTTCTACTTTTGTTCTAAATTAGTTTTGAAATCTCCTTTGGTTGGCTAATAGATTTTTAAGAATGCAGACTATTTATTTATTTAAAATATTTTTGTCCCATTCTTCCCAATAAAACATCTCAGGACTGCTTACAATGCTCAGCCTATGATGACTAGGTCGTAAGTTGGGCATTAGCCAGCTATGTCATTCTGTTACTGCAGATAGCAATGTGCTAACAGTAACTGAGTTCTGAGCCATGTGCGAGAGAAGAAAATTAAAATTGTTCAAGCACTGATTCACAAGTGGAATTTAGTTATGCAAGTGGTGTGCACTATGTTTGTACAATTCTTTGTGCAACCCATTGCGCATTGCATTTGTGCAACCTGTTGTGTAATCAGTCAAGCACCTGGTTACACAACAAGAAAGATTCGGCAATCTTTAGTAGAAGTGAGAGAGGAGGATGCAAGGTGGCTCAGCCTCCTTCCTTCCTGCTCCAGAGTGCCACCATTATACAGCCATCTTGCTGATTTGTATCCCAGGAGGAACATGGAGGTAATCTTCACCTCTATGCACCTCCTGCCCTGCATAGCATGCCCACGTTCCTTTGAGTCTGGAGGCTTCCAAACATCCCCATAGGACTGTGCCCTTATGCCCCATCCCACATTTTTCTCTAGGTTTCTGCCAGAGGAGGAGAGCAGAAAACTTCTATGAACTTTTAAAGTTATCTAGGGATCTAAGTTATTAAATTTTATCTGTGTAGGTTTGCTCTATGTAAAGGTAAAAGAGACTACTACCATTTGCAGATTTGCAAAGTCCTACTAAATTCTTTTTTTTCATTGTTCTTCATGGTATCTGCACATCACACATATAGGTTCTGCATCTGGTTGGAGCTGTTGTCAGGAAGATTCTACAGCTAAGCATTAGTCTGAGTAGGAACTCCTCCCCTTTGTGTTCCCTACACTTGTGGCAGGGGCTCCTGCCTAGTCCCTCAGTTTCTTTTGGACTGCCTCCATGTCTAGAACAGGAAGCACTTCTGAACCTGAGTATTTTGCCAGTATTTATTACCTTTTCCCTCTACTGCTTTCTCCTTCTTGGCTTCCAACTCAGTCTTCTTTATACCCTTATCTCCATAAACTTCATTTTCACTCTTTACTCGTAAACTCCACCTGCTTTCTCTTTGAACTTTTGTATCCTAATACCAGTACTTTCCCTGTTCTCTCTCTGCTTCCTCCTTTGCCATGATGGCATCAAAGGCACCCATTGGAAAGTGCATCTGTTGTGGGAGTAAGCTTTCCCCACCACCAATGGACACCTAGTCCCTCTGCATTTCTGTTTGGGTGAGAAACACATCATCAAATCATGCCCACATTGCTAGGCCTTCACAAAACAGGCCTGGAAACACAGAGCCAATCAACTGAGGGCCAGGGATCTGGAAACCATGGACTCCAAATGCTTGACCACTCCACAGAGGACCATATGGTTGGGAAAGTGGTGAAGTGTGCAAAAAAGATGGTTGTTGCCACCAAGCAAAAATGAGGATGCCATGAGAGCACCGATTGACAACAAGGGTCCTGTCAGTCCCAAGAAAGCATTCAGAACTGAGTCAGTCCCTGTCTATCATCAACTCTGAAGGTGTGGTTGGTCCTGAGAATATGCTCAGACCCAAGTTGGTTAAATCCCAAAAGGGAGCCCCTATTGACACCAAAGGCCCAGTTCCAATTCTCTGTACTCTCCTTTGGGCTCTCAGCTGCCCCCAGGGCTTTCACCAAATGCATGGCAGTGGTCTGCTCACTCCTATGCCTCCAAAGAGGACAAGTCTTCCCATACCATGAGGACTAGCCCCTAGTCTTGCACTCTGAATATTCATCAAGCACTACAGGCTGGATGTCTGTGCAAAACCAGACTGTTCCTTTGGCAGAGCAGTCCTCTCTTTGATCTTCCAGTGTCAACACCACCCTGCCATCTTGTCTAGGGTAAGCGTCATAGAATCCTAGAATAGTAGAGTTAGAAGGGGTCAAGAAGGCCATTGAGTCCAAACCTCCTGCTGCAGCAGGACACCAAGTTACACCATTCCACTCAGATGACTGTCCAGTTTCTTTTTGAATGTGTCTAGTGTGGGAGAGCTCACCACCTCTCTAGGTAGCTGGTTCCACTCTTGTATTGCTCTGGTAGTGAGGAAATGTTCTGATATCTAGTCTTTATCTGGTTTGTTACAACTTGAACTGAAAATTCTATGTTCTGTGTTCTGGTATGAGTGAAAAGAGATCGTGTCCTTCCTCTTTGCGACAGCCTCTCGGGTACCCTCTCAGTCTTCTCAAGTCTTCTTAGTCTCTCTTTATAAGCCAATGCTTCCAAAACCTGGATCATTAGTTGCCCTCCTCCAGATTCTATTTTTTCTGCATCTTTCTTAAATCTTAGTGCCCAGAACTGGTATCCAAGGTGAGGTCTGACTAGTGCAGAGTAAAGAGGAACTAGTACCTGCTTTGTTTGAGAAGTGAAACTTCTGTTCATGCAACCCAAAATAGCATTTACCCTTTTTGCAGTTGCATCTCATTGTTGGCTCATATCTCACCTGTTTTCACAAAAACTTCAAGGTCTTTTTCTTTTTCAGTTCTGTTAAGCCACATATTCCCCATCTTGTATCAATGCAATTGGTTTCTTTTTCCTGGGCTGAGGACTTGTCATTTGTCCCTACTGAATTTCATTCTGTTCTTTTCAGCCCAGCACTCCAACCTATCAAAATCACCTTAAATCTTCTCTCTGTCTTCCAGGGTATTAGCTATCCCACCCAGATTCATGTCATCTGTAAATCTGATAATTGTTCCTTTCACTTCTTCATCCAAATCATTATAAACATGTTGAAGAGCACTGGGCCCAAGACTGAACCCTGGGATACCCAATTGTTACCTTTCCCTAGTTTGAGAAGGTGCCATTGATTAGCATTCTTTGTGTCTGATTTAGTAATTTTGGATCCACCAAATAGTTTTTCTATCTAGTCCAGTGTTTGCTAATTTGCTTATCAGAATGTTGTGGGGCGCTATGTCGAAAACTTTGCTAAAGTCAGGGTAGATTTTGTCCTTCTGCTGTCCATTTGGGAGGTGACCCAGTCAAAAAAGATATTTAATTAGTCTTACTAGTTCGCTAGTCACCCATATGTGTGATGCGCAGAGAACATGAAGAAGAAAGTCAGGTTGCTTACCCATAACCCATAACTGTCATTCTTCAAGTAGTAATGTGTGCATTCACACAACTCTCCCACCAGCCCCACTTGGTGTCAAACCAACGACAGCTGGGCCCACTCTGCAAGGAGCAAAGGGGGTCAGTCAGCAATTGAAATATAGAAAGATAATACTTTGTAGATTTTCTCCCCTTAAAACAAACGTAATTATTGTTTTTCAGATTTCACTGACATCAGCAGGATCTGTTTTAAAGGCATCAGTCAAAATTTCACCAACTCAGCTAAGTACTCCTAAAACAAAAGGGAAAAAAGATGCTAAACAAGTGAGACGGTGCTGTGCATGCAAAGTTTATTTTTTTCTGCAAATGTAGGGGTACATCTGAGCAGTTCTTCCCATAATAAATTATGGAAATAATGTATTCAAATAAGAATTCTGAGAATCTCTATATTCTTTCATTTTTAACCTATATTATATTTATACAGCACAATCCAGTGAGTTATTTCCACCTGGAAACAAAGTACACAAAATATTTCTGCAAATTTATGCCAGTGTGCTCCAGGTGCTGTCAGCTGTGACAGTACTGATCACCTTTAAGGTGGGAAGCAGGGGGAAGTAAGGGGGAAGCAGGCAGAGCACTCAGTCTATATAAAGACTTATGTCTCCTCTACTTACCAAACTGTAGAACAGACAGGTGTTCTCAGTTCCCTGCTTATTTGAACATCTCTCCACTGGTGGTGCATGTAGCAATTGTTAATGTTGCCTTTGTCATATCTTTTTGGTTCAGAATTTTTTTAATGTTCAGCTTGGCTCTTATGTTGCCACAGTTCTTCTCATCCTGCTTGCTCAGATAACTAAAAGACCTCTAGTGAAGAAATACATT
This sequence comes from Varanus komodoensis, assembly GCF_004798865.1. Lineage (NCBI taxonomy): Eukaryota > Metazoa > Chordata > Lepidosauria > Squamata > Varanidae > Varanus > Varanus komodoensis. The sequence continues at coordinate 29,095,091 of NW_025335317.1, forward strand.
TGCTTGTCTAGATTAAGTGCCATCCCATTCTCTTTGCCTGGGAGAATTAAGAAAACAGCTCAAGATTACATTTCTAAGGACATACTTACTTGAGATAAACCCTGCTGAAAACAGTGCTTTCATTCCTTCACCATACCTCCTTTGTGACTGGCTTGTATGATCCAGAAGTTCCAGTGTGAGCTGAGTGTGTATCATCCCATTCTTTTTGTTAAATCCAGTAGAGAAATATGTAGTTTCAGATGTTAAGGTGTATATAGCTGTATAATACAGAATATTATATTAATATAATTATTCTACTGTACAAAAAACATTCCAGTTTTCCCTATTCTTTTCTCTAAAGCCTGCTGGTAATTCACCAACAACCCCTCCTAAAAAAGATAAATCCTCAAAAGATATCAAACAGGTATGTTTTTTAAAATATATAATTTGCTTTTTTCATACTAGTGAAAAATATTTTTTTCTTAGAATTAGATGCTTACTTTTTAGGTACAGTCAGTCATAAAGGACAAACCTAAGCGGAAAGGACCAATTGAAGCGTTACCTGTAAATTTGGAGGAATGGGCAAGCTATGACTGTCCTGATGAAATTAGAGATGCCTTTAAGCAAGACTCAAGTGGCTGTGCTGTGAACAGGGAAACTATTTTAGCACCCGTGAGTAACATTTTGAAAAAGATTTTAGAAAGAAATATTGCTTTATTGAGCTTTCTTGGTTTCTTAGGAACTTGAGGGCCCCTTTAGAATTGGAAGAAATGGATTTGCTATGCTAAAATGTTTTGAGTAAGAGAAGGGTGACCTATCCAAATAATGTCCTTGTTGAACTGGCTTGAGAATTTTGTACCTTTTCTAGAAAACTGAGGGAAATCCCCAAAATTCCCAAGCCAATCTGATCCCCCAGAGGATTCTTGTTCCTTGCTGCATGACTCTTCAAATAGCTTACCTCTTTCCTTCATTTCACTCACTTAAATTAGCCATGGTATAGAAATAGCAAAAGTAAGAAGCAAAGGGGGAATTTACTCCTTCTCTTTTACAAATCCTCCCATTCCACTTACAGTTAGTAAAGTCATTTTGTGGTTGTAGGACCTGTTCAAAAGACTAAAGTTCCCCTAACTGCAGTGCCATAGCATATTCTTAGAGAAGGAGAGAGGAGACATCAAAGAAAGATAAGGAACCCTCTCTCTTGTCTTTGCTGCTGCCCTTGTGCCTCCACTGATAAAGAAAGGTGCGGAGGGGAACTGTATATGAAGAATAGGTGTATGTTTGTAGACTGTTACTCATAAAAGGGCTTTTGAGAGTGGGCAAAGGCTGTGTAGAAGGGTGGTGTCGGGAAAGCTGGGAGTACTTATAAAACTTTGTGTTAGACTCTATAGGCTGCCAAAGTCTGATTCTGAGCTTGCCTTAGGATAAGTAAGTCAACATCTGAAGTACCAAGAGCATAACCATGAAGCTTAGCATTGCAGCTCATTCTAAGAATGCACTGTCACATATTCTTCCTGCATCTTTACAGTGGGTGTCATTGGATACATACAAATGTACCTGTAAATGCCCCACCTCTGGAATAGGCTCTCCTTGTAAGCCTGGTGCCTTCATTGCAAATATTTTGGTGCCAGGCAAAGACAGTTTTATTTTCCAGACATTTTTGTAATTGAATAGTGTTGAATTGATTTTAAATGTTGTGTTTTCAGTGGTTCAAAATATGCTTTAACTTGAGTAGTGGGTTGGACCCAGTAGCCTTGCTGGCCCTTTGCAGCTCTACTGTACTATGATGCTATGAATAATTATGGCTAAAGTATACATTGCACAGTTACTTAATGTACCATCGGATCTCGACTGTTTCTCAGAGGATTCATAATGAAGAACTAACAACTTGTTCACTATCTCTCCTTCTCTTTATTTTTAGACACAGACCTTATATTATATAGACCTTTTAGTTAATGAGCTACAGACAATTTTATGTACTCACTTGACTCTTCCAGTCCTTCATCTGGCAGAAGTCATTGCTCAAGATGTCATAGAAAGCAAAACTCTATCAGATCTCTACCATCTTCGGTTTGTATTCAATACTTTAACTCACTATGAAACATTTCTGTTTTCTTTCCTGTCCTTCATACATTTGTTCTTTGCCTTAGTTGTACTTCATAACCCTTTAATATGCTGTATTTTCCACAGTTTATGATTTTATGTCAACAGAGTTTTCCTACAAGGTTTAAGGGTTTGCCCATAGGAGAAATATTATGACCTTCCTCCTTCATGAGTAGAAGTGGTGTCTGTTCACACATGGTGAGAAGAGGGATTCAGTTACTCTTCGTCAGCAAAGGCCAGCCATGCCTTTTATTCTTCTTGATTATTAAGCTGAAGGATTTGTATATGCATACTTCAGTTCAACTCTTCAATCTTCAGATTGGATTCTAAGGATATCTCGGGGGAGGGACATAGTAATTATGGGAGTTTTCAATCTCCTGGATATTAGTTGGGAGACTCACTCAGCAGTAACAGCCAGGTCACATCACCTCCTAGAAGCTATAGAGGGAGGGTTTTTCACACAGAGAGTGTGAGAGGCGACGAGGGGGGGGAACATCCTTGACTTGGTCTTGACCATCACAGAGGAGCTGATAGATGAGGTACAGATTAGGGGAGCTCGGGATGCCAGTGATCACTTCATCCTTTGCTTTGAGATCAGGGGACTGGGGACGTGCAGCAGGTCAAGCACTAGAAGCTGGGACTTCAAGAGGGCCAACTTGAAATCAGCTCTATATTTGAATGGCATTGGGACATTCTTGACTGAACAGAAGTACTTTTCTTATCAATAAGTGCTTGCATTTGTACATACTAACAAAGATGTATTATATCGTTTGTTTTCACAGACTCTCCAAGGTATGCTTAGACTTGAAATTGTGCCAAGCATCATCTTATCATGAGAAGGCAGTAGGTGAAGTATACATTAATGAAATGGAGCAAGGAAGGTATGCTGTTTGTAACAAGATGCATGATTCTATCAGTGGTTTAAATACCTACCTAATATGGGTCAATCCAAAACACTAAGCATGGAACACCCAGAACTGCTCCTAAGTAGACTGCTCTTAGGTTAAATCCTACCAATCAGCTACTTGGCACAGTAATCAAGGAAAGTGTATGGCTGTGGGGGTGTGGTAGAGAGCACTGAATCCAGGTCATACCCCACCATGCTCCCTCCTAACAAGGTGAGCAGAAGAATTTGAACTTTTCTGGAAAAAAGTTAATGAATGCAGCCAAAACTTTACAGCCCCCCCCCCCCCACAACCCTTTGAATGCATGTTCTGGACCCCATTATCCCTATGTCGTCTTGTTCAATTTGTAGTATCCAAATCAAGATTCCAGTGATAAGTTAGTAACTTTCATACTGCAGCTTGAATTAAGAGTAACTTTTGTTTGATGTAATAGCACTAGCACCTTACTAACCAAGCTCAAGTTTTGCTCCATGCACATTAACATAATGAGTAACATAAGCATTTTTGTATATTAACTAATTAATGCTTTTTAGAAAGCAGGTGATTCTTTCCCCCTACTTCTTTCTTTAATCCAGGTTTAGACAGGAAATTGCAGTTAAAAATGAAAATGCCCTACAGAATAATCATAAGGAAGATAAATTATTTGACTGCACAAAGCAAGATGATGTGTATCAGAATAAAATATTGCTTACTGCAAAAGATAAGGTAATTTACATTTACATATAACAATGCATTGACAATGCATTTTAATAGTTTTTCTGCCTTAAAACTGAATTTTGGAAGATATAAAAAACTTTTAGAAACAAAGGTAATTAATTAAATGAAGCAAAGCTGACAAACAAAAAGCCGTGGCTTCCATTTAGCTCTTTGTTCTGTCTTCTCTGTTTTAGAATGTAGATGTCTTAACATTCTAATCAACAAACTTTACAGTGTGAAGAACATGTAGTGTTTTTAAGGAATAATTTCTAGAATTATTTTACAGATTTTGGAAATGAATGCCATCACGCAAAAAGAATTATGTGGGCTTACTTTCCCTTACTTGTGGATAGACAAAGCTGAAGTCCTGATCCAACTGTGTTTATACCAGCCAGCAAGACTATTACTTTCAGAGGCACACCAAGCAACTCAGGTAACTCATTCAGAGCTCTCTTCCCCAAGAAAGGACATGACTGTGTCTCCAGATTTTGTTTTTTCAGCAAAAGCACACTGGGTTAGCTGTGTGTTTTTAAACAAAATTGCATGATAACAAGAGTATGTTTCTTTTTATAGAAACAGAATTTGTTATATAAGTTCCCAAGATCAGGTTACCCAAATAGGTAATAGTATATGTGAAAAGGATCTTGGAATTGTAATTAATGAATAGAAGTCAACAGTGTACTATAGTGGCAGAAAAGGCAAATACAATTTAAATCGCAGGAAATAATATTTCTACTCTGCACCTGTTTGGACACACTTTTAGAGGGATTTGGATTCAGAATTAGTCCAATTCCCATTTGTGGATTGAGTAAAACACCATCTCCCCATCTGGAATCCATCACATCTGATCAGTGGGTCCTGTCCATTATAGAACATGGATGTAAAATTGAGTTTGAAATCCTGCCTCCTCTCAGAGTGGTCCATAGAACATCACCTTCTCCAATACTCCAAGATGAGATCAACACATGGCTATGAAAGAGAGCATTCCTGAGAGTTGACCACTCAGGGAGATAGCATGCTTTCTATTCTAAATACTTCACTATCCTGAAGAAAGATGAAAGTCATCGTCCCATCCTAGACCTGTGTGGAGTAAATCACTTCATAGTTACAAAAAAATTCAGGATGCCTACCTTGCAAAACATACTTGCATTACTACAAAAGGAGGACTTATTTGCAGCTTTGGACCTAAAACTTACTTATTTTCATATAAGCATTCACACGGCCTACAGACACTTTCTTAGGTTTCTTGATGCAGAAGCATACAAATTCAAGGTGCTCCCATTCAGACTTGCTACAGCACCAAGAGTGTTTACAAAATGCATGTTACCTATCCGTGCATATTTGAGATTCCAAGGAGTGCATGTTTACCCATATTTAGATGATAGACTATTAGTGTCTTCAACCAGAGAGGGTTTAATGACCTCAATTTCCAAGACTTGCACTTTATTAGATTGACTGGGGCCATGTATTAATAACAAGAAATCATCGCTTGTCCCTTTGCAGATTATTACCTATATTGGAGCCTGTTTGGTATCCCTGAAAGCACAAGCATACCTACCAGTGGATTGAAAAAGAAAATTGAAAGTGTCCATCTTAAAACTTCAATCTACTTTGACAGCTATAGTCTGATCAGTTCATCTGATTGTCAGACACATAGCATCCACAGTATTGGTTGTTCCATTTGCAAGGTTGTGAATGAGACCAACTGTGGTTCAATCATATTCACCATCCAGAACATGACTCTCCATACCAATGAGTCAAAATCCCACATTATGTTCTAAGGACAATCTGCTGGTGGTTGGCCTACTCTAACTTGATCCAAAGGATACCATTTCAGCAGATGGATCCAACTACTACCCTGTATACTGATGCATCTCAAAATGGATGGGGAGCCCACTGTGCATCATACCATCATACCAAACACAAGGGTCATGGCATGGACACAAATGGATGAGACACATAAACTATTTAGCACTTTTAAGGCTCTTTAATCATTCAAAACCCTCCTGTCAGGCAGGAACATACAAGTGGCCTCGGACAATATGTCCACATCTTTTATATCAATGAACAGCACGGAACGAAGTCAGCCCCACTAGCTCGTCTAGTGATCCATCTTTGGAACTGGTGCATTGAGCACAAGATTCATCTGCAAGCAGTTCATATTGTCGGTACCAAGAACACGAAGGCAGACACACTGAGCCATCACATCATTCTCATGCACAAGTGGGAACTCAACCAGGACATTCTTCAGTAGTTCAACTGCTGGGGAACTCCTGTCATCAATTTGTTTGGAATGCAGAGCAACAAGACATGCAAATCCTATTGCTTCAGAGAGGGGATAGGAAAGGACTCTATGGGAGATGCATTTATGATCCCCTGGAAAAACTCTTTCTTTTATGCATTGCCACCGATTCCACTAATTAGAAGGACATTAACAACATTGCAGCAGAACAGAGCCAACTGTCTTTTAATAACCCCGTGTTGGTCTCACCAAACCTGGTTTCTGACCCTCATGCAACTTTCTCAAAGAATGTGTCATCTTCCAGAAATCTCAGACCTGATCTCTTGATAGCAAGAGAGAATTCTACACCCGGACCTGCACACACTGAAACTAACAGCCTGGCTAATACATTTGCCCATATGTTATCTAATTTGTATCAAGAGATACAAACCATCCTACTACAATCAGCTCCCCAACCCAATATGAGACAAACGTATGCCTCCAGATGGAAAAGTTTTGAGGTTTATGGTACCACAACTTATAGCATTCACTGCTACTGTGCATAATGTCCTCCAATTTCCCCTCTCCTTACACCAGTCAAGACTGAAGCCAGCATCTATTAGAGTATACCTTGGTGCTGTTTCTTACCATAGAGGGCAGATTGATGAGCCATCAGTCTTCTCTTACCACATAACATGACATTTCTTATGAGAACTCCAAAATTTAAATCCTCCGATCCTGTCATTTGTCGTGATGTAGAGCTTGTCCATCGTTCAAGCTCTGACCAAACCACCATTCGAAGCACTCGCATCTACAGATTTAAGATTACTCTCATAGAAAACATCCTTCCTGGTGGCCATCACATTGGCTAGAAGAGTGAGTTGCGTGCCCTTCAAATTGATCCACCATACCTAAATTGTCATAAAGAAAAGTTCGCACTGCAGATGCATCCCACTTTTCTACTGAAGGTAGCCACAACGTTCCATTGGAATCAAGATATTATTCTACCAGCATATTTTCCAGCACATTTCACACCGATTGAAAGAGCATTTGCTTTCTACCAATTGTGGATGGAACCATTTTGTAAGACAAAACAACTCTTCATTAAATACTTTAACCATGACAAAGGAACACCAGATAGATGGTTGAAACCATCAAGCTTGCACACCAACTTGCCAATATAGAATTATCAGTTGTCCCAAAATGGCATTCAACTAGAACCATATCCACCTTGATGGCCCTGCATGCTGGCATACCTTTACAGAACCTGTGTAAAGCTGCTACGTGGTCACCATCATGCACATTTATCCATCATTACCAATTAGATGTGGAAGCTAGAAAGGACTGCCCCTTTGGACATGCTGTCCTCTCTGCCATCCTTCAGTAACGACACTGTCCCATCTTGCTAGTCTCCCATGTGTGTGATGCACAGAGACCATGATGAAGAAAGACAGGTTGCTTACCTGTAACTAATATTCTTTGAGTGATCATCTGTGCATTCACACAACCCACCCGCCAGCCCCGCATTGGTGTTGGTGGAAAAAGACTGACTGACTTCCCTTTTATCATGTCAGTATATGTTGGAGAGCAAAACATCAGTCTTCATCTGGACTGATGAAAGGGCAGAAACCCCTGCTATTATACTGGGGGGTAGGGGGAAACAGGGTTCCTGCCAAAAATTCTAATAAGCTCAAAGAATGACAGGTAAGCAACCTGCCTTACTTAAGTTAGCTGTGACTAACTTAAGTACTATTAACTGAAATTAATGAGGCATAAGTCAAGACTAAATTAAACCTCATTAATTTCAATGAGTCTAAAGTGTGACTAAGTCTGGATAAAGTCCTATCTGTATTATTGTTTTCTTGATATATGTCCCTGATAGTGTTTGTGATTGACTAAACACATAATATTGGGATGGCTGTGATCATACAATAACATTTATATGCTAGTGTGTGAATATAAGAACAAACTTTTTGTTTTAATTGAAATATCCTTTTTCTAGGAAATGAATGACCCATGTGCTATATCACGGTGCCTTTTTCTTCTAGCCATGGTGGCTAATTTGGAAAGAAAACATGTGCAAGCTAAAGCACTGCTTGAGCAGGCACAACTGATAGGAGGAAATGAGCACTTTTGGCACAACAGCACTTTGTGTGTCACAGATGCCATTTTAGGGCAAGACAGGCAAAAAAATGACAAAATGGTAAGGAAAATCATCTATTATTTCACGGACATATCTAAAGCATGTAGGGCAAATATGGATTATGTAGTTTTGTTTATAGAACCATAATACTCACACTTTCCATCGGGCTACCTGTATATACTTTTCTGCATAAAACTGTTTGCTGATAGTTTGTTAAACTGTAGATGTTTCAGTTTTAGAAGAGAAGGTCCAACTTTTTTTAAAAAAGGGATGGTGTGCATATGTAAATGATAATGAAACTATTACAATTCTGAGATAAACAAAAATAAAAGGTCTATTCTGTGATAAAAAGAACTAAATTGACTATTTTGCACCATTTTAAAGTTCATATTTTCATAAAAAAAGGCTTCTGCAATTAGAATGTTCATTTTTTTCATTGTAGAGCTCACACTATAGCATCCTTATATAGCTGCATTTAAGAAAGGATTGCTTGCTTCTATAGTGGGGACTAATGTGATCTTTAGTAAATTAAAGCTTGTGTTTTCATTATTTGGGTTTGTTCTGAAATAGAATTTGTTATGAATACTACAAGATTTTAAAATTCTGCTTTCTCATAGTTGCAGGCATGCCATTTTCTGCAAAAGACTGTAAATGTCTTGAGACCATTACTGGTAGAAAGACCTAACAGAGAATCTGAATTAGTTGTTATAATTGCATGTCTTGAAGCCAGGTAATTAATAACAAATTAAAAATATAATTGTAATTTTTAGAGTTCATTTCTTAAAAACTAATTATGGTATATTTTAATAGTCTATTACAAATTTTCCTTTTTCAAGGCAAACATACATGCAGACAATATAAAATTTGAGTTCTCTTTTTATTAATTTCCTATCAAGATATCAAAAGAAAAAAATACAGTAATGGACAAGGTGTTTACTATTTTGTCCAATGTTTTCCCCCAGTGCTATTAATATACTCTTCTGTGCAGGAAAGTGTACATTCAGATAGATTTTGCTAAAGATTTCATCAATAGTACTCATCATTCTACTGAGCTACCAAAAATGTTGCTGGAACCATATGAAAAACTAATTCACATAGAGAAGGACTTCCTTTCTTATGGATATAAAGATCGTAGTGCTGAAGCTTTGATGGCACGTGCAAATATTCACAGGTAAGCTCACTGTTTTTCTTGAATACTTGTTTCATGCTGTCTAGTTGTCTCTGACTTAGGGTAACCTTAAACACCTCTATCTTGTCTCATCTTACTTGCCTTTTTTTCTAAGCTGACAGTCCCAGGTGTAGCTGCTCCTTCTCCAGCTCCTTTATCATTTTTGTACAATTTCCAGTTGAATGATGTCCTTTTCCAGCTAAATTGATCAGAACTGAACACAATATTCCAAGTGCAGTGACACCAAAGATTTGTATAAGGGAAGTAAGATTTTGGCAGTTCTATTTTCTATTCCATTGCTAATTATGCCTAGCATGGAGTTTGCCTTCTTCAGAGCAGCTGAGCAGTGTGGCAACATTTTTATCAAGCTGACCCCCACTACCTCAGAATTGCTTTCTTGCTTGATCACCAGTAGTTCAGATCTCATCAGTGCATACTTGAAGTAGGGATTTTGCCCCAGTATGCATCACTATACAATTGCTTATGTTGAAGTGCATTTGCCACTTTGATGCCCATTCTCCCACCATGGAGAGATCTCTTTGGAGTTCTTCATGATCTCTTTAAGTTTTAACCACCCTAAAATGTTAGTGTCATCAGCAAATGTGGCCACCCTTACTACTTACTCCTAATTCCAGATTATTTATGAAAAGGTTGAAAAGCATTGGCCCAATACTAGTGTCACTAGTGGAGCCCCTGTGGGACTCCACTAGTGACATCTCTGCATTGGGAGAAATTGCCATTTATTCCCACCCTCTGTCTTCTGTTCTTTAACTAGTTAGTGATTCATAAGAAGACCCCATGCACACACCCACTTTAATTCCACATGGAAGTAATGGGCAGCATTGGAAGTAGAATGAGCTATGAGAGGGAGCTGCTGAGGAAGAAGATTCTTGTGGGGTCCAGCAGATCCATAATCCACTGCAACCCACTGTGCTACTGCAAATAGAAGTTTTCTGCTGCCTGCTTGGGTGGACAGAACACCCCTGCCACAGGACTGCTTTCCACAAGCAGGGTACAGCACCTCCTTCCCACCAGTTGTATGGAGCCTCTGCCACTGCTCTGGAGGGTTAAGATTGTTCTGTTATTACTTGACTTTCTATTTTAAAAACTACTGAAGGAGACTTGCAACAAGAATTAAAAAAAAAACCAATTTCTAGTAATGTCGATTTTAAACAGTATCTTGGATTTAAACTTGCTCTATAATGGATTGAAAATAGTAATTATTTAACTGAAAATCATTTTTCTTCTCTTTTTTGAGAGTAACAAGTTTCAAGAAATATTTTCAGTGTTTATAAAATGTCCAGTTTTAACTCCTTTAGCAGTGAGAAACAAGATTAAATGGTTTCCAACAATAGCAGTTCTTAAAATTTATTTTGGGACCATCTCATCACCAGTTGCTAAATGCTTTTTGCATAAACTTCTTTGTTGGTTTTCTTGTAGAATGTTAGGTAAACATACAACATATGCTGTAGACAAGCAGAGTCACTACCTAGATGCCTACCGATTAGCTAAAGAATCAGTATCACAAATGGAACAGCTTTTCCAACATATTAATAATCTGCTTCCGGTTAATGAGGTAAGTAGGAAGTGTTCATATGTTTGAGTTGATATCTAACATGGTGACTGTTGAACATCATACAGAAAAGAAGGCAATAGTTCAAAAATCTGGTGAATATCTGAAAATACAGATATAAATAATGAATGTGGACAGTCAGAGATCATTATCACTTTTCATGATGTACAATTCCTTAATAGTGAAGATTCATCAGTTATATGAGGATTTGTAGATAATCTCCTTAGATTCTCAAAAAAAACCTTACATTTCGTAAATATTAGGTCCATTAACAAATGTTTCCCCAAAAAGCTGCACGGGATTCTCTCTTCCCTATTCCATTTTATTGTGAAGTGCTTTTCCCTCTCTCTTCTTTTAATCTTTGGTAGCCTAGTGAAGGCAGACACCATATGAGGGCAGGCAACCTGCCTAAAACAGGAATAGCAAATCAGTGTCTGAAATTGGTGAGGACTTTCCCTCATTTTCCAATATTCTCTCTTTAACCCTGACTCCTCCTTGCTGGACATCCATCATCTGTTATAGAAACCTGAATCTGGTTTGTTTTTATGATTGACTTCCATTTACATTTTTTTAAAAATTTCAGATACGGAATATTAACTTGCCATTGATGAGAATACTTGCTAGTATGAAGTTGACCCTTATAGAAATCATTCTGGACATTTTTGTTCTTACCAATACTGAGAAAAAAAAGAGAGAAGCTGGAGCAGAACAAATTGAGCAAATTATTGAGGAATTTGTAAGATTTACACCTGATGCTTCTTCTGTTGAACAGGTGCATGTCAAATGTGATTGATTGATTGATTATTTATTTATCTATTACATTCATATATTGCCCAGAGGGCTCTCCAGGCAGTTTACAATAAAATCAACAGTACATCAATGAAAACAATAATACAATAAGAAACAATTAAAACATTTCATTAAAAACATGTATATGTATATGCCAGTCCATTCTGCATACTTCATTCATTAAAACCAGAAGCAAACTACTGTTTAAATTAGTGGATTGGGTCCAGATGTAAATACATGTAAAAGGTTGGAAGGAAAGCAGGTTGCTTACCTGTAACTGATGTTCTTTGAGTGGCCATCTGTGCAGTCACACATATGGGTGCTGCGCCTGCGCAGTGCCTTTGGCCGGAAGATTACAACCTAACGGTTTTTGGTGGGAAAGCTCCGCTCCCCCTCCTCCATGGCCTATAAAGAGCGGAGTGTCAGCCATTTTGTTCAGTCTTTGACGACCGAACATACGCCGCCATGTGGAAAAAAATATTCCTACTGTAAACGATATCGGTACCAAGAAAAATGGAAACGTTTTTCCATTTTTGGGACCGTTTGCACAGATGGCCACTCGAAGAACATCAGTTACAGGTAAGCAACCTGCTTTTCTTTGTCGTGGCCTCTGTGGGTAGATTAACAAGCTTACCATAATGGAGGAGGGGAGGTGTCCTCAACGAAGAATAGATGAAAGAACGGCTCTGCCGAAGGAGCAATCTTGTCAAGCCCAAACGTCTAAATGATAATGTTTGGCAAAAGTGCAAGGGTTCGCCCAAGTAGCAGCCCGACATAAATCATCAATCGGTACTCCTGATGCGACGGCAGAGGAGGTAGCAACAGCCCTAGTCAAATGGCTACGAGGAGCTGTGGGTAAGTCAATCTTAGCCAGTTGATAGGATAAAGTGATAGTATGGACTATCCACTTAGAAAGCCTCTGCGGAGTGACAGGAGCGCCCTGATCTCTGGTAGCATATTTAACGAAAAGTCTATTTGAACGCCGAATAGATTCCGTCCTAGATCTGTAGAAGGCTAAGCAGCACCAAATGTCAAGTGAGTGCAATGATCTTTCTAGCGGAGTCGACGGAGATGGAAAGAAGGCCGGCAAATTGATATCTTGTCCCATATGAAAGGGAGTGGAAACCTTTGGGAGAAAAGATGGATCGAGCCGCAGGACGACCTTTTCTCTATGAAAGTTGAGGTAAGGTGGGTCTACGCAGAGAGCGCAGAGCTCACTGGCCCTTCGGGCCGAGGTAACCGCTACTAGAAACGCTGTCTTCCACGAAACAAGACATAAATCAACTGTTGCTAACGGTTCGAAAGGAGCTCTTGTAAGCGCTTGCAAAACAACAGAGAGACTCCAGGTAGGCATTACTGGCCTGATCGATGGATTCAGATTATAAAGCCCCTTCAGAAACCTCTTAATAGTAGGTTGAGAAAAGATGGACGATCCATCTAGCATGCCACGATGATAGGCGATTGCCTCCGTATACACCTTAATCGAAGATGGTTTCAGTCCAGAGTGGTGTAGTTCTAAGAGGAACTGGAGAATTTGGTGTATCGATGATGTAGGTGGAGAGAACGAACGAGACTCGGCAAAGGTGGAAAATCTTCTCCATTTAGCCGCATAAGACTTCCGTGTGGAAGGCTTTAGAGCGGAATCCAAGATGTGTTGAATATCCGGATGCAAGGTTGTCGGATTTGGTGGAACAATCGTCGGATCTGACAGCGCTGGTGGATTGAAAGAGGAAGCAACGTCGACCCCAGTGGATTCAAAGGCTCTGAGTGCAGCGGATTCGAGGGCAGGATTCGAACCACTTGAAATTGCCATCGGTACAGATGTAGCAAAATTAACTATCGGGTTCGCCATGCTGTTGGTTTCAACAACAGTATATCTGGATGGCGAAGCACACCGTCCTGCTGGGTTATGAGGTACAGAAGCAGTGGCAGATGAAGGTATTTCCCGTGAGAGATGTCGAGCAGTGTGGCAAACCAAGGTTGGTGTGGCCACCAAGGGGTAATCAGTATCTCCGTGGCCCGATCGTATACAATCTTCGCTATGACTCTCATCACAAGAGGAATTGGCGGGAAGGCGTAAAAATTCAGGTTGTTCCATGGGATCATGAAGGCGTCCCCTAGGGATTCGCACCCTATCCCTGCTCTCGAACAGAAAGTCTCGCACACCTTGTTCTGTTGGGTGGCGAACAAGTCCACATCGGGAAACCCCCAGTGATGGAAAAGATCGTTGCATGTCTGAGGATCTAGTTTCCATTCGTGAGAGGTAAGTATGCGCCTGCTTAGAAGGTCCGCTTCCACATTGTCCATACCGGCCAGATGGACTGCCATTAGTGTAATGCCTCTCAGAATGCACCAGTCCCAGATCTGCATAGAAAGTCTGGCCAGGGTCGGAGATTTCGTCCCACCTTGTTTGTTCAGATAAAAGACAGTGGCTATATTGTCCGACGTTATCTGAATGACCCGATGTTGAAGAACATCCTCGAAAGAGCGTAGGGCTTTGAATACCGCCAAGAGCTCCAGGAAGTTGATATGATTTTTGGATTCTTGATGAGTCCACGTGCCCTGGGTATACAGGCCGGAGCAGAAGAGATGCGTCGGTACCGACGGTTATCGATGGGCATCAGGGCCTGAAGGGAACCCCAACAGTCAAATTGGCTGGGACCGACCACCATAGGAGAGAGTGGAGCACCGAGGATGGAACTCGGAGCAGCTTTGACGGTGGATTTCTCTGTGGATGGAACACTTTGTTGAGAAATAGCTGCAAAGGACGAAGTCGAAGTCTGGCGTGTGGTACCACAGCAACGGAGGAAGCCATATGACCTAGAAGCCTCTGGATGGACTTCGCTGGAACCGTCCCGTCTCGTCGCATTCGATGGATGTGGCAAGCGAGAGTCAGTTGTCTGTCCCGATGGAGGAAGGCCTTTTCCAACGTTGAATCCAAGTGGGCTCCGATGAATGTAAGCTTCTGTACTGGAAGAAGAGAAGATTTCTCGATAGTAATGCATAGGCCCAGATTGTCCAATAAGGCACAGGTAATACGAATGGAAGTGAGGAGTGCTTCCCTAGACCTGGAGACCAGGAGTCAGTCATCAAGGTAAGGATAAACTTGTATGCCTTGGAGGCGTAGGAAAGCGCAGACAGGGGCCATGCATTTTAGTGAACACTCTCGGAGCGGTGGCCAAACCGAAGGATAGAACCGTAAATTCATACAAATCAGAAGCAACAGCAAAGCGAAGGAAACGCCTCTAATTGGGATGGATCACAATATGGAAATAGGCGTCCTTCAAGTCCAATGAGGCGAACCAGTCCTCTTTCCTTAGCAGCGGCAAAATATTTTGGAGGGTGGTCATTCGAAACTTTTTCGCCACGATGAATCGATTCAGATTACATAAGTCCAAAATCGGACATAAGCCACCATCCCACTTGGGGATCGTAAAATATCTGGAGTAGAATCCGTGAAGTCCGTCATGTTGAGTTATTTGACGAATCACTCCTTTGCGAAGAAGTTGTTGTATTTCATCGAGCAGTACCGGCGAGCATGATGTAAACTGGATCAGACTCGATGGGGGAACGATGTCGAATTCTATCCGATAGCCGTGCTGTATGATGGACAATACCCACCGGTCAGATGTAATGGACTCCCACATGGGGAGTCGGCTTTGCAGCTGGTCCCCAGATGAGAGAGGGGGTGGGTAAAGGATAGGTTAGAGGAATGGTTCGCCCGTCCTGTCAACACTGCCTCCTGTCGTCATATCGGCGGTGGCCCTGTTGGTAGCGTTGTTGGGGCTGTCGTCGGTGGCGCTGTTGTTGCTGCTGCCTGTGCTGAGGCTGTTGCCTGGATTGGAAAGGCTGTCTGTAGGGTGGACGGGTCCATGCCCACTTACGCCTCGGTTGCGACTGGAGCTCCATCCGTCGGGCCATCATGCATGATTCATGGAGTTTTTTGAGTTTATGATCCATCTTAGAATGGAAAAGCCCGAACCCGTCAAAGGGCATTTCCTCAATTCGGCGCTTAGTCTCTTCTGGGGAGTTGGCGCTTCTCAGCCATGCATGCCTACGGAGAGAGACAGCACCGACCAAGGCTCTTGAGTTGGTGTCCACATGGTGCCTGGCTGTGGACAACTGCTGAACAGCGACCTGCATTGCCTCTTTTATTAGCACCTTGGCTAGGTCACCCTGGTGGTCCGGAAGGGCCGAGACGACATTGTGGAGGTGTTGCATTATAAAGTACTGGTACCTCGCCAACGTCGCCTCGTAGTTCGAAATACGCAGCCCCAGGCCTGAAGCTGCATGGACTCTCCTGGCCAGGGAGTCGATCTTACGGCCCTCCTTATCCCGCGGAGCAGTGTGGCCTCTTGCCTCTCTACCCTGGGAGGACTCCACCACGACCGAGTTCAGCTTGGGGTGGAGGAGGAGGAATGGGATGTCCTCCTCCCGAACCCAGTACATGGATTCGTACCTCCGCGAAGTGGGTTGAGGGTGAGAAGGCAAGTCCCAGGGTTGCATCATCGCCTGCCGTAAGGTGGTAATCAAAGGCAGGACGATCGAGGTGCACTGCTCCCCACAGACATCATAAAATTTGTCCATCAAAGGTCCCGGACACTGGACAGTGTCGATATCCAAGGATTGGACAAGCCGAGACATCAGCTCCGCGAAGGAGACATGGGACTCGTCCGGTGACACAGGGCCCTGGGAGGTCACAGCGACGTCGGGAGAGTCCGCACCGTAATACGGGGGAGCCGAAGAGGAGGACTCCACTGGCGAGACAGACCGGCTACTCTCATTCTGAGGAATCAGGGATGCGCGCCTCGGGTCCAACGACAGCGGGCGGTCGCGGGAGGGTGGTGGAAACCGATCCCTCGGTGCGGGATAGTACCTGGTAGAGTATGGCTCGCCCCAGGATGGATAGTAGGAGCGATGCCATTCCTTGGATCGCTGCTCCCTCGAGCGGCTCCTGCGGACCCTAGGCGGGGATATGACCACATCCGCCTCCGTCGTGGTCATGGGCATAGGCGTGGGTGACCTAGCCCTGTGGGGAGAGTCTTGAATTTCCCCATCAGAAATCGACCCCCGCTGAAGAGTTGGCAGCGGCTTGGTGGGAAGGTCGGCCACACATCGAGGGGACCACTGGGGCGTAACCCTCATAGCTGCCTGGAGTACCGGCTCGGGTGGGGTTGGTACGGTAGCTGCTGCTGGTACCGAGGTGGCCATCGAACCCGAGTCACGGTGTCAAGGGTGCTCCGGGTCCTTCGACTTCTGGGTCAGTTTAGGAGGCTTCTCTTTTCTGGCCTTCTTTGCTGATTTCTCGGTATCAGCATGTTTGCGCTTCTCACGCTTCTTTTTCGGAGAAGTGGGTGGAACCCTCATGGTAGATGCACCTTCGTCCGAAGGGCGTGAGGGTGGGACCACCGTGGTAGGACCAGACTTCGGAGCGACAACAAGTGGGTCGGACTGCATGAGAGCCCGATCCCACAGGAGCCTCCGGAGGTGGTTCTCACGATTTTTCCTGGCCTGCTTAGAGAAGGCCAGGCAGTAAGAGCACTTGTCGTTCCTATGCCCCTTCCCCAGCCAGAGGAGGCATAGGTCATGCGGGTCAGACGGAGACATCTTTGACCCGCATTCCGAGCATTTGTGGAAAGCCACTCGCTACGCCATCACAAGAATTCAGAGGGTAAGAATATATTTTTGTTTTTGTTTTTTTTTATAGAAGATCGAAAGAAAGGTAGAACGATAGAACTACAGAACTAACAAGAACTATAGAGACAACGAGAACTAACAGGGATATAATAACTGGGAGAATAATAGAGAAGAATAGTACTATACGAGTAATGGTCAGAGCAATAGTCAAAAGCGGCATGAGGCACAGTGAACGGCGGTCACAAAGACTGAACAAAATGGACGCTCCGCTCTTTATAGGCCACGGGGGAGGGGGAGCAGAGCTTTCCCGCCAAAAACCGTTAGCTTGTAATCTTCTGGCCAAAGGCACTGCGCAGGCGCAGCACCCATATGTGTGATGCACAGAGGCCATGACGAAGAAGCTATGCTTTCTGTTTCTTCTGTCCATGGCAACTACTTTGGCCATCTTGACCCAAATGATACACAGAGGACTGGGTGACTCTGCTAAACGGTGAAGACTATGTTACATGGGACTGAGGGAGATGATCAGGCAGATGCAACCCTCAGCCACCCTCTCCCCTCCCACCTCAGCTTTCTCCAGACAATATAGCTGTTTCAAAACTGATTAGCTATATTCCTTACGATCCTGATCCCTAATTTGTTATATTTTTCACTACTGTAGTTTCCAATCAATCACCAAAGGTAAACCCAATTACAGTACACTGCAATAGTCTAATATTACCAAACATGGTAAACTACAGGTAAATTATCTGTAGCTCACAATCATTCTTCAAAGAGGAGCCCATTTATAATGAACTCTAATAGTCTGAGGTTGCTAATCATGAAAACTGAGGTCTGACTATCTTTTCTTTGGAGAAGTTACAATGGTTGACAGGTACTTATACCTCAAGAGACAAGATCACAAAGTGTTAATAATATACAAACCTGGTATTTCAGAAAGGAATGTAAGCCATTTGGAAGAAGCTGTGCTACATTCATTGAACACCCTTCAGATCTTTGGGAGCTTCCCAATCCAGAATGCCCTGGACCATTTGAGGATGCAGGCAAAGACCTGTAGAGGAGATGATGTACCCCAGAATTCCACAGTGGGGTAGTGGTGGTGTTACTCATGTTATTTCTATACTGCTCAGTAGCCAGACTTCTTTGGGCAGTTTCCATATAAAATACAGGAAACAATACAAACCTCTTAAATATCATAATATATCAGAAACATCAGTGTTAGAAAA
>NW_025335317.1:29113627-29123821 GCF_004798865.1 Varanus komodoensis
GTTTGGGCTCACTGCAGGTTTTTCTTCCCTTCTTTTCCATTCAGTCCTCTATCTGGCTCTGTTGTGCATCCCAGCATCCCTCATGGTATAAGCCATCTTGTTTCCCATTCCCTGCTCCAGTTGCTGCCCCTTTCCCACCATAACTTTAAATTTTAGTTTTAGGAGCCTGAAAAGGGGTGGGGTGGGCTTGCAAGATTCATTATTAGTGCAAGCGGTGCTCACAAAAAGTAACCCAAATGAGTGCAAACACTCATTTCCAGAACAGGTTTGGTCAGCTGAGCTTGTAGAGGGAAACTTTGCTTACCTGTTCCTGATCTGGAAGCAAGGGTTTGGGTGGCTTTGAGCCAGTGGCTTTCTGTTAGGCAGTTAACAGGATCTGGATAATCAGTGTTCTAGAAGAGTATTTCAACTTGTCTAGGCACCACTGAGTCACAAGGACCTTGCCCAAAATCTGGCAACTGGTTAATAGTTGACATAATCCAGGAATTTTCAAGCACACCCTTTTCAGTGGATGATTTTTAGTGAAGCCCAGTACCCATTACTGATGTTGTTGTTTTTAGCTTAAAATATTGTCACTTTGCAGCACATTTAAAATGTATTTTAGAAAACTGGTTTGATTTTATTTTGTGTTTTCTGGTTTTTAACAGGCATGGATAATGCTTGGGCACACAATTGGTCATAATGCACAGGCTCAGCTAATAAGCCTACAGAGTCTTTATACTGGCTGTCCTGATATTAGAGCCAAGTGCCTCTGTCTCAGTGGAAGAAGTCTACATTTACTTGCTGATCATACAGACCCTTTCTGTTCAGATCTTCTCTGGTGTGAACATGTAATGGTAAGCCATATTTAAGCTGAATTTGTTAGCCACACTTTTTATGGAGAGGTGGCATATAAATATTCAAAATAAACAAGTGTGGAGTGTGGCATGATGCCATACAGCATTCCAGCAGCTCCATCCATCCTCACACACATTTTTCATTTTTTCCCCAACAGCCAGCATTTGATGATCATTGAGCTTGTTTTTGTTTGCTCCTTACTGGACTATTTTGTTCAGAGTTCACCCCTTACATCCCTGCTAATAGGCAATGCTACTTTGGCTGCATAAGCAATTATAATTTCTGAAAGTTAGTATGTTTGATAAATAAGGACCGTTTATATTATTCATAGTGTGTGGATGTGATTGTGTGTAAAAAAGATACTAATATAGAGAGACTGGTAAACTGAACATGCCCTGAAGTAATACAGGGGTGTGTCACTATTGTCATAGTTTTCAGAAGACTAGTGTCTTGCCTTGTTATATATGTGTTACCTTGTGTTTGTTTAAAGCAAAGGTGGGCAATATGCAGCCTTTGGTCTAGTCTCATGCAGCCCTTAGCTTAAGTTTGAAAGGCCTCTACATGTAATTAGATCCTCTGGTATAAGTGATCTGTTCTTTGTGGTCTGTGTGCATCACACATATGGATGCTGTGCCTGCACAGTGCCTCCATTTGGGAAGATTCTAGCTAAGCCTAGAATTTTTGACAGAAGCCATGCCCTCTTCCCTCTTAGTATAAACAGGCAGAGCTCCCATCATTTGTCAGTTTGCTTTCAACTGCTGTATTGCTGTTCCTCAGGTTTCTTAGCTTCAATGCTTTCCTCAGAACCTTAGTCTTTAGTTCTTGTCTCCTTTTTCACTTTGTCTATTTCTACCCTACCTCTTTTTCTTCATCCTTACCTCAACAAATCCTCCTAGCAAAAAATAAAAAATACATATTTTAAAAAACCCTACTAACATCTCCTCTTATCCTCAGACCTCGTCTTCTTTTCCTTCATTTCCTCTTCTTGCTCATTGGCACAGAAACCAGTATTGAGAAAGTGTGTCAGCTGTGGCATGAAAATGCTGTTGGTTGACGCGCACTCTTTCTGTGTCTGCTTTGCCTGGGTGAGGAGCATGGAGTTGACAAGAGCCCCCACCATCAGGCCTTCACCAAGCAGGCCCACAAGAACAGGGCAGGACGTCTAAAAATGGAACTCTAGGAGAGGGCCTCAAAGCCATGCGGGATGTTGCCTGTGACAAAACTAGCTGCCTATCCATTTCCAAGGAAGCCTCCCCAAAGTGCCCTCTGCCCGCAACATCACGTGCACCTAAACCAACTGCTTCAATTTCTAGGTAGCCACCTTCCTTTAGCCTTCCAAAGAAACACACAGAAAAGAGGAAACATCTAGTGGCAGAAGAGCCCAAAAGGGTTAAAAAGCCACACAAAGACAGAAGAAATTCAGAAACCAGTTACTGGTTGCAATTGAGCATTGCAGTTCACCTTTCCCACCAGCAGCCCCAGCTACCACAGTAATGCCAGCCCTGCAATTGGCTCAGACCTCTCCAGCTGCTTCACTCCCACTCACTCCAACTCACTGGAGCCCCAGGGGATCCAAACTGATACAGCTCCACCAATTTCATTCTCCGAAGGGGAGATTCAGAACTCTCTGGTACCCCACACTCCAGCTCGATCAGAACATGCACCACATTGAGAGCCAAAACCTCCCATCCCTTCAATGCTACATCCTTACAGAATGGTGTCTTCATACCCATCACTGGGCTCCATTCAGCAGTCAATCCACAGTTTTGAACCAGATACCCACACATACACTAGGAATCCATACTGGGCACTGCCTATATATACCAGACATTACTTCCCAGGGTACCCCTTAGGAGCAAGCACCAGTTCCACTGTGGATGGTACCAAACACAAGGCATATGGACTGGATCAGAATGCAAGAAGCGCATAAATTATCTAGAGCTCCTTGCTGTCCACAAGGTATGAATTTCGCTGCAGAACATGCTGATTGGGAGGCATATTCAAATGGCTTCAGACAATACAACTATATTTTATCTCAACAGACAGGGCATGTAAGCTGTCCAGAGACTTTTAGTATTAGGACAGCATACAAAAACTCTAAATAAATAAATGAGATTTGTAGCTCTAACCTGTCTGGCTATTCAAATATGGGACTGCTGTGTCTGCAGGGATATATCCCTACATGCTGCCCACATGGCTGGCATGAGGAACACAATGGCAGATGCCCTCAGTTGGACCTCTTTCTGACTACATGAAAGGAAGCTGAAGAGGTGAGGAACCACATCTTTTCAGAATGGGATACACCAACCATTGACCTCTTCACAACAGAGGACAATGCAGCATGCAATGGTTATTGCTTCTGAGCTGACACAGGATGGAACTCTCTGGGAGATGCATTCCTTCTCCCTTGGAAAGGGATCCTATTTTATGTTTTCCCACCATTTCCTCTCATTACCAATGCAATTGCCAAAATATGAATGGAGAGAACATCTGGCATCCTGATAAATTCATGGTGGCCAAGACAGCCTTGGTTTCCATACCTTCTGCAACTGTCAAACCAAACATTCATACATAACATACCAAGCCTGATCACACAAGAGTGGGGGAAAGTTCTCCACCCTGGTGTCCAGAGATATCTAACGGCTTGGTTGATCACCCTAGTGGCAATGGCTGCTGCACTGGATCCACAAATACAGCTTTACAAGAAGTACTATGTCCCAACACCAGACATTCCTATTCCATCAAATGGAACAAGTTCAAGAGTTATACAATAGAACATGCCTTTGATCCCATTATGGCACCAGTACATAGAATTTTAGATTTCCTCTACTCCCTACATCTAAAAAATCTAATGCCACCTTCTGTCAAGGTCTACCTCTCTGCTGTCTCCTTTCTGAGAGGTCCAGTTGATGGATGCTGTGTTTTCTCCCATCCCCTTACATGGAGGTTTATGATAGGACTTCACAATCTTAATCCCCCTATCTGATCACTAGTTCCTGCCTGGAGTCTATCCATGGTATTGCAAGCCCTATTGAAACCTCCCTTTGAACCATTTGTAACCATCAATCTCCATATCCTTTCATGGAAAGTCTCCTTTTTGGTGGCCACCACCTTGGCTCAGAGAGCAAGTGTGTTTTTGCGCACTAAGGATAGACCCACCATATCTTACTTTCCATAAGGAGAAGGTGGTCCTATGGCTAGACCTTGCTTTTCTACTGAAAGGTTCTTCATCCTTTCATTAGAATCAAGAAATAATACTTCCAGCTTTCTTCCTAACCCCATCAACACTGATTGTGAGGGCACTGCACACACTGGATGTGCGGAGAGTGCTAGCTTTTTACCAATCCTGTACAGAATTGATCTGCCAAGCAGAAAGACATTTCATTAAATACATGGACCATTCGAAGGGCAAACTAATCAATCCACAGCATTTAGCCCACTGGATTGTAGAAACACTCAAGCTAACATAGCACCTAGTGAACCTTGAGCTACCACAACAATCGAACGCCCACTCCACCAGGGCTTTGTCAACATCGACTACCCAACATGTGGGCATAACACAACATGAACTGTGCAAAGCAGCTGCTTGGTCTGCACCATCAACAATCATATACCATTACTGGCTCCTCATAAAAGTGAGACAAGATTGCTCCTTCAGCCAAGCTGTTCTCTCCTTCATCCTTCAGTGGTGACACCTCCCTCCTCCTGTGTTGGTAAGCTAATATGTGTGATGCACAGAGACCATGGAGAAGAAAGTAAAGTTGCTTACCTATAACTGTTGGTTCTTTGAGTTGTCGTCTGTGCATTCACACAACCCACCCACCAGCCCCAAGTCAGTGTCAGTGGCTTCAAAACTTTTCTTCTTCTCAACAAACAAATAGTACAAATTGGAGGGTAAAACATTAGTCGCCAGCTGGACTGACAAATGGCAGTTCCTTCTTAGTATAAATATGCAGGATGGCCTTCCCCTGCCCCTTCCCTCTTAGTATAAATAGGTGGGACTCCTGCCAGAAATTCTAGGCTTAGCTAGGAGAATCTTCCTGAATGGAGGCACTGCACAGGCACAGCTCCCATATGTGTGAATGCACAGATGGTCACTCAAAGAACAATAGTTACAGGTAAGCAACTTTACTTTTTCCGTGGTGAGAAGGATGAGGGAGAGAAAGGAAAGGGGGTTGCAGAAAGAAAAAGAAACTTTTGGCAGAAGGGAGAAGAGGGATTATCCACCTCCTTTCAGTTCTGTCTTACCCTAGTTTTGGCTCCACCTACGGGTAACTTTGGCCTCAACAACTGCAAATGTATGGCCCCCATCAGACTATCTGAGGGATGAGGGATCCAGCTCTGAAGAGAAAAAAAGATTGTCCTTCCCTGGTTTACAGAAATAGATTTCTTGCAGTACTGCCTTTACAACTACATAATCACACTTGTCCTAGAACTAAATCTAAAAGTCATTGGATCTTTTGCCAGTCCATCTTGTGACATTGGCAGCTAGTCCCTTGCTCCCCTTTTATAGTCAAACACCACTGACAGGCTCTGTATTTAGACTAATGTGTTATATCAGGCAAAGAAAGAACTTGCATATACAGTGGTACCATGGCTCACTAACACCTTGGTTCATGATTAAATCAGGTTGCAAACAAAAATTTCATGAAATTTGATGTGGGTCGTGAACTCCGCATTGGTGGTGACCAAGATTGCAGCCATCTCCCCCCACCCCCGAGTGGGGAGATGGCCATGATTGCAGTTGCATTTGTGCAGGGAAGATGTGCGTGATCATGGGCACGCTCCTGCAGGAAAGACGGGAGCAGTCTCAGCCATCTCCCCTCCCCACCCCTAGCACGATCGCAGCCATCTAGATGGCTGCGATCGTGCTGGGGTGGTGGGGGGAGATAGCCGAGATCATGCGCGTCTCTCCCTCCCCCACTGCGCCCCGTTTGCGCCCGTCTCTCTCTCCCTCAGTGTGCCTGCAATTGCGCCTGTCTCTCCTCCCCACCCCCAGCACACCAGGATGACAGGCGCGTGCAGGGATGACAGGTGCAATCTTGGTCATGCTGGGGGGAGGCAGGGAGATGGCCGCGCTTTTGCTCAGGGTGGGGAAGGGGAGATGGCCGCGATCTTTGTTGTTCTTTGTCACTTTGCTTCACATTTTTCTGATTAAAAAAATGGTTACAGAATGGATTAACCTTATTTACAATGAACCTTATGGGGAAATTTAACTTGGATCACGACCAGTTTGGGTCATGACCAGAGTCCTGGAACGGATTAAGTTTGTGAGCCAAGCTACCACTGCAATTCATCTTTCCTGTCATCTTAGGACTTGGTTGCATGTTTGTATATTTGTTTTAAATGCATTACATTTGGACATTGGTTAATTTGTGATATATAGGAGAAAGTTAAGACTGTCTCTGAGAAATCACCATCACCAGAAGTGGAAGCAAAATATAATGAAGATGAAACACCAAGGACTTGTTTACCTCTTACTAAAAAACAGCTTGATGTGTACAAAAGGAAAGCAATTGAATTAAGGGTAAGTTTATGTAAAAGCCTGAGAACTTTATCTTATAAAAAGTAATTCCTAAGATCAAGACTTTCTAGGTTACTAATATTAAAATAGGCAAGAAAGGTTAAGCTTAATGTTAGAAATGTATATGCTAACCAGTTTAAAAGAGAATTTTAATAAACAAAAGGGAACAGTACAGAATTGGAACAAACTGAAAAAATACTGATTTATGGTCACATTTTCATATACCTTAATGTCTTCTATGCTAATTTCTCTGAGTTTTTAATCCTTCCTTTGCTTCAATATCTTTGTCATGCCCATCCTGAAAAGTCTTGGTTTGAATAATCTAAAAATTGGAACAGGATGTATTTCCCTATCAAAAAGCCTTTTGAGACAGTGTTTTTGTTGACCAAAAAAAAAAAAAAAATGACAGACCCCACTGGGGCAGCTGTCATTGTCCCATCCCCAGTCACCTGAAATATATCGTGTCAAGGCTTTCCCGGGGGAAATGAATGTTTCCAGGTCTAGCTGTCCATTCTGGTGTCACTACTGGCACAGGCAAAAACAATAGCAAATTTTAAAAAGGAATAAAAAAGGCGGAAACCAAAGGTAAATATGGATACACACAAAGCATTAGTATGAAACAAACATGAATGCAATGAAGACAATATAAAACAAATTACATTTTCAGGTACAAAGAAATACATTTAATTAGAAGTAAATGGCTGGTCCATATAAGCCAGCAATTTCCAAACTGTTTGCTGACAGAACTGTTAATACACAGTGGCAATTAAGCTGAGGCACCAACAGATAATTCCACTGCACTGGGTTTATGCATAATTCATTGCTTTGGGCTTGCCTTTTTTCAAATAGTTTCTGTTTTGAGTGAACTGCCTCTAAATTGGGGTCCTCTTACTATAAAGAGATGGCAGAATTAAGCATTCTTAAGAGAAGTTATCCATTGCCTTTCTTCTCTGGACTTGCCTCTTCTTCACTTGGAAACCTTACCAGAAATTCAGGCAGAGATATCAGGAGAAGCATCTCTTAAGGGTGGAAAATTCTTTTGAGTTAATGTAGACAGTATGTAAGAGTGAAGTATGCTTAACATTTTTATTCAAACACTGTATACCACAGATTTCAGGGAATGACTAATACAGGGGTAGTGCTTCAACATATGTGGAGCAAGGGAGACTTTTCCTGAGGAAGAGTGTATGTGTGAAATGGCATCCTACAGATATATTCTCACTATATGTGTGAGAAGTGTGGTTTCCAAAATTAGTTGATAATGTAATGAGGATAGACTGAGAAGGACTGAGTGAGAAAGCAGAGCAGGAATATTAGACCATGCAAGCACCTTTGCTCAAATTCTTGGTGTTTTTAATGCTGAAATTTTATTTCATGTAAACAACAAAAATCAACAAGACAACACACATAATAATAGATCAAAACTCCTAAAGAAACAGGGAATTCAGTTATTATCACTACTAGTCTATAACACATATATGATTATGGAGCCTCTACAATAAAACCACCTAAGTAGGAGTGCGACAGCTGAGGAAGGAATAAAAATACAATGTATTCAACATATTAAAGAAGGGTATATAAATATATGTCCTTTGTGTGCGTATATGATTGTCAGAGTCTGAGACATGGGCAGCAGGATAACAGACATGGGCACAAGGACCCAGGCAGCTAAACCAATGTCCAAATGTCAGTCCTAACAAGTCCAGCAATCCAAAAGCAGGGCTGAGAAGAACAAAGGCATAAAGCAAGGTACAATCCACTAGGCAATAATGTAGTCAAGGCAGGCCAGGAGTCAGTAACCAATGAAGCAACACAAACTGGAGGGGTACCTTGGAACTTGAAGCAGGAACAGGCACTAAACAGGTACTCAGCTAACAACAACCAGGAAGCAAGAAGCACAGCAGCAAATCATGAGACCTTAATTGCAGAGGCAGCTTCTGGAGGGAAGAGGCAGTTCTTACATAGTTTTTCCCTCAGGACTCCCAGGTGGTGCTCACGAGGGCCCTGGCTGCTGCAGGAGATTGAGGAAGTAATCCTGCAACTACTGGGCCTGCTATTCTGGTGCTTAGCCAGCAGATGGAGCCCTGAAGTTGCCCAGATCCTGTAGTCATCCCCCCTCCCCCCCCCATCCAAAGAGAGAAAGAGAGAAGGGGAAACCCTTCCCTTTTCAAGCTCAGGCTTTGGAGTTTGGCAGGAGCACGAACATTTTCCACAGGCTCACATGAGCACTCATCTGGGCCACAGCCTTCCCAATCAAGTAATGGAGTTTGCTGTGGATAATCTTAGAGTCTAAAATCTTTGCTACATGGTACTCAACATGGTCCTTGAATATTTGGCTGGTGGAAGTGGTAGAGTTACACAGTTAGAAAAAGAGTTGTCTTGGTACTTTTTAGCTGGGACACTTGCATAACTGGATGAATTATCAGGGTTCATGGAAGGTTCAGTTCATAAGTGACTGGGTTGATCAGCTGACATATCTGGAAAGGGCCATGGATTTATAGTCTAGTTTGACTGAGGACCACAGAGAGGAATAGTTCTACTTTGAAAGCCAGACCTTGTCTCCAGCTCATAGGTCTGCCCCATTTTGCTTCTTTCATTTGGAGAGTTATTTATAAGCTGTCTTGGCCTTTTCCAAGTGTTTGCAGGAGCTCTGCTTGTACCTGTTTTGAGTTAGCCATTTGTTGGTGGGCAGGACAAGAGACATAGAGGAAGTGAGTGGGTAGTCTCAGGGTTGGTAGCCATACATGGCAAAGAAAGGGATGTAACTGGTCAAGATGTGTTAATCGTTGCTATAAACAAATTCCATGAGGAACAATAAATCAATCCAGTCATCCTTGTGGTACCCTGCAGCCTGAGCGTCATGGCATTGATGTAACACCTGGACCCTGAGGGTTCCATTAGGAACACAGGACAGGAATCTTGTTCTAATGTTGGTTGGAGAAACCTGTGGAACATGAATAGGGGTATGGGTGTGCCGTCATCTTCAGATTCACTCTTGCACAATAACCCATCTTGGAACCTGGTCGATATTTCAATTTGAAATTGAAGCAGAGGAAAAATAATGTCCAACATGCCTGTTGTGGTCATAAATGTGTCAGTGGTCTATAAGGACTTGGGCTGGGTGTTTTGAACCTTCCAAGGGATGGCACCATGCTTCAAAAGCTTCCTTATCCCAAACACTGTAGTTGTGTTCAGCAGGAATCAGTTGGGTGAATAGTAGGCACGGGGATGAAGCAGTTGATGGCCTCATTGCTAATAGCAGACTGCTCCAAGTGCTTGACTAGATGCATCCATTTCCACAAGGAGGGATAATGCAAGGTCCTACTAAGATAGGTGCCAAGTGAAAGTAGCCCTTGTTTATTCATATATTTATGTAGGCTTTTTGATTAGCCACATTAGCTTTCAGAACAGTTTACAAATTAAATGAGAAAACACATTTTGTGTGCCAGAGAAAGCACATTTTGGGCTGCCAGAGTCCAAGAAAATCTTAGTCCCTTCTTGAGTAGAGCAGTAAGAGGAGCATCCTGATGGGAGAAGCCTTGGATAAATCTGTAGAAGTTGGCAAACTCCAAGATTCATTGAACACCCTTTAGATCTTTGGGAGCTTCCCAATCCAGAATGCCCTGGACCATTTGAGGATCCAGGCAAAGATCTGTAGAGGAGATGATGTACCCCAGGAATTCCACAGTGGGGGTAGTGGTGGTGGTGTTATTCATGTTATTTCTATACTGCTCAGTAGCCAAATCTCTATGGGCAGTTTACATATAAAATACAGGAAACAGTACAAAACCTCTTAAATATCATAATATATCAGAAACATCAGTGTTAGAAAA
>NW_025335317.1:29123921-29207928 GCF_004798865.1 Varanus komodoensis
GTTTGGGCTCACTGCAGGTTTTTCTTCCCTTCTTTTCCATTCAGTCCACTAGCTGGCTCCAGTGTGCATCCCAGCATCCCTCATGATATAAGCCATCTTGTTTCCCACTCCCTGCTCCAGTTGCTACCCCTTTCCCCCCATAATTTTAAAATTTAGTTTCAGGAGCCTGAAAAGGCACAGTTGGGGTAGGGTGAGGTTGGTTTCTGGAAATTGCACAGTTGGGGTCATAACTTCTAACACTATTAATTCTGTCAGTCTTTCACAAGTAAATTCTTATAGTTGTGTGATATGTGTAGTGTTGCCTCCTCAATTTCCTTGTGTGTTTCAGCTATCAAAGTGAGCAACGAAGTGGAGCAGGTAACAGATTGATAAGGTGATACTGCATGTAGGATAATTTGCAGATTTACAAATTTCACTTACATTTGCTTCCTAGCCATTACATTTGTGTACATTTCTGAAATTGTATTTTAAATTGTCAGGGAATTCCAGTAACAGCAATAATAAGTCCTCTGAAAAGGATCCATGATAAATAGGGGGCAGTGGAGTAACTGCAGATTCAGAGCAGTGTTGAAAAGATGAAGGACACTGAGAATGGCTACGTCATCACTTAAAAGCAAAGGAGTTAATTTGTTAGGGGGGAAATATTGTCTCCCCCCCCCCGCCCTGTTTTGACCTATTTATTTGTGCCTTTTATAGTGCTGTTTTTCCATTGACAAATAGGCAATTGGTCTCTAGGTTTATGCATCATACCTATTCCCCTTCAATCCACCTTTTGACAGCTGAAACGGACAAGGAAAATGACATGCAGGACTTGTCAGTGGTCTAATATGATGAAATTCCAGACATTAATCAACAACCATGTTCGCAATCTTTTGCACTGTAGAAGATTATTCTCGCCAAAGATGAAAATATGAACCAATTTGACCACACCCCTTCCAACAATATTGAGAAGAATTGAGACTGGCAGAATCCACTGCAAGCAGGCTCAGTTCCTTTCAGCACATTCTACATCATTTCCTTCCCCAAAAGGGAAAGAACTTTGTTTCAATGGAGGAGATGCCAAAACAGTACTTTAAACACAGGAGAGGTCAATTAGGCCTCTCCTCCTCCCCAGTGGCCATAAGTCAGTTTGCAAGTGGGATGAACTTACGTCATGAAGGCTGTTGGAAGAAGATGCTGTCAGTAACACTATTTTGGCAATTATTTTTCCTTTTCCTTATTGGGAAGTATCTGCTGCCTGCCACATCAGCTGCTTTTCCCAAGTTGTTGATTTTTTTCCCTTTTCACTGGTGTGAACCCAGTGCCCTTCAGATGTGTAGAGTTGAAAATCCCATTTTTCCCAGCCAGCAAGGCCAGTGACTTGAAATGGTGTTGCGTTCCTGCACATCTGAGGAGCACCAGGTTATGAAGGTACAGTATGCAGTATGTGGTAGAGGGGAGCAGGCATCAATCTTGAAAGATGATTTTTGAGTTGAGTTCTGCCCTGAGAAGTATTTAATACCTCTAATTAAAAAATAAAGATCAGAATCTTCTCTCAGAAGTTATAAATGGCTGTTCTTATAGCTTCTTTCTCCTAGTTTAACCAATACCGGGTTTTGATTGTTACTATACAGAGAAGACGGACTTTGACCCAGAAATACCTATTTCAGTCAACGGAGGTTCTGTTGCAATGCATTAATGTTGCAATTAATAATAACATGATAGATACTTTGGCTGCTGCTAGTTTGGAAATGGTGGAATGCTTTGGACGATTTGACCCAATTTCAGCCACCCAGTTTTTGGCCCTTTATCAGGTAAAGCAACAACTACTTTAACTAGTCATTTAGAACATTAATCGGTGAAATTAATATTATCAGCATTGACAAAATGTGTGAAGATTATTATATCATTATATGAAACTGTTTATTTTACAAATATGTCACAATTTTTAAAGCTTGTACATACATAATGCTAACACTTTCTTAGTGGTTAGATGGTTGGCAGCATGACATGATCTCATACACTATGAGGTGTTACACAAAAATAACTGGATGAGTAATAAAAAAATATTTATTGATGGATTACAGCATTCTGAACATTGTCACCTTCTATATACTCCCCCTCCCAAGCTCTACACTGCCCTATACGTATTTTCCCTTGATTGAAACAGTGCTGGAAGTCTTGCGTGAGACTCTTCAACAGGCTTGCTGTTTTTGTCTTCACTTCATCCATTGACGCAAACAGTGTTCCCTTCAGGTCACTTTTGATTTTCGAGAACAAGTAAAAATCACAGGGAGCTAAAGCATGTGAATAAGGAGGATGATCGAGGACAGGAATGTTTTTTCCACTCAGAATTTTTTTTTTTTTTTTTTACAGAAAAGGCATTGTGCGTGGAAGTGTTGTTTGGTGAAGCACCCACCGTTTTGCATTTCAAACGTGCATTTCACCTTTCCTTATCAAGTCTCTTCTGCCTACTTTGTACCTTTCTCTAAGATTAGAGCAACTAATCCTATGATAGGCAGCCAGATACCCTTATAGCCAGCATATCCATCTCCATACCCCAGCTGAGGAATGTTAGTTTAACTCAGCCAAACCATGGTAAAAGCTTCATCACTACCACTACAATCCATTATGTAAACTAGTAAGCTCTTTAGAAATTATATTATTACTTTATCAGGCATACAAAACAAGATTCAGAAAGTGAACTATATTTATGAGGAAATTGTTCCCTGGAAGCAAGTGAAATAGTTGAGAAAATCTATGTTTTATTGTCAAAGCATGTTTACTGCACTATGGCTGTTAATAAAGCAATGTATGTCCCACTTTTCATTTCATAGTTGCCTGATAGGTAGCAACTTGTTTAGAAACATTTGCCAAACTATACTAACACTGTTACAGAGTTGTTCAGCGTCAATGATGATGAAAAACATCCTGTTAGCAGCTACATTGAACACCAGCAGTTCACAGCTGGCTGCATTGCTGCATCTGCATCAACACTTGGAAAAAAAAGGAGATATAACAAGCAACCTTTTCAAAAATGTGGAACAGCGATTAGCTGCTATTTCAAAGGTAATGTGATTATTTAAAAATGGTAATTCCCCATCTTACTAGGAATGGATCCACAAAAACTTGCTTCTACCAGCATATATACCAGGAGTGACCAGACTTGCTGAATGGAAGAGCCACAAACACTAAATGCCAGATTGCTGGAGAGCTGCCAGCAGGTACCCACTGGGACCAGCGTGTTGTACAATAAACTCAGAACTGCATGGAGTTCACAAGCATCACCCCTGATATATATCCTTGGAACATCTCTGAGACCATCTGTGCTGATTAAAGTTGAGATCCAGTTCATGTTTAGCCAGAATACAGGCCTACAACTCTCTGGCTCTTTGGGGAATTTTGAGAAATGTTGGGCTTTTTTCTGTCTAAATGTGTAGGATTGCACCTTTATTTTCTCTTCCCCCAATTTGTATTTAAATAGGCCCTTAGGAAACATTAATCCCACAAGTATTTATTCTTGCAGAAATGATTCACTGCCTAAATAAAGCATAAGTTAACTAAAGGTGCAATCCTCCTGGATTAACCACTGATTTTGGAGGCTTCTGATTATCTATGTACTGCTAGCAAGTATGGGAGGAGCAATGGAGGCTATTGCTGCCTTTTTGTAATTTTACCTCTGGACAGGCCTCTGAGCCTAAGGTTGGCACTAAGCCAGGACTAAAGCGACCATCATATTCTGCCCTTATTCCCCCTTTCCTTCTTTCCTCTTCAAGCTCAACCGAGACCACTTTTGTGACCTCAGAATTCAGGCACCACAGTTCTTTCTGCAGCTATGAGTGGGTGGGAAGAGGGATCAGATCACAAAGTTGCCTACCAAAGTTGTAGCAATTACATTGTAATCAGAAAAATCCTATGGCCCCTAGGATGACATCCAAGCACCATAGAAATGGACCCTTAACATTTATTTTATTTCTACTCCCAATATTTACAGGTTCAACCATTCAAAAATATTCCTAGCATGAAAAATACTAGATGAACAACTTGCTTTCCGTATACTATAATATTCTGTTTTACCTTAATCACAAAAGTATATGTTATGAGATATTTGCAACTATACTATATTTTGGCCAATGCTATCATTGTATTTTGTGATGCAAATAGTTTGAGCATTTGATGATGGAAACATTTCATTATAATTTTTTGCATAGGCATGGGGAAATCTTTGTATTTCTATACAACACTTTAATATCATGAATGAATTACCACCAAATTTCCATGTAATCATTCTCCAGCATTCAGAAGACAGGTATGAATATAACAGTTCTTATGATGTGACTATTTTATACTGACTGTCTCATATTTCAGTGACTTGTGGCAGGCATATCATTTAACCATGATCAGTGTTAGTCATATTTGCTCCTTCCTGTTTGTTTCAACACTGCTTAAATTATTAGATATATAATTTGACTTTATTTGCCAACTGATGGTGTATATAGGGAGGCACAAAAGAAAACATGGTTAACATATACCTTGATTTACTACTTCAGCTCATGGTTTAACATTCTGGTTTGTGTCCAGTCATTAACCATGCATAGTTATCCAAATGAAATCTTGGCCACAAGTTTAAAACAAAACAACCATAGTTAAGCATTATATCTTTGCCAGTTTTCATCTTGTTTTATTGAACAGACATTTCACAAGTAAAGATAGAGTAGATTGAGCATCTGCTGATTAGTTGCTTAGTGCTGACAAATTGGTGACTAGGAGATAATTCTTATCACTTTCTCCAAACATATTATTTATTAGAGGATGCAAACCTGATCCAAAATATCATTTTGTGTGCATCAGGAAACCAAACAGGATTAATGTTATCTTGTAAAATGCCACTTTGCTGTTGGACTTAACCTGCTATGGCACGGGTGAGCAATACATAGTTCATAGGCCATGTGCAGTGCCCACTGGCTTGCACTGAATCCCATTCTTAAAAAAAAAAAACAAAAAAACTTTCAATCAAAAAGGTCCATTAGTTAATATTACTAAAGCAAACTCAATTATCAGGAACTGCCAATAATTTTCATTATACCCTCTACTTGTATGCATATGTTACCCAGGCTGCAGTTCATAGAATATATCTTTAGCCTGTCTAGAAACAAATCTACCTCTGAACCAACCTAACTGTTTCTGTCCCAAACAAGTTTCTATTTCTACAGCTTCTTAGCACTATGATTCCTTACTTCTGTAAGTCCATGCATTTTGATATTGTTTTCCAGATTCTGCGATCTACTTTTTGGCAGCTTTCAGTAACCATTCTACCAGTAGTTCGTTCATTCATTCATTCATTCATTCATTCATTTTATTTCACGTCTACATTGCCCCACAGAAGAAGCTTCATGTTTTATTTATGTTGATGGTTATCTTATGAAGTTGAGGTCCATTCCTACTTTCAGAATATAGATTATATTTTCCTTTGAGTGTTCTGAAGCTAAAATGGTTCTCCTTTTCATATGGGTATAGTGATAGTGACAATATTTTAAAAAAATTATACAAAGCAAGCACTCAAATCGTCTATTTTCTGGATTTGTTTCCTCCACAATCTTATTTATTATTATTATTATTATTATTATTATTATTATTATTATTATAACATTTCTATGCCGCCCCTTGCCGAAGCCTCGGGGCGGCTTACAACACAATAAAATACATTGAAATACAATAGAACATAATAAATTACCATTAAATACAAAAATACAAAAAATACACTGAGTTACAAACATAATAATATAAAATTAAAATTATCAGTATAAAATAAGTAAATAAAGAATATAGGAGGAGAAAAGAGAAGGAAGAAGAAGTTGCCCTGGCCAGATCATATGTTTTAACAATTAAAATGATGTTTAAATAAAAAGGTCTTGACCTGGCGCCGAAAAACCAGTAACGACGGTGCCAGGCGGACCTCTTTGGGGAGTGAATTCCATAGGTTGGGCGCCACCGCAGAGAAAGCCCTCCTCCGAGTACTTACTCTCCTAATTTCTTTCATGGAGGGTTCCCGGAGAAGGGACTCTCCCGCAGATCTCAAAGGGCGGTTGGGCATATACGGACGTAAGTGCTCGTTCAGGTAGCCAGGATCCAAGCCGTTTAGGGCTTTATAGGTCATAATCAACACCTTGAATTGGGCCCGGGATTCAATGGGAAGCCAGTGAAGCTGACGGAGGACTGGAGTCATGTGAGCATAACGCCCCGTCCCCGTCAGCAACCTGGCAGCTCTATTTTGCACCAATTGAAGTGTTCGGACCATCTTCAGGGGAAGCCCCACGTAAAGCACGTTACAGAAGTCTAGGCGGGAAGTCACCAGCGCGTGTGTCACCGTTGCCAGGCGGTTGTACTCCAGGTAGGGGCGCAGCTGATTAATCAGCCGAAGCTGAAGGAAGGCGTTCCTCGCCACCGCTGTCACCTGAGCTTCCAAAGAAAGCTCTGGGTCGAGGAGTACTCCTAAGCTGCGGACCTTATCCCTAAGAGGGAGTGTTGCACCATTCAGGACCAGGTCAAATCCACCCTCTCCGAAGCCCGATCCGCCAACCAACAGGACCTTTGTCTTGTCTGGGTTGAGTTTCAGTTTATTGGCCCTCATCCATTCCATTACCTCGGCCAAGCACCGGTTCAGCACAGCCACTGCCTCACCTGGATTAGTGAAAAACGAGAGGTAGAGCTGGGTATCATCAGTGAATTGATAATTCCGCAATCCACACCTCCTGATGACCTCTCCCAGCGGTTTCATATAGATGTTAAATAGCAGAGGGGATGGAATGGAGCCCTGTGGTACTCCATGGCATAGCTGCCATGACGTAGAGACATGGTCCCCCAGCACTACCTTCTGGAATCGACCGTTGAGATAGGAGCAGAACCACTGCAAAGCAGTGCCTCCAACCCCCAATCCCGCTAGCCTATCCAGAAGGATACCATGGTCGATGGTATCGAAAGCCACCGAGAGGTCCAGAAGAACCAACAGGGATGCACTCCCCCTGTCCTTCTCCCTGCACAGGTCATCGAACAGGGCGACCAAGGCAGATTCAGTACTGTACCCAGGTCTGAGGCCGGACTGAAAAGGATCCAGATAATCAGTTTCATCCAAGAGTGCTTAGAGTTGTCCCGCCACCACTCGCTCCAACACCTTGCCCAGAAACGGGATGTTGGCCACAGGTCTATAGTTAGTGGCCATCTCTGGATCCAGTGACGCTTTCTTCAGGACCGGTCGTATTACCGCCTCCTTTAAAGGGACAGGCATTCGACCATCCCTCAGAGAAGCGTTAACCACTTCCAAGATCCAGGTCCCAATCCCATGCTTGGAGTTATTTATTAACCAAGACGGGCAAGGATCCAATAGGCAAGTGGTGGGACGTACTCTTCCAAGCACCTTGTCCACATCATCAGGCCGCAATAATTGAAATTCCTCCAATAATTTTGGAGCAGACGGTAGCATTGGCGTCTCCCCAGAGACCTCTGATTCATTAGTGGAGTCCAGCTCGTGACGAATCTGAGCGATTTTCTCCCTGAAATGCCTGGCAAAGTCGTCACAGCGGGCCTTTGAGGGTGGCATCGGATCTTCCTTAGGACCCGGGCGAACCAGGCCTTGTACCACTCGAAAAAGCTCCGCCGGATGGCATTGTGAGGAGGCAATGGAAGTGGAAAAAAACTTCTTTTTCGCCGCCTTCACCGCCACAACATAGGCCCGATAGTGGGCTCTCAAGTGTGTGTTCGGTCAGATTCATCCCGTGATTTCCTCCACCTACGCTCTAGTTGTCTCCCAACCCACTTCATCGCCCGCAATTCAGGTGTATACCAAGGGGAAGAGCGAACTCTGCCCGGTGGGAGAGGACGCTTAGGAGCGATCGTGTCCACAGCCCTGGTCATCTCTCCATTCCACAGTTCGACCAGAGCCTCGACAGGAGCACCAGTCTTGTCAGCCGGAAACTCCCCCAGGGCCTTCAGGAATCCATCCGGATCCATCCGGCTCCGGGGGCGGGCCCATACAATCGGGTCCGCACTCTTATAGAGGGAGAGGCCGCTCTCGAGCACAAACCTCACCAGGAGGTGATCTGACCATGACAGGGGAGTCAAACATAAGTTCCTCACCCTCAGGTCATCCTCTTCCTGCCCCGTCGTGAATACCAGGTCCAGAGTGTGTCCACGTTCATGGGTCAGGCCGATGACGTGTTGAGACAGGCCCATGGCCGTCATAGAGGCCATGAAGTCCTGAGCCGCCCCTGTCAGTCCAGACTTGGCATGGAGATTGAAGTCCCCCAGGACCAATATCCTGGGGGTCCTCAACACCAGGTCCGAGACGGTCTCTGTCAGCTCAGACAGGGAGACTGCTGGGCAGAAGGGTGCACGGTACACCAACAGAATCCCCAATCTGTCTCGTTTGCCCACCTCCAAGTAGAGGCACTCCAGCCCTGGTCTCGAAGGGACCGGAAGACCCGTGAGGGAGATGGAGGCTCGGTAAACCAACGCGACTCCCCCTCCCCTCCCTTCTGGGCGTGAACAGTGTTGAACCAGATACCCGGGCGGGCACAATTGGGAGAGGGCAACATCCCCTCCCTCTCCCGTCCAGGTCTCCGTTATGCAAGCCAGGTCGGCCCCCTCATCCACAATCAAGTCATGGATGAGGGAAGATTTATTATTGACCGACCTGGCATTGAGCAGCAGCACCGTCAGGCCCGAGGGGTGGTTGACAAGGCTACCTGGAGCCCTCTGGTTGGGGGCAGAACCAGAAGGAGGGATAGGTGTCAGCCATCTGTCCATCCTTCTTCTACGTGGACACGTTAAGCCCCTATTGCTGTAACGACCATTGCCCGTGACCACGCCAATAGCAGCGCCCGTGTGTTCCGCAAGATATATAAACGTCGACATGGCCAGGGATGACTCAAAGCACTGATTAAAGCAGGGTAAAATTATAAAGTAGGTCGAAGGAGGAGAAAAAAGAACGATAAAAAGAAAAAGAAAGGGGGGGGGGAAGAGGAAAAAAAATCCTTCCCCTTCCCTAGGATTCAGCAGTAGGCAAGCCTATTTCAACAAGAGTCCTTGGCCAGCCCAGCCCCCCCTCTCGTCCCCCGAACGGCACCCAAACGGCGGCGACCCCCTTTTGACGCCGCCTGAGGCCGCCGGCCCCGGCTGCGGCTGCTGCTTTGTGTCCGCAGGGCGCCTCCGAGTCCCGCCCCGTCGCACACCGCGCAAGATTAATTCTATTATTAGCCTAAAAACTGAAAGTTTGTTAAAATATTTCTGATGTTTTGTCTTGAGCTAAATATGGAGAAACAAGTTTTAGAATACAGCAGAAGATCACAGATGTTTTACCACCTTTCCCCAAATTCAGTCCTTCCCATTGAAAGCCAGTAGTGTGATGTTTAGAGTGCTGCATCTGAAACCTGAGAGATTTGGGTTCTAGTCCCCACTTGGTCATGAAGCTCACTTGGTGACTTTGGGCCAGTCACAGACTCTCAGTCCCATCTACCTCACAAGGCTGTTATTGTAAGGATAAAATGGAGCTATACATGTCACCTTGGCTTCCTTGCAAGAGGAATTAAAACGTGGGATATAAATGCAGTGTTGTGATGATGATGATTCATTTACTTTGGATTCTTTATCTTTCTCCAAGAAAAACTTCCAAGAAGTAGATAGCTAACAGTCTGAAGAATGTGGTACACAGACCTTTGAACTATGTAAAAATTCCATTCATTTATAGAATTAAGGCAGTATTAAGATTTTTATCATTTTCAGTTATGTATATATGTGTCATGCGTATGGTCTCAGAAGAGGTTCCCATGCGCACACAAGGGACTGAAGGTTCTGATGAGAACCAGAGCTCTAGAGAAGAAGGAGAAGAGTAGTTAATCATTGTATCAACAGTACAGAGCTCTCGCCCTAATTCCCCAGATGTTTTGACTAGCGGAACATCAGGTGGTTTGGGGTGGGGGGGCTAGGCTGAGGCCATGCAGGATCAAGACACTTCAAGGGCAGACATGGGACTTGATACTGGTCTGAATTGTGAGAATGAAGCTGATAAAGAACAGGCTGTGGGGAGGGGGGTGCTGCTGGGAGTATTGAGGATGCTCAATCACACACGTGCACACGTCAACTGGGACAAACTGGGACAGTTGGAGTCCCAATTAGAGGAATGGTGGCAAGTGCGCATTCAAAGTGCCCCACCTCTGAACGTCCCTGAAGAGTTCATAAGCAAAGTTTGGGGTGACATCACAGCAAGAGGTCAACTTTCTATTCTGGATGTATTATCAGTGTTGTGAATACTTTGTAGCTGTTCAGCTTGAAGGTTCTTTTTTAGTCATCTGGAATAAAGCATCTACTGTAGCATCTACTGGAGTGATTGCCTTTGTTGGGAAGGGGTGCCTGGCTCATGACAGCATGCACATTAGATTACAAGGCAGCAAGGAATTATTTGTGAAAATAAAGAGGATTGAGTGTTTTTTATATAACAGATCGCTCCTATATGGTGCAGTACTTGAGAAAGTAAAATCGACCAATCCCAAGGAACAAAAGGAACAGAAGGAAAAGGGAGGACAACAAAAGGAAAAGGGTGGGCAGAAGGAAAAGAGTGGACAACAAAAAGGAAAACCTGCTCAATGGACTTGTAAGTCTTTCTAAGCCATGTAAACGGAAATATTCTGTCTTTTGCTGAGCTCCACTGAATGTTCAAACAGAAATAATTTGGGAATAAAAATATAAATTTGAGAGTCTCCCTCCCTTCGCTTTGTTCTTTGCTGTCTCATTGGCAGTGTCATCAGCTCCATCTTTTAACTTCATCTTCTTGCCAAAAAAAGTGTTCTTAGCTAGTTGGGGATCATATCAAGAGCATGATAAAATTACATTGCATGTAATTCATTACAAAGCCAGTCACAGATCCAATCTGAAGTAAGAACAATAATTCTTGCCTTTGCTATGAATAGGTGAACATTTTTGTCCTTGATGAAACAGAAATACTTCCCACAGTAACCACAAACTTTAGCCAAAGGCACTCAACCTATTAACTCTTCCTTAAACTTTAGTATACAACTATTGTTTGATGTTGAAAATGAGCTCTTTAGTCAGTTACTCAGTGGAGGCTACAACACTGCCGCTCTAATTCCATGGTGCATGCCTCCCTCATGAGTAGCTACCTGGATACACCAATACCATAATAATATCTGGTACCTAATTTACTTCCATTCCTACTATAGTCAGTCATTACCTTTTGTACATAGAATCTTTCTCCACTTGCACATAATAAATACGGGTATGAAAAAGGAGA
Source organism: Varanus komodoensis (assembly GCF_004798865.1). Classification (NCBI taxonomy): domain Eukaryota; kingdom Metazoa; phylum Chordata; class Lepidosauria; order Squamata; family Varanidae; genus Varanus; species Varanus komodoensis. The sequence goes on from NW_025335317.1 coordinate 29,135,203, forward strand.
CTGCAATCCATTAAAAAAAAGATAATGTCATTAATGTGAACAGCACAATGTTTCATTGTGTGAGCTGCCTAAGGCGACCATTCTGGCAGTTACAGGTGGCATATAAATTTGTGAATAAATAAATAAGATTGTATTTTGATTATCACCAGTGCAGGCTAAAATTGTACGGTCCTCTGTGGATTCTGATACATTGTTCAATTTGATGGAAAAGGTCAAAAGTTTCAAAGAGAAGAAGATGAAAAGTCTTCAGGAACATTTAGCACCAGATATTACACAAGATGACAAACTTGAGTTTCAAAGAAGGCAAGAATCAGCTGCCAAATTAGATAAGGTAAGAACCAATTATTTACTTAGATAATTAGTTACTTAGCCACTGCAGTTGTGCATATTACTAGTTTTACATACTAATAACTAATTGTTCTCTCTTGAGATGTGTATACAATATTAGCTGTTGTCCAGTATAATTTCGCTAGGGTCAGAAAGATCATGCACTATGACACCTTTAAGTCTTCAAGTGGTGGGAGGGCACCCAGTGCTGACTCCCAATCTGACCTAAGTTAATTTGTCAGAGCAGCACCCCTTCCATGTTAATATATAGTAAATATTTTTTTAAAATGTTGAGTGACCTTCAGACCCAAAACAACTGAAGGTGACTGCTTTTGGGAATGAGTTTGTGAGTATTGCCATTGTAACTATTATGCCAATATTTTCTTTAAATAAAGAAAATGCTCTCTAAATAAAGTATGCATACACATAATAAAACATAGTATTTCCATAATTATTTTATTCTTTGGATATTTCAGTTATGTAACTCATTTACTGTCATGCATGCATGTCATGTCAGATTGCATCCCATTTTGGTAGAACTGACAGTTCAGATTCTGAGAGGAGATGCACATTGGAGGCAACCTATCCTGGCAGAAATGACTACTCAGACTCTGATAATGAGACTGTTGTTGAAACAGTCCCAAGCCCAGTTGCAGTTCAAGGGCTTGAGACTCTGCAGGTTTCAACTATGGGAGAGATTAGCCCATGGCCAGAGGAAGGCCCCAGTCAACCCAGCCGTGGGAAATGGGAGGAGTTGCAGCATCCTGAGAGAGAAGACTTGGAGATGGGTAGGACTGATGGAGAACTCCTACCCCCTGATGAGGTAAATAGATGGTTAGACATCATCATCCCAGGGTGGCCCAACTGTACACAGAGAGAGGAGGAAAAGTATGCCCAGTTCCACAGCACTCCTACCCCACTGAGAGAGACATAGAAGGTTCATAAAGTCTGAGTAAAGAATGTAAGGGTTCACCATTCAAGAGATTCCTAACATGCATTGCTGACAACTTCTTCCAGCAGAAGGTAGAGGAAGGAACAAAAGGAGCAGCTATCCTTGATCTAATACTAATTAACAGGGATGGCCTGGTGGATGAAATAGCAGCTATGGGAACTCTGGGGGAAAGAGATAATGTGATACTTGAATTCTCAATTATAAAGGAGACAAAGGGTAACTACAGCCAAACATGTACCCTGGACTTCAAGAAAGCCAACTTTGTCCAACTCAGAACAATGATAAGCAAAGTGCCATGACAACTCACTCTTAAGGAAAAAGGAGTCCAAGGGGTGGTGGGGAAATATTAAAAAAGAAGGTTCTCCAAGCACAGCTACAAATAATTGCAACAAGAAAAAAGTGTAGAAGACAACAGAGGAAATTAAGTGAGCCTGAAAGAAAAAAAGAACATGTACAGGAAGTGGACACAGGGCCAGGCCACAAAGGAAGAATATAAACAACTAGCAAGGAATTGCAGGGGCAGCATCAGGAAGGCTAAAGTAGGAAATGAACTGAGAATAGTGAGAGATGCTAAGAACAACAAGAAAGCCTTCTTCAGATACATCCGGGGAGGGGGGGGAACCATGAGAAAGAGAAGGGTGTCCAGCTGCTTAAAGTGGATGGCAGAGTGATAACAGATGACAAGGAAAGGCAGAGGCACTCAATTCCTACTTTGCCTCAGTTCTCCCACAAGAAAATCTACAACAAAGGGGAAGCACAAGCTGAAAATGAGAGATGGCAGCCCAAGATTGACGCACAAATGGTAAAGGAATACCTACAGTAGATGGAATAGATACATTCAAATCTCCAGGGCCTGATGAACGCCATCCCAGAGTCATAAAAGAGCTAGTGGAGGAGCTCTCAGAAACACTAGCTATGATCTTTGATAAATCCTGGAAAGCAGAAGACGTCCCAGATGACTGGAGAAGGGCTAATCTCCCTATCTTCAAAAAGGGGAAAAAAGATTAACCTGGGAACTATATACCACTTAGACTGCCATCAGTCCCTGGAAAAGTTCTGGAGTGAATTATTAAAAAATCCATCTGCAGGCATTTTAAAGAAAATGCAGTGATTAATAGAAGCCAACATGGATTAATCAAAAATAAATCCTGTCAGATTCACTTAATCTCATTTTTTTGCTGAATAACCTTTCCAAATGGACAGAGAGAACACTGTGGGCATCATCTACCTAGCTTTTAGCAAAGCTTTTGACGTTCTAGTAAGCAAATTAGCAAATAAGTGGACTAGATAGCAGAACTATTAGGTGGATCCAGAATTGGCTGCTAAACCAGTCACAAAGAATGGCATCTTCTCAAACTGGAGGGAGGTAACTAGTGGGGTGCCACAGGGTTCAGTCCTGGGTCTGGTGCTGTTCAACATCTTTATTAGTGATTTAGATGAGGAAGCACAAGGAAAGACAATCAAATTTTCAGAGAGTAGAAAGCTGGGTAGAATAGAAAGCACCCTAGAACAGGTTAATACCTTTTTATTTAATCAATATTTTAATAAGTTTTAATATTGAATTTTTATTACCGCATTTTAATTTGCAGCCAGAGTGGGTTGTCAATTTATTTATATTATATTGTTTATGTACTTTGGAATTTTATTTGTGTAAGTCATCCTGAGGCTTTTGCAAAGGACGGCATACAAATATCTTGGATGGATGGATGGATGGATGGATGGATAGACGGATGGATAGCAACCCCCAACTTTATTGGCACCAGGGACCAGTTTTGTGGAATACAATTTTTCCACAGACTGAGGCAGGGAGGATGGGTTTCAGGATGATTCAAGCACATTACATTTATTGTGCACTTTATTGTGCACTATTATTTTTATTGCATTATAATATATAATGAAATAATTATACAACTCACCATAATGCTAGAGGCCGAAGATCCAAAAGGGTCTTGCAACAGCAGCACGGGGCCTCAAATAGGCCTCACGGCCTGACATTGGCTTTTCCCGCCATCTCATGTTTTGTCATGTGCACACTGCACGCTGCATACTGGGCCTGCTCAGCCTCCTTGCGCCTCACTCCATCTCCCCTGACCTGCAGCCCCACCATTACCTGCTTCCAGCTTCCCTCGCTGCTCACACACACCCTCCCTGGCTACTTTGCATCACTTGCTACTCAGCTCTGCTACTGTTGCTCCCTCCTTTTGGGGCCCAAGACCCAAAAGGGTCCTAACGATAATCTGCATTTGAAACCACTCCCCATTGGCGATGCTAGCACTAGGGAAGAACTGCAAATACCAATGAAGCTTCACTCACTCACTGGCAACTTGCTTCCTGCTGTGTGGCCTGGTTCTAACAGACCATGGTCTGCGGCCCAGGGGTTGGGGACCCCTGCCCTAGAAGGAAGAATGAAGATCCATGGTGATCTTGATAAATTTGAATGCTGGGCTGAAAGCAACAAAATGAGATTCAATAAGGACAAGTGCCAATCCTCCACCTAAGAAAAAAAAAAAATCAAATGCATCACTATAAGATGGGGAATATGTGGCTCAACAGAACTGAAAAAGAAAAAGACCTTGGAGTAATTGTGAACAACAGGCTAAATATGAGCTAACAATATGATGCAGCCACCAAAATGGCAAATGCTATTTTGGGATTCATTAACAGAAGTATTACTTTCAAAAAACAACTAGTAGTTCCCCTATACTCTTCACTGTGTCCATTTCTGAGCAAATGCAGAAGGATGCAAAAAATTAGAGTCCAGGGGAGGCAACAAAAATGATCCAGGGTTTGGCAACACTGCTGTATGAGGAGAGACTGAGAGAACTGGGCATGTTCAGCCTTGAGAAGAGAAGACTGAGGGGGCACATGATATTTATTTTACTTAAAATATTTCTACCCCTTCCTATAGGGAAATCATCCCAGGATGGCTTACAATAATAAGAACAATAAATAGACAACATACGTAATAACCAAACAAAAAGACAAATGCAACTATAAATAGTAAAACCAGTTAAAATACCTTAATCCTTAAAATAATGGGTAAATAAAAAGGTTTTTACTTGGTGCCGAAAAGAATATAAAGTTGGCACCAGGCAAACCTCTGTGGGGAGCGTATTCCACATTCTGAGCACCACTGCAGAGATGGCCCTCCTCCGGGTATACATACTCTTTACCTCCCTCAAGGAGGGTTTGCGGAGTAGGGCCTCTCCTACAGATCTTAGAAGGTGAGAGGGCATATAGAGAAAGAGACATTCCTTCAGGTATCCTGGTCCCAAGCTGTTTAGAGCTTTATAAGCTAATACCAGCACCTTGAATTGGGCCCAGACTTCAATTAGAACCCAGTGTAACTGTTAGAGGATGGTGTTATATGAGAATGACGACCAGTCCCCATCAGCAGTCTGGCAGCTCTGTTTTGAACCAATTGAAGCATCCAGACTATTTTCAAGGGCAGCCCCACGTAGAGCGTGTTACAATAATCCAGTTACCAGAGCATGTTGCTAGGCAGTGCTCGTCAGGTAAGGACACAGCTGATGGATCAGCCAAAGCTGAAGAAAAGCACTCCTTGCCACCCCTGTCACCTGGGCCTCCAGGCACAGCTCTGGGTCAAGCAGCACACCCAAGCTGCAAACCCCATCCAGGTCAGGGCTAAAATCACTTACCTGCAAACCTGAACCGCCCAGCAAAAGGATCTCTGTCTTATCTGAACTGAGTGTCAGTTTATTGGCCCTTATCCAGCCCATTACCTCGCCCAGGCACCAGTTCAGAACAGCCACGGCCTCACCTGGATTAGTTGTTAAATGAGAGGTAGAGATGGGTGTCATCAACATACTGATGGCTCTGCAGCCCAAATCTCCTGATGACCTCTCCCAGTGGTTTCATGTAGATGTTAAAGAGCATGGGGGACAAAATGGAGCCCTGCGGTACTCCATGGCAAAGCTGCCATGGCGCAGAGCTATAGCCCCCCAGTACCACCTTCTGGAAATGGCTGGCCAGATAGTGGAACCACTGCCATGCAGAGCCTCCTACCTAACCCGGCCAGCCTATCCAGAAGGATACCATGGTCAATGGTATCAAAAGCTGCTGAGAGGTCCAGAAGAATCAATAGGGATGCACTCCCCCTGTCCCTCTTCCTGCACAGGTCATCGTACAGGGTGGCCAAGGCAGATTCAGTACCATAACCGGGTATGAAGCCAGACTAGAAAGAGCCCAGATAATCAGTTTTATCCAAAAGCACCTGGAGTTGTCCCACCACCACCCGTTCCAGCACCTTGCCCAGAAATGGGATGTTGGCCACCGGTCTATAATTGGTGGCCATCTCTGGATCCAGAGATGCCTTCTTTAGGACAGGCTTGATTACTGCCTCCTTTAAAAGAGTGGGCACCCAGCCGTCCCTCAGAGAAGTGTTAATAACCTCTAGGATCCAGGAACCAATCCCATGTTTGGCTTTGGTCAGCAGCCAAGAAGGGCAAGGGTCTAGCAAACAGGTGGTAGGGTGGACCATCCCAAGCACTTAGTCCACATCCTCAGGCTGCAACAACTGGAACTCATCCAACAATGATGGACCAGACAGAGCTCTGGACACCTCCTGTTCTGGAATCATATCAACTGTGGAGTCCAGCTTGTGGTGAATCTGAGTGATTTTTTTCCTTGAAGTGCTGCGTAAAGTCATCACAGCAGGCTACTGATGGTGTCACCAAATCTTTGTATTAGGTCATTCATCATTGCCTCCTCTGGACGGCACTGTGAGGAGGCAATGGAAGCAGAGAATTGCCTCTTCACCCTCACTACCGCAGCATAGGTGAGCTTAAGAGCTCACCACAGATAATGAGCTCTTAAGTGTGCTCAGTCAGATTCGTTCCATGATTTTCTCCACCTGCACACTAACCGTCTCCCAGCCTGCTTCATTGCCTGCAACTCAGGCGTATACTATGGTGCTGAGCGGGCTCTGCAAGATGGGAGAGGACACCTAGGAGCACTTCTATCAATTGCCCTGGTCATTTCCCCATTCCACAAATCAACCAGAGCATCAACAGGAGTGCCAGTTATATCAACTGGAAAATCTCCCAGAGTGCTCAAGAATCCATCTGGATCCATAAAACTCCAGGGGCAGGCCATCTTAATAGGGTCCTCACCTTTACAGAAGGAGAAGCCTACCCCGAGCTAAACCTCACAAGGAAGTGATCTGACCATGTCAAAGGAGTTAGAATCAGATTCCTCACTTCCAGATCTCCATCTTCCTGCCCCATCGAGAAAACCAGGTCCAGAGTGTAACCTCTTTCATGGATTGGGCTGGTGACATGTTGAGACAGCCCCATGGCTGTCATGGAAGCCATGAAGTCCTGAGCTTCCCCGGGCAGAACAGCCTCGGTGTGGAGATTGAATTCCCTCAGGACCAACATCCTGGGGATCCTCAACACCAAGTTTGAGACTGTCCCTGTCAGCTCAGGTATTTATTTATTTATTTAAAACATTTCTATGCCGCCCCATTCGCCAAAGCCTCGGGGCGGCTCACAACATAAAATTAAAATATAATACATTCAGAATATAAAACAAATTAACAATATAAAATAAGTCACCCTGGCCAGATAAAATAAGCAAATAATATTAACAATTAAAATGACATTTAAATAAAAAGGTCTTCACCTGGCGCCGAAAAACAAATAACGACGGCGCCAGGCGGACCTCTCTGGGGAGTGCATTCCATAGATTGGGTGCCACCGCAGAGTCTGGTAGGGAGTCTGATGGGCAGAAGGGTGCATGATACACCAGCAGAATCCCTATTCTGTCTCGGTCACCCAATACCAGGTACAAACATTCTAAGCCTGCTCTTCAGGTAACAGGAAGCCTGCAAGGGTGATTGGATAAATAAGAGTGACCTCCCCTCCCCTCTCGGTGTGGCTGGTGCTGCACCAGATACCCAGGCAGGCACAGTTGGGTAAGGGAAACATCCACCCCTTTTCCTGCCCAGGTCTCTGTAATACATGCCAGGTCAGCCCTCTCATACACAATTAGATCGTGGATGAGAGGGCTGACCTGGCATGTATTACAGAGACCTGGGCAGGAAAAGGGGTGGATGTTTCCCTTACCCAACTGTGCCTGCCTGGGTATCTGTAATACATGCCAGGTCAGCCCTCTCATACACGATCTAATTGTGTATGAGAGGTGTTTTATTATGGACCAACCTGACATTTAATAGCAGCACTGTTAGGCCCAAGGGTCGGTTGATATTACTGCCAGGAACTGTCATACCTAACGACTCAGAGGTGTCGTTAGCATGCGAAAGAGGGCCAGGAGCCCCCAGCGAGGATCAGGCTTTAGAGCAGGAAGATTTCTACTTGGTGCCCATGGCACAAACACCCCTGCCACCTCACTATGAAGTTTTTGTGCAAGTTCCTGGGAATCAGGCTGAACAGTCTGTTGCCATGGAGAATGCCCGGCCAAGGAGGAGACTTTGACACTTGAACCAATTAGAAGAGAGGCATAGTGAAAGAAGGAGGGAGAGAATTTTATCTGGCCCCCAGAGGGAGGGACGCAGAGGGTGAAATCTACGTCATAAATCTCTGAGAGGTCAGAAAGGAGGGGGCAACTGTGTTGCTTAGTACCATCCACAGCAGCTCCTATATCATCTGTCATCCGTATATCTTGCAGTTGTTTAGAATAAAAGGACTTTAAACTTTTATTGCCTGTGTGTGTGTGAGTAATTAGGACAAGTACTACTGCCTCACAACAGGAACCCTCCAGTTGGGGAAGTAACCAGAAGAGGGGACAGATATCAAACATCAGTCCCTTCTTCTTCTATGACGTGTTAGACTCCCCCGCCCCATGCCATATCTTCCACTGCCCATTACCACCGCAATGGTGGCACCCACACATTCCCCAGGCACTCCCATATTAATTTAAAACCTATAACAATAACACACAGTCGCAAATACAAATTACAGTAAAAAGTTAAAACCCTTCAATCAAGCTAAAAAGAAAAGGCAGAATCCCTGGCCCAACCCCACTGGCCCCAAATGGCTCTGGCCATGGCCAGCAAGAAGAGCACTCCGCTGCAGCCCCTCCACCGCAATCGGCTCCCACCCCTCCTGGCCCAGCTCCCACCTGTGCAGGGAGATGAAGGCAGAAGCAAGGGCAGGACCCACAGAGGCCTTGCCGGCAGTGGATACAGCAGCAGCAGCGTCCCTGGCCTCACGGTATAGCCTGATGGCAGTGTCCATGGCAGATCGTCAGGGGGAGGGGCTGGTCAGGTGATGGTCCAGGTGCAGGTGGGTCCATCTATAAGTACTTCAAAGGCTGTCACGTAGAGGAAAGTCAAGTTCTCTTCTCACTGATGCCAGAGAATAGGACACGGAATAATCAATTCAAGCTGCAACAACCAGGTTCAGAAATCAAGAAAAACTTCCTCACTATCAGAGCAATATGACAGTGGAACCAGTTGCCTAGAGAGGTTGTGAGCTCTCCCACATTCAAGGTGAAACTGGACAGCCATCTGAGTGGGATAGTATAAATTGGTTGGACCCAGTAATGGCCCCTTCCAACTCTACTACTCTATGTTTTCTCTTTGCTCAGAGACTTGAATGTAGTAATAAACATTTCTGGCAAAAAAAAACACTGGTGAGAGCAATGCTACTTGTAGGGTAGAAGCACAGCCCACAATATTTACCACAATTATTCTATTTATATTTAACTATTATATTGTCTTCCGTAGTTTTTCTTATGACTTTTCCATTTATCTTTTTTGTCACAGTATGTAGAAGGTGAAGAGGAACAAGACTTTGCATCAGAATTCCAGGCTATATTGAAAGATATGGAAGAATATCTGAAACCTGTATTGTTGCACTTCAATTTCTCTGAGCTAAGGTGATTTATTAAATTTAATATTCTCTAAATTATATTAAATTGTTCTTTTATATATGTACCTGTTATGCCCTTAACCCTAATAAGAATAAGTGACTGTGACTAGTTCAGGTCTGGATTAACAAGAAAAGTAAATAAAATACAGCACAGTCCTCAAATACAAGCAAGTGCTTCAAAAATTACGGTTGAATATTAATAATAAAAATCTTAAATTATACTCCTAATTTGCTGAAGAAGGCAAAAAGAGCAAAGTATATTTGGAGGGAGCAATCTGTGTAGGTACAAGCTGCTCAGAAAAATGACTCTCCCTTCCTCCCAAACCCCCACATTTTTTAAGGCAACTGAGTCTTGTCGCATCTTAAAGGCTGAATTCGTTTATTGGACCCAAAAGAGAATCATAAAATAGAAGAGTTGGAAGGGGCCATGAAGGCCGAGTCCAACCCCCTGCTGTTTCAGGACACCATGTTACACCATCCCACTCAGAAGGCTATCCAGTGTGAGAGCGCCCACCGCCTCTCAGCTGGTTCCACTGTTGTATTGCTCTGACAATAAGGAAGCTTTTCCTGATGTCCACCTGAATCCCTGAATCTGGATTGCCACAACTTGAACTGATTATTCTGTGTCTTAAATTCTGGCATTAGCAAGAAGAGGGAGACAGCATACTTGGCGATTCTCTGGGTCATCATGACATACATATTTTTCCATTCCATACAAGAGGGAATCTCTCACAACTAGCACTCTTCTCCTTTTGTTGCAAATTTTTCTATCCTTTTCCTTGTTTGATTGGCCTTTTGTCACTGAAAAAGAGTTATTCACTGTGTTGTGTATTTCTTTTACAGTGGGTTTCTCACACGTCTCTTCCTCAAGCAACTCGAAGCGGTTCAAGAGTTGCACTGCTTCCACAAGTGCAGAGTGTTTTCTAGGTCTTCTGCGTCTGTTACCCTGTTCCAGCAAGTTTTCTCATTTTCCCTTCTCTTGGGGTTCTTTTCTGCTGCCTTGACTTGCTATTGCTTTTCTTCCTTCCTGACTACACTTACATGTTGCAGCTCCCCCACTCTGTCTAGAAACTCTTCATTTTCTTTTATTGTCCAGAGGGTGGACACTCGCTGCTCCAGTGCTCTCACTTTTTCCTGTAATAAGGGTACAAGTGTGCAGCTGTTAGTCTTCTTGGTGCATTGCTTGTGCCACTGCCATGCAGCGGGGGATTTAAGGTGAAAATAAGGAAGAGAAGCAAAACAGAGAAAAGAAATGTTAGGGTCCTCCCCCAGTGAACTCCTGTTGGCTTTCCCTGTTTGCTCGCTCTGGTTGCTGGTTCCTTGGGAGCTTGGCTGCTTGTATCCCAGAGGCCCTAGACCAGCTGGGGCAGCTTGCTCTGATGTGCTCTGCTTCGAAAATCCATGTCGTTTCTAGGTTGCTCCTAAGCCCTAAAGACAAAAGTGATTTTCAGAGTACCCCTAACGATAGTTAAATCTTCCTTTTATGCCACTTTTTGGCCAAAGCTTCTCAATGGAGTGCCCAAATATTAAAACAAAAATAAAACAATGGAAAGTATATATGCTGGTAATCAAACCTTTAGCACTGTAATAATAACAACTCAAAAGTAACAGAACTAACACACATCAAGGAACAAGGGAAGCATTCTTGGTCACAAATAGCTCAACACAAAATAGAAGAGAGAGTGGGGAAGAAAATACACCTTATGAGGAAGGGAATTCCAGATCTAGAGAAGAGTCCTGGGTACCAACCTAAGTTCAGATGAAACTTGGAACAGAACCTTCATCAAAAAAGGTTAAAAAAATCTCAGAAAGTAGGCAGCATCATATATAAGCCAGTAATCCTTCAGATTTATTGATTTATTCATCTATACCCACACTCTTTAAGTCTTTGAAGATGATAACCAGCACTTTGACATGGGCTCAGAAATCAATGTTGTTTTTATATGCCATATGAATGAAAGCCCTTCAAAATATCCTGTCTGTGCAAGCTTCATTCAGCATTTCCAAGTTCAAGGCTGTGGTTTCATTTTTGGATTTAATCCAGCTTATATATGGCCTTCCCTTTCATCTTCTGCTTTTGATTTTCCCTAACATGATTGTCTTTCTCCAGTGAGTCTTGCTTTCTCTTGATGAGTCTATAGTATGACAGCCTCGGTTTTGTCATTTTTGCTTCTAAAGAAAGCTCTGGCTTGATTTGCTCTAGCACCCACTTGTTTCTCTTTCTGTTGGTCCATGGCATTCACAAAGCTCCCCTCCAGAACCATTTTGCAAGTGCATCCATTTTCTTCCTTCCACCAGTCCCATGTTTTGAATGCATCCCTTTTCTTCCCAACAGCTTTCTTCACTGCCCAGCTTTCACACCCATGGAGTGTGATTGGGAATGCAATAGTTTGGATGATCTTCACCTTAGTGTCTAGGAAAACAACAGCCTCCAAATAGCCAGCAGCATTCTGAACTGATTGTGATTTCTGAACATTTCTCAAACACATCCCAGCACAGAGAATAATGCCAGCAAAATGGGCAGGCCAGAAAACTATGAAGTAGGCAAAAAGGATTTTTTATTCAACCAAAATGAATAATAATGCTTGCTCTTCTAACATTATTCTCCTGTGCTGTACTACAGGAGACTGGCCTTTAAAGAGCAAGCATTACTTGATTGAAACACCTGAAGAAAGACCTATAATATGGTCAAAATATGCTGGAACTATAAATTTTTTGTTGAATACATTGTCTTAATCAACTCTGTTATTTTTGTCTGTTTTTTATTCTTTCGGATTTGGATCTTTTTGGCATGACCAAAGCTTTCTGAAACACCGACCTGAGCTTCTCCCCCAGGAAGAGGCATCTTGATGAAGAAAACTTGCCCTTCTTGATTTGAAGTACACTGGCACTTTAAAGCCATAAAAATACTAATTTTTAAAACTTCTGGGAAAAATTCCCACCTATGAAAAAGTATTATTTTCCAGTATGGGTTTCATGGCCATTTCCTGATGGCTTCAATACCAATTTTTAGCTTTAGTCACCATGCCCAGTTGAGATCAGCAAACGGAATCACTTGCCACAGAATTTCAGCTATACAGAATGCCCTTTCACTCACAGCCTCAGAAACATTTCTGGTATCTTAATCAAAGAAAGTGATAAAGGAAAAGTTTTCATAAACAAACTGAGACTATAAACAGGAAGCTAAGACGCAACTTGCCAATAGATTTTCCAGGCAGTACAAGAAAGAACTGTGTAACTAAATGAAAAAATTTCTGTTTTATTTTACAATTTACATCCTGAAACCTATGGCCCAATTTAGGACTCTCTGGGCAGTGTACGTTGCATTAAAAATAAATTATACAATAAAAGAGTTCATGAAATATGACAGTTACAAGTGGAATAAGTATAGTTGTTTAAATTTAATTAAGAATTCATAATAATATGAACAATATAAAATATAAATGTTAAAATGTTAATTTTAAAATACCTAGAAAATAGGGCAATCTTCACCTGGTGCCAGAACACTACTAATGAAGGTGCTAGGTGAATTTCTTTGGGGAGCCCATTCCAGAGGTGAGGCCCAACCACTGAGAAGGCCCTTCTTCTGTTTATCATCCCCTCACTTCTTTGGGGGATGGTTCTTTAAGAAAAGCCTCCAACTGAGATCTTAAACAGCAGGTATGTATATATGGGGAAAGGGGGTCGTTCAGATATTCTCGTCCCAAGCTGTTTAGTGCTTTATATGTTAAAACAAGCACTTTAAATGGGCCTGGACTACAACTGGTAGCTAATGTAGGTGGTACAAGATTGGCATAATGTGAGTGCATGGGCTAGCTTTTGTTAACAGCTGCACAGTCCTATTTTGAACCAGCTGAAGTTTCTGGACCACCTTCAAATGCATCCCCACGTAGAGAGTGATACAAATCTGTACAGACACACTCCAAGAGACTTGCCCGTTCTTCTACTACCTGTGAACATACAGATAACAGACAATGCTGCACATCTCATTGTTTTGGACATTGATGCTATCACACTACCATATCCTTCCTATATACTACCAATAGCCATATTTGAAACTGCTCATCAGTGCTACCAGTAGTGCTCATGGGGAGGGGGGTGGCAAAATAGAGGAAAGCAAGTAACTTTTAAGGGGATGTGTTTATTCCTTTGTAGCTCTCACTTTTACATGTGGGACTAGACATAACCCTTTATAAAGCATGGAGATTGTTGAGGCTGACATTGATGTGAAGTTCAGTGCAAATTTATGTGAGACGTAAGTAAAACTAGAAGTTTCTCTACATGACAAAGCCACATTGGTACTGTTTCTACTTCTACAGAGAACATGAAGTATCTGATTCTGTTCTGCATAATATTTTGAAGATCTGTTTTTGGTCTCTTTAGGCACCAGAGTCCAGCAGTCTCTCCAGCAGATTCAGGAAAAAACAAAGGTGACTCTGGAAAAACCAGGAAAGGTAGTCCAGGAAAAACTAAAGCAAATGATTCTGAAAAAAGTAAAGGAAATGAAGCAGTGAAAACAAAAACTAAAAATAAGGAGAAAAACATTACAAGTCAAGGTATGCCTTAAGCTTTAAAGGATATATGTGGTGTTGAATTAAAAACAACAACATTGGTTGTTGAATAGTTTGTTATGAAAGTACAGATTTGGTACTATCTGTGGTTGCATTCTGATATAATGGCAAATTATGGTTTGCTACTATGAGCATGAGTGGCCTCAAGCCTATAAAGTCTCTCCCCTTTCACTTTCCTCTGTGCATGTAAGAGAATAGAAGCATGCATTCATTGTTTGGACTGTATCATTTGCTATGACGTCTGGTTAAAATGGCAGCATAGTTGGTTACGTTGTGGCTTGCTCCTGCAACCTCTATCTCAGTATTCTAATAATTGCTTTTTTTTCTCACTTGTGGGGAAATCATTCTCTCCATCTTTGCCAATGGCATGCTTTTGTTTGACCTGATGGCAACAACAAGGGCTATATAAAGAAAAATAATGCTAACTTTCTTCCTTCTGCTACTGGGTCAGTGATGACTTTGCCTGAAGACTCTAAGGAAAATGTTATGATTACTCAGAATTATTGCTGGAGATTTAAAGATTAACAGCATCTCTATGAAAATGGTACAAGAATTGATGGTATAACAGTGAGGATGGATGTTTTGGCAACTGAAGTTTCACAGTGTGCTTATAAATCTGAGATTTATGAAACTCTATTGTCTGCTTTGCAGAGATCTAAGCTTAATGAGCTAGAAAGTCAATCTCTGTTGAAATTTACAAATTGAATATGTGAGCAGGCTGAGCATGGTTAACCAACTGTCCTTAAGGAGTCCTTTTACATGAGTTATTGGATCTGCCTGAAGCATGTTACTTAGATATTGAAGTGGCACAATGAATTTCGACTCCACTCTCCCAAGTTGAAGAGAGCCCTCATCCATTAGTAGCTATGTTTTCAATGTTTCTGTTAAGGAGTTTAAGAGCTGTGAGAAGCAAGGGAAATTTAGATTATGATTTCTTTGGATCATACTAAGGTAGTAGGAGATAAGTGGAATGCATGCTCTAAATCTTGAGAATAGGCTTCTAAAAAGAATCTTCTGCATTTTATTTGTTTTCTGAAAATTTTCATTTCACCAGCAGTGGCAGATTATCTTTGTGGCATGACTCCAATTGAGAGAGCCAAGACCATATACAGCTTTTGAAAGTTTCGTCTTTTGTATGTGTCTATTTCATTGTGGAATTCTTTTCCAGTACAACTATTACTCTACTACTGACTTAATTTGAGATACTTATATTTCAGACCTGGAATGTCATATATATGTATACATACATTGTATGCAAATATTTATACATCAGGCGCAGAGGATATAAAGCATGCCTGGCTTAATCTACTTGTTTGTTGGCAAGGGAAGCAGGGGGTGGTGCATGGATTGTACTCTCAGGTTATGGTGTGAATTGGTCAAAATCTGAATTAAAGCCTGTAGATTTAATATCAAGGCACCAAGGTATTTACTAATGGGTTTGGATTGCTTTTTTGGGGGGTGGGTTGGGCAGGGGGAGGGAACCAGAAGTGATTAAAAATCTTGGTGCATTGGTGCCTGCAGATATTTCTCACATACTTAAAATGAACAGAATTATATTACTTTAGGATTTTTTTCTTAAACTCTGGAGCTAGGAACTGGACATGGCACTCGAGGTGAGGCCTAACTAGTGCTGAGTAAAGGAGAACTAGTACCTTACATGATTTGAAAATGATAGTTCTATTTGTTGTTGTTGTTAGTTGCGAAGTCACATCTGACCCATCACGACCCCATGGACAACATTCCTCCAGGCCTTCCTGTCCTCCAGCATCCCTCAGAGCCCATTTAAGCTCAAGCCAACTGCTTCAGTGACTCCATCTAGCCACCCTCATTCTCTGCCGTCCCCTTCTTCTTTTGCCATCTATTGTTCCCAGCATTAGGCTCTTCTCCAGGGAGTCCTTCCTTCTCATTAGGTGGCCTCATTTGTATTTGAGTTTCATCTTCAATATCTGGCCTTCTAAAGAGCAGTCAGGGTTGATCTCCTCTAAGACCAACCGGTTTGATCTCCTTGCAGTCCAAGGGACTCGGAGGAGTCTCCTCCAGCACCACAATTCAAAGGCCTCAATTCTTAGGCGCTTAGCCTTCCTTATGGTCCAACTTTCACAGACATACATTGCAACTGGGAAAACCATAGCCTTGACTATACGCACTTTTGTCAGCAGGGTGATGTCTCTGCTTTTTAGTATGCTGTCTAGATTTGCCATAGCTTTCCTCCCAAGGAGCAAGCGTCTTTTAATTTCTTGGCTGCAGTCACCATCTGCGGTGATCTTGGAGCCCAGGAAAAGAAAATCTGTCACTACCTCCATTCTTCCTCATCTATTTTAAAGGAAGTGATGGGACCAGATGCCATGATCTTAGTTTTCTTAATGTAGAGTTTGCAGCCAACTTTAGCAGTCTCCTCTTTCACCCACATCAAGAGGCTCTTTAGTTCCTCTTCACTTTCTGCCATTAGAGTGGTATCATTTGCATATCTGAAGTTGTTGATATTTCTCCTGGCAATCTTAATTCCAACTTGTGATTCATCTAGCCCTGCCTTCCACATTATGTGCTCTGTATATAAGTTAAATAGGCAAGGCAAGATACTTCTTTTAATGCATCTTAAAATAGCATTTGCCTTTTTCACAGCCACATCACATTGTTGATGCATGTTCAGCTTGTGATCTGCAAACATATAAACAGTGCAAGTCAGAATGGCCCTCCCAGGCCATCCAGTCTGACCCTCAGTTACAGCCAGCTCCGCTCATGACATACCTGCCATGTGTATGTCCAGTCTATCCTTGAACACCCTCACCGATGGGTCTTCAACCATGTCCTGTGGACTTCTGGTTTGGCGCTGTGGCTGCATGGCTGTGAATAGCAGGAGCTCCCACTATCACGCCGGTATTTGTTCAACAGAGAGCCGTGGGAGGCTCATCTAAGCCCTGTCGGAGTGAAGATTAGATTGTCCGGGCACTCCACTATTTGTGCGGGGCGGTGGCTCTGCATTTATTGAAAGAGATTCGGGCTTTTCTCTATCGAACAACACAGGGGAGAGATAACAGCTCCCTACAAGCCATTGACATCCGGAAAGTAGCACAGAATAATTAGCTGAAAGTTCATTGGACCTGCTGGGTGAGCATTTTTATCTTTTTTTTCTTCTATATTACCCGTGAAAGAGCAGCAACAGCTTCTAATTTGGCATAAAGAAGAAAGGGGAAGCCCTTTGATGGAGGGAGGAATTCTTCCTCCCCTCATGGAGTTTTAAGTGGCGACTGATCTGGGGGAGAGGAACTGAGGCTCTTTTGGAAAGTTTTGGGCTGGAGAGAAAGACCTTTTTTTCCTAACCTCCCCAAGGGCGAAGAATCAGAATAAATAATTACTGTGGAATAACATGATAGAAGATAAAGTTTACTGTGATCGGCCATGTTTCTTTCTTTTTCCTGGACTCTTGCCAAAAACAATTGGATTCTTGCCAAAAGCAACCTCCTTGAACTATCACCTTGCTTTGTTTGCGATGCCATTTTTTTATTTTTATTTTTTTTGCCATTTAAAGAAAAATAGCCCTTTGCTGCCACCCTGTGGCTATCTGGATTTATAGCAAGTATGTTTATTCTCTTCTCTATTTCTTTGTTGCTGTCTTGTAATTTTTGGTATAAATTATTACCACTATGGAAAAGGCATCTACATCAGCTCTTCAGAGTCCAGCCTATCAGCCCAAAGCAGCAGATGTTGGGAAATATCAAAAAGAGCTACAGATGACACTTCTGGCGATACAGATATCCTTAACAGCTTTGCAAACATCCCAAGAGGCAATGTTAATACAACAGGAAAACATTTCAATTGAACAAAGAGAACATCTTGACAAACTGGATAATTCTATTAAGGAGGTTTTGGTGGACATCCAATTTAAAACTGAACAGAATATACAAAAATACAATAAGCATATGGAAAACTTGAAACGGTGGATAAAGAAATACAATTAATAAAGCCAATAAACATGTTATCATGGGATTTGCTTGTTATACTAGAGAGGGAGAAAGTATCCAAATATTTGAGAGAGACTATGTTTAGGTGGCTATCGACAGAAGGAACATCTCTTACCTGGAACATTACAAGGTACAAACTGGACTTGATCTTAAGGCACAAGAGTTGTATGAAAAATTTAGAAGTATGTCTGAAGAGGAAAAATTGAGTGCCTCAATAGATGCCGAATTAACTGCATATCATTTTGAGGAAGGAGAAATAGTGAATACTGATTTGCAACAAGAACTACAGACACTGGAAATGGATACTGATTTACAAAAAGCACTACAGATACTGAAAACAAAGGAAGAGAGATGGGGCAGGGGTGTAAAGAAGAAATAAGAGAATTTTCTGTTTTAAAAGGAATGATTTAAATGGATTGTCATGTTTATATGTGGTATGAGAAGGCTAAGTTATATTATTCTTTTTTTGAGTTACTATACTAGAAAATCATTAATGCTGGTGTAGGAAAAGTTATACTAAGATGGTTTCTTCACCCATGGAAGCTTCTTTGTATCCAAATGCATTGAATTTTGAAGGGATTATAAGATATGATGTACATTTTGGATAAAGATGGAGGATTGAAATTGAGCTAAGAAATACAAGAACAGGGGGCAGATATCTTTTGGGGACATAAGGTGCAGATACAATTGAGATATGTTAAAGATTGTAAAGAGTGGGGCTTTTATAGGGAGTTAATAGTATTTGACTAAGTGATGCTTAAATTAGATGAAATATTAGCAACCTCGTATAAAGAAAGCTTGTATAAAATGTGTTATAGGTGGTAGCTGTCACCAAATAGATTAGCCAAGATGTTTTTAAAGATGTCAAATGGATGTTGGATAAATTGGGTATTTTTTATTATATATGGTGGAGGAAGTGGTATAAAAATCCTTAGTTTCTTAAACTTGAAATTTCTTTTTTATTAGGCATTGTACTGGGACATTAATAAATAAGAAATGTATCTGATTTTACATGTAATCATTGTGGTGAGGAGTGTATTTGTTTAATACTGTAAAGATGAAGAATTACCCATCGATGAATTGATTAAAAGATCCTGGATTGTGCAGAAATGGTCAGACTGAAGTTATCATTTAAGGAGAAAGACGATACTGACTTCTATCAAACTTGGGAATTTTTTCTATTATTATTGGCTAGAGAAACGGGACTTTGCATAGACTTAAACATGTTTTTTTGGACTTGGCTTAGATTTAAATATGTTTTTAAGTTATCATAAATGGATTTGAATATGATTAAGGAATGTTAAAAAAAACATGAGTAGGGGGCTGACCCAGTACATCTGATGTATTTGATGATTGATGTTGTTAGTGTTAGTTTAAAAATTTTAATAACATTTATTAAAAAAAAAACCATGTCCTGTGGAAGCACATTCCATAGTGATTAAGTGATTAGGACTTTGGGTCCTAAGTGTCATGCAGTATTTCTTGGCATCCAAATTGAATTTGGGTTCCCTGAACGTTGCTCCATTGGAACACTTTCTGCCCTCCTCCACAGTGGGAAAAAAGGTCTCTACCAACCTCTGCATGACACCCCCTCACATACTTATATGTCGCTAACAGATCCCCATGGAGTCTCTTCTTCTCCAGGCTGAAAAGACCCAGTTCCCTCAGTCTTACCCCATACTGTTTCCCCTGCAATCTGGCCACCATCCTTGTGACCTGACGCTGCACCAATTCCAACCTGACTACATTCTTCTTGTAATGTGGAGCCAAAACTGAACACAATACTCCAGTTGCGGGCACACCAGAGTAGTATATAGTAGCAGTAATACCTCTCTCGATCTAGAAACATGCTCCTGGCTATGCAATCGATCCTCTTTACTGCCATGTAACACTGCTGACTCATGTTTAGCCTGCAATCAACCAGTACCCTGAGACCCCTTTCACAGGTGCTGCTCTCCAGCCACTTGTCCCCTAACCTGTACTTGTCCCCCAACCTGTGCTCCAGGTGCAAGAGCCTGCACTTATCTACATTGAACACCATCCTGTTTTCCCTGGCCCATTTCCAGTCTGTCCAGATCTTTCTGTATCCGGAGTACCTGTCCCTCCATTGTGGCCACTGTCCCCATTTTGTCTGCAAATTTGATCAGCAGACAGGTCACCCCCTCTTCCAGGTCACTGATGAAAAGATTGAACAGGATTGGTCCCAGGGCAGAGCTCTGGGAGACCCCTCTCATTACCAGCCACCATCCTAATGATTTCCCACTAATAGTTACCTTCTGCTTTTGGTCTGTCATCCATGCCCTAATCCATTGGACAGTGCATTGGTCTATCCCAAAAACTCTTCAATTTGTCAACCAGGATACCATGGGGCACTTTGTCAAAGGCCTTGCTGGAATCCAGATAACCCACATCAATAGCTTCCCCTTCATCTAGCCACCTCAAAACCTTGTCATAAAATTCCACAAGGTTTGTCTGACAGGACCTGTTTTTGTGGAAGCCGTGTTGTGTGGCTGCCAACCTCCCTTCCCTATCTAGGTTTACTAGATCTCTCCCTGTTATGAGCCTTTCCATTGTCTTTCCTAGAATATATCTACAGCTCCACCCTGTAATTCCCCATGTCCCTTCTACCACTCTTTTTGAAAATTGGGACCACTGATGCCACCCTCCAGCCCTCTGGAACCTCACCCCTTCTCCACCTCAAAAATGGAGGTCAACGGGGGCAAGAGTACCCCTGCCAACTCCTGAAGTACCCCTGAGTGTAACCCGTCAGGCCCTGGTGCCTTTGTAATGTCCAGTGTCTTGAGGAGCTCCTCGACTTCTGAGGGGGTGACTCTAATCTGTGCCCCTAAATCCCCAGCCTAATCCAGTCCCCATGTGGATCTCCCCCATCCTGAGAGTGTCTTCAAGTTCTGCTTCTGCCACTGTTTTCCAGGGATTTTGCTCCTCATTTTCCCTTACCTCAGGATTTCCTCTTCTGCCTCAGTTTGCTGTTGTACTTCTAATTTCTGTACTACTCTTAGCTGTTGCAATTCTACAGTTCTGTCTAAAAACTTTGCATCTTCTTTTATTCCCTGAGGTTGAACATTAGCTGCTTTAGTGTTCTCACCTTCTCTTCTAACAGGGCTACTAGCTTGCATTTGTTACATATGTAGGCCATGCCAACCTCAAGCAGGCAAACAAACATTGCACAGACATTGTATGTCACCACCTCTGTGGAGTCTTCTCAGTCCATTCTTTCTGCTACCTTTTTGATGCTATCTTGCTGGACCTGTTGTAACAAACATGTTTTCCCTAAAGGTTAATAACACAGTCCTACTACTTGGTATAAGTTTAACATGCTTGGTATAAGTTTAACATGCTTAAGACGAATGTCTTGCAGCAGAGAATTTATGTACTGTGTAGCATTCCTGTAGAGATTCCCAAAACATTTTCAGAAACTTTGTGCAGCATTTCATAAGTCCTATTTTGGGAGTGTATCCTGGCTCCTCCTGGGAGAAGTAGGCAAACATAGCACAGGTGCTACAGTAACTGCAGCACTTGCCACTTCAGCCATGGCCCTCTCCTGGTTTGGCATAGCCCACCCCTCCCAGGTAGCCTTATGTCTATTTACTTCCCACTTGTCCTGCCTATGCTACTCCAGCTTGAGACTGGGTACCCTTTTCCTTCAGGGAAAACAAATACTCTGGGAAGAGAGCCCTCAGGTAACCTGGGCCACTGCTAAGGGAAGCAAACAAGGGACAACACACTTGTCCCATTGCCCTTAGCATGCCCCTTGGTGCCACCAACAGCTGCTCCGGCCCTAAAATAGGCCTTGTGAGCTCCGAGTCCCACCCCCTCACCTCACAAGAGTCACTCACCTGTCCCAGGTTGCTGCATCTTTCTTCCATGCACACATACACTCCCTCGGTTTCTCTGGCCCAACTCTCAGCCCTGCTGCCCCTCCTGTGCTGCCACCGCCACCAAGATCCAAAAAGTCCAAAATCAGTGGAAAGTCATTCTAGCTTTTCTGCATAGTATGTCTGTAGATTTAAAACTGAGGATGATTGAACACAAAAGAACATTTTGGTTCTGTTGGACACCACAGAGGTTTGGTATGGAGAAGCTGGATATCCTCATAACATGTCAGCATCCAGGGTGAGTGGGTGACTATCAGGCAGGAGCACCATGGCCCAGGCAACCAGGGTGCAGCACAAGGGTCAGTCTGAAGGCACAGTTAAACAGTCCAAAGGTCAGAGCAAGGAGTTGATGCACAAGGCAGAGTCTGTTCACAAAGCAAGTATGGTCAGACAAGCTGGGAGCCAGGGAACCAAGAAGACAAGTCAAGGAAGACAGGTACCTTGAGGGCTGGAGCAAGGCAGGCCCTCAAGGCAGAGTTTCAGGAGCAAAGTCCAAGACTCCACAAACCAGCTGCACTCTAGCAACTCAGGAAACCTTTATTGTCAAGGCAGCTTCTGAGGGGAAGAGCCAATTCTTATATAGCTCTTCCCCTAGGACTCCCAGGTGGAGCTCATGAGATCCCTGGCAGCTGTAGTAGATCGTCCTGTAGTATTTAGTGAGAAGGAAGGACTCACTAGAGAAGAGCCTAATGCTGGGAACAATTGATGGGAAAAGAAGAAGGGGATGGCAGAGAATGATGTGGCTAGATGGAGTCACTGAAGCAGTCGCTGTGAGCTTTAGTGGACTTCAGGAGATGGTAGAGGACAGGAAGGCCTGGAGGAATGTTGTCCAAGAGCTTGGGATGGGTCGGACACGACTTCGCAACTAGCAACAACAAATTTAATCCTCTAACTAAAAGGGCTGCTGTACTGGTTCTTGACCAGCAGAGGGAGCTCTGAAACTGTTGCAGGTTTTGACAAGCTGGCATATGCTGGCAATGTAAGAAGAATGCCTCATGGAGGTGTAAGATGTGGGCATGTCCTGTAGTGCCTTCCTTTTAATTGGAAGACATTGCTCATATTAATTTAATTTTTGAAAGGTCTGTGATAATAGTGGATGTGCATATGCCTTTAAATCATTTTGCTGTGATGTGGGGGTTAACATATGAGTAGGAAAACTGGATACCTTGGTGCTCATGCAGTTGTACTGAGATTTTTGCTTCAGGCTTGGAAAAATAAACACTCATTACTTATCATTCAAAGAACATTTCACTGCTTTTGCTACATTTGAACATCTCTTAAAGCTTTCAGTTTTATATGGAATATTATATTGACCACTTACATTACTGTATATATTTGAAATGGAAGTGTTAATTCCTTCCTTTTCCCTCTTTTCTTTTTATATTAAGGATGATACAAATGGTCATTAAGCATGGATATATTTTCTGATTTTTCTTCTTTTCCTCCTCTCTTTTGTGTTTTTAATTGCTTGTTTATTATGTTGTATTTGCTAATAGAAATATATTAAAAAAGCCATCATTTACCATTTGTCCAAATCCAGCAAAAAGCCTGCTTCCATTTAAAGACAGCCTATAGATAATTTTAAATAAATCAATAAGGTTTGTACAAACCATAGTTTCCCCACAATTCATGATTCCAAATCATGGTTTAAACTTATTTTGTGGGCAAACTACAGTTTTGCCTCAGACAAAAGCTGCTTATTTGCTCCATCTGTAAGAAATGGAAGAAGGAGCATGCAAGTTCAAGACTCATACCTATTTGTGCTTGTAATGGCAAAGAACCATTTTCTGTTACTTTTGAATGCAGCCTCAGTGTTTAGGTCAGAAAAGAAATGCAGGCTCAAGGTTGACAATGGGTCTCACCAAGCCAAAGAACCTTGTATCCTGAATGATTCATACACCTCCAGAGTCTTCTCAAACACTCCAAAAATGGGTTTCTATTTGCCTCCATATAAGTTTATGTTAGGGTTTAGTTTATCTGAACAAGAGGAAGAGTGTTTCCCATGCAGCATTGCTTATATTGTTATTATTTTTCCTTTGAATTACTGATCTGCCTCATTTTTCAGCTAATCCTGAAGATATAGGAGAATGTGTGATACTACTGGTGGACAAAATTCTTATGGACTTACCTTTGGAAGCACTGAATATTTTTCAAGAAGAAGCAATAAGTTCTGTGTCCAGAGACTTTTCTCTCCAAGTTTTATATAACCGCTTACATAAAGAAGAAGCAGGTATATCTATGTGGAATATACATTTGAAAATATAATCAAGGTATTGTTTTGAAAATACAATTAAACATACTGGACATTATCCAATTTTAAAACATTTAAGATCTTAATTAGTCTTGATTCTGGTAAACTAAGGTTGCTTCTAAGGGATGCAGTGGCACAGTGGGTTAAACTGCTGAGCTGCTGGGCTGGTTGATCGAAAGGTCGACAGTTCAAATCCACACACAGGGTGAGCTCCCGTGCTTTGTCCCAGCTCCTGCCAACCTTGCAGTTTGAAAGTATATTAATGCAAGTAGATAAAAAGGTACCACTTCGGTGGGAAGGTAACAGCATTCCATGCACTTCTGTGTTTAGTCATACTGGCCACATGACCACGGAGACTGTCTGCAGACAAACGCTGGCTCCCTCAGCTAGGAAACGTAGATGAACACTGACCCCTAGAGTCAGACATGACTGGACTTTAATGTCATGGGGAAACCTTTACCTTTAATTTTACCTTTAAGGTTGCTTATATGTAACTGACATTCTTCGAGTGGTCATCTGTGCATTCACACAAATGGGTACTGTGCCAGTGCAGTGCCTGTTGTCAGCAAGATTTTCCTAGCTCAGCTAAAGTTTTGGCAGGAGCCCTGTCCCCTCTCCCTCTAGTATAAATAGGAGAGGCTCCTACCATTTTCCCTAGTTCAAATGAGACCAACATTTTGGGCTCAGAACCAGGGATCAGACCAGGAAGTGACCCAATCTGTACTGAGGACAGTACTGCATTGTGGAAGGGAGATTATAGACACTGATGTAAGGCCAGTGGATGGGTTGTATGACCTTACATTAGCCACAACTCGTCCAAGCTTATATATATATTTGCTTGGACTGACTGTGAGTTGTTTTTTTCTAAACTAAAACCTCAGTATTCAAGTTTTATTGCAGTGTTGGCACTTTATGATAAATAAGTAGGTTTTGGGTTGCAGCTTGGGCACTTGGTGTCTAAAAGGTTTGCCATCATTGCTCTAGGTGGTTAAGTGGGACCCAAGCTTGTCCTCCTTGCTGTCACTCTGGCCTTCTGAATGGTGTCGAACTTCTCATTGATCCATGCACTGAAGAGCCATTTGCTATGAAAGGGCATTTCCTCAATATGGAACCATGACTCCTGTGAGAGGCTCACTGCACCAATTGCCACTGCACCAATGAGGGCCCAAGAGTCACAGTCAATGTGGAGGCATACAGTATTTATTTAGGGTTAGGGTTACAGTTCTAGAAGCTGAAGGAAAATAGAGAACTAGAAGACTCAAAGCAT
Source organism: Varanus komodoensis (assembly GCF_004798865.1). Classification (NCBI taxonomy): domain Eukaryota; kingdom Metazoa; phylum Chordata; class Lepidosauria; order Squamata; family Varanidae; genus Varanus; species Varanus komodoensis. The sequence goes on from NW_025335317.1 coordinate 29,160,282, forward strand.
CCAGAGTGGCAGTTGGAAAGCAACTGGGAAAAATGGCTGGAGCACCTCCTATTTATATTAGAGGGAGAAGGGGCAAGGTTCCCACCAAAACTTTTGCTTAGCAAAGAAGAGCCAGCTCCAGCGGCCAGCGCAGGCGCACGCGGCGCTGGAGCGCGTTGCCCACCACCCCAGGTGATCGGGCGTGCGCGGTGCGCGACGGGGCGGGACTCGGAGGCACCCTGCGGCCACAAAGCAGCGGCCGCGGCCAGGAGGGAACGGCCCCTCGGGCAGGAAACACCGATCCCGCGCTGCAAGAAAGACTTCCGCCCACCTCCAGCAGCACACCGCTACATCGCGCTGGAGGAAAGAGCCGCCGCCGCGTGCAAGCAGATGCAAGCAGACGCACGCTGCCATGACGTCGATGGAAGCCAGCTCCAGTGGCCAGCGCAGGCGCACGTGGCGCTGGAGCGCGTTGCCCGCCGCCCCAGGTGATCGGGCGCGCGCGGTGCACGACGGGGCGGGACTCGGAGGCGCCCTGCGGCCACAAAGCAGTGGCTGTGGCCTCGGGCCGGTGGCCGAAGGGTGGCGGCCAAAGGGGTCGCCACCCTTTAGGAGCCATTCGGGGGACGAGAGGGGGGCTGGGCTGGCCAAGGACTTTTGTTGAAATAGGCTTGCCTACCGCTGAATCTTAGGGAAGGGGAAGGATTTTTTTTCTCTTCTTCTTTTTATCTTTCTTTTTCTCCTCTTTCGAACTGCTTTATAATTTTACCCTGCTTTAATCAGTGCTTTTGAGTCATCCCTGGCCATGTCGACGTTTATATATCCTGGGGAACACACGGGCGCTGCCATTGGCGTGGTCACGGGCAATGGTCGTTACAGCAATAGGGGCTTAACGTGTCCACATAGAAGAAGGATGGACAGATGGCTGACACCTATCCCTCCTTCTGGTTCTGCCCCCTATAAGAGTGCGGACCCGATTGTATGGGCCCACCCCCGGAGCCGGATGGATCCGGATGGATTCCTGAAGGCCCTGGGGGAGTTTCCGGCTGACAAGACTGGTGCTCCTGTCGAGGCTCTGGTCGAACTGTGGAATGGAGAGATGACCAGGGCTGTGGACACGATCGCTCCTAAGCGTCCTCTCCCACCGGGCAGAGTCCGCTCTTCCCCTTGGTATACACCTGAATTGCGGGCGATGAAGTGGGTTGGGAGGCAACTAGAGCGTAGGTGGAGGAAATCACGGGATGAATCTGACCGAACACACTTGAGAGCCCACTATCGGGCCTATGTTGTGGCGGTGAAGGCGGCGAAAAAGAAGTTTTTTTCCACTTCCATTGCCTCCTCACAATGCCACCCGGCGGAGCTTTTTCGAGTGGTACAAGGCCTGGTTCGCCCGGGTCCTAAGGAAGATCCGATGCCACCCTCAAAGGCCCGCTGTGATGACTTTGCCAGGCATTTCAGGGAGAAAATCGCTCAGATTCGTCACGAGCTGGACTCCACTAATGAATCAGAGGTTTCTGGGGAGACGCCAATGCTACCGTCTGCTCCAAAATTATTGGCGGAATTTCAATTATTGCGGCCTGATGATGTGGACAAGGTGCTTGGACGAGTACGTCCCACCACTTGCCTATTGGATCCTTGCCCGTCTTGGTTAATAAATAACTCCAAGCACGGGATTGGGACCTGGATCTTGGAAGTGGTTAACGCTTCTCTGAGGGATGGTCGAGTGCCTGTCCCTTTAAAGGAGACGGTAATACGACCGGTCCTGAAGAAAGCATCACTGGATCCAGAGATGGCCACTAACTATAGACCAGTGGCCAACATCCCGTTTCTGGGCAAGGTGTTGGAGCGAGTGGTGGCGGGACAACTCCAAGCACTCTTGGATGAAACTGATTATCTGGATCCTTTTCAGTCCGGCTTCAGACCCGGGTAAGGTACTGAATCTGCCTTGGTCGCCCTGTATGATGACCTGTGCAGGGAGAAGGACAGGGGGAGTGCACCCCTGTTGGTTCTTCTGGACCTCTCGGCGGCTTTCGTGGGGCTTCCCCTGAAGACGGTCCGAACACTTCAATTGGTGCAAAATAGAGCTGCCAGGTTGCTGACGGTGATGGGGCGTTATGCTCACATGACTCCAGTCCTCCGTCAGCTTCACTGGCTTCCCATTGAAGCCCAGGCCCAATTCAAGGTGTTGGTTATGACCTATAAAGCCCTAAACGGCTTGGGTCCTGGCTACCTGAACGAGCGCTTATGTCCATATATGCCCGACTGCCCCTTGAGATCTGCGGGAGAGTCCCTTCTCCGGGAACCCTCCATGAAAGAAATTAGGAGAGTAAGTACTCGGAGGAGGGCTTTCTCTGCGGTGGCGCCCAACCTGTGGAATTCACTCCCCAAAGAGTTCCACCTGGCACCGTCGTTACTGGTTTTTCGGCGCCAGGTAAAGACCTTTTTATTTAAACATCATTTTAATTGTTAAAACATATGATCTGGCCAGGGCAACTTCTGCTTCCTTCTCTTTTCTCCTCCTATATTCTTTATTTACTTATTTTATACTGTTAATTTTAATTTTATATTATTATGTTTGTATCTCAGTGTATTTTTTGTATTTAGTGGTTAATTTATTATGTTCTATTGTATTTCAATGTATTTTATTGTGTTGTAAGCTGCCCCGAGGCTTCGGCAAGGGGCGGCATAGAAATGTAATAATAATAATAATAATAATAATAATAATAATAATAATAATAATAATATTTTCCTTACAATGGGCACCACACAGGCAGAGAGCTCATATGTGTGATGCACAGAGACCATGAAGAACTTCTATGTTTCTGTCATGTCATGAGCAGAGCTGGCTAGAGCTGGGGGTCAGAGTAGATGGCCTGGAAGACCCTGTCTGACTCACTCCATTTCTATGTTTCTAACTTCAGTTTGTCACTTTGGGCATAACAGGGAACAATGATTAATTAATGCAAGAAATCTTCCATTACAGCATATAAAGAAAGGGGGAAAGGTTTTGAGGTGCTGAAAGAGAACATACAAGTTCAAGAGTGATGTTCATTTTGTCTTAATATGTGGAGTTCTATTATATTTGAACCAGGACAATTTGGGAGCAGTAGAATAGGACAGTTAGTCTGGGAAGTAGGATGCCATATGAAAAATATCCAAAGAAGTGACAGAGGTTTTGTCTGCAGATTACAGTGTGTTCAGATTCACCAAGGCCAAGCATATAGCACAGCCATGCTGATGAAAATGGTGCCCAGCAGTCTAGGCACCTTTTCAGATTCTAGGGTCAAGAGAGCAAACTTAAGCCCAGATTTGCATCAAGACTTAGAAGAGTATGAGGATACCTCTGTGAAGCAAAGTTAGTGAACAAGGCAACAATATTGTTATTTCACTTGTTTTTATATTGAATCATTAATTGCAAATTAGTTATTAGCATTAGCTGAAAGTTGTTGATGTACAAGGATGAAAGTCATGTTTTATCCCTGTAAGTACAAAATTTATTGCTGACAATTAAATTACAGTGAGTCACAATTTCATCTGTTACATAAAGTCGAAATATTGAATATAATTGACTAGAAAAACAGGTTGTTGCAATTCGAAGAGGTCAACATAGAAATCAGGATTCATTTAAAAGTATCCCACAATTCCAGAACATTTTTAATCCAGAAGTTCTACTTTGAGATTTTTAAGATGAAATATTTTTCCGAGAATTAAGACACTTGAGTCTTTGTCAACTTCCTTCAAATGACACTGTGCCAAACCCTTGGAGTGTTAGCTCCTTTCTGTGCCTTTTCTTTTCATGGTTCTTATTAGATGAGGTGACCAGAGCAGTGTGCCGTATTATATATATGGCTATGCCACGGGTATGCAGAATAGAGTTATACTGGCTTACCTTTACTGCCTACATACCAAAATATAAGGCCAAGTGGGAGGAGATTTTTCTGATTATATTAATTTTATTGGTATTATTGCAGTACCTGTAAAATTACAGTAAATTACATACTAATTAAAACCTATACAACCTGTAACTTGCCAAGTTAAATGTAGCGCACTGGTCATCCAGTAAACCTTTAGTATTGGATTTAATGAGTTACAACTTGTCAGGGACTGCACAATCTATATGAAATGTTTCTTCTTGATCCAAAACTGGTAATACAGAATGACTGAAGAAATTATTATAGATGTTTAAAATCTGTACCAGAATTGAATGAAAAGGTAACAAACACCCCCACACCCAAAAATAAACCTGTGGACCTGAACCAGAACTGGACTCAAATGCTTAATAGGGTAGGGAACAGAATGGAGGTACATAGTGCAATCTTCAGTTCATTCTAGGAAATTCAAACTCCAATATAATGCAAAACAGCCAACAACCCTGTTCAGACACTGCACACTGAGGCTTGGTTTAGACACCAGCAAGTATAGAGTTATATGTTTAGAACATAAAACTTGCATCATCTGGCCAAAAAAAATCCTCTAGTTTAGCAGATCTCACTTTTTAAGTTGATTGTGCTTTTAATGTTTACAGAAAATGAAGTAAAAAAAGAGGTAAAGGGTGCAAAGGAATCAAAGCCAAAAGCTGAACAAAAAAGAGGCATGAAAGTAGTAAGTATCCATGGGAATCCTGAACTCTGCTTTAGTACCCCAGTTGAAATCCAAAAATTTTACACCTGTCTAATAGCATTATTTTAATTTTAATATACCTATTTTAATGCAAATGCATAACATACTGTCTTTGGCTATTTCTTGTCATGTTTTATCTGTGAAGTAAAGAAAGAGGTATAAAGGTTTACAGTAAGAATTATTCCTATGAATGTTCACAAATTTCTGCTGAATTTCAGAAAAAAATAGCACAAGATGTTCCCTGCAACATTTTAGCAATAAAAGGGTTGTCAAAAGGATTGATAGTAGTGAGGGTTAGCAAATCTAGAGGTTCTAGCCACCCTTATGGGCACAGTACTTTATCCCATGCTGGACTGTTTGGACAGGTATGATTCAAATTCATACATCCATTTTCCTGATTTGCACACCTCCTTAACCACACTCTTTACAAGTGAGTGGAGTGGTATATCTGTCATCAGTTTCCAACAACAAATACAAGAGGAAAACCTCAATATTCAATCTAATCCTAATGATACATGCTCAAAAATATATTCATATTCTTACCAATTTGCATAGATTCTTTGTAAGTGGCATATGGAGTGTTTGATTTGTTAGGCATCTTCAGATGTGCAGTTGGAAAAGCAGGGTGCAACTTACTACATATGGAGGAAGGAAAGGAAATGCGGAAGCTCCACCCAATCCACTCTAGCTCTCATTGTCTTAAGGATCTAGGATATGTTCCCCAAATGGTTTTCCAAAATCTGTACCCAGCCTTATATTTCTGTCAACTATGTAAATCTGGGAATGCATGCCGCAAACTTCAATTTGCAAAAACACTAAGGAGAAGTTGTGCTTTCTCACACAACAATATGCCAGGAAGGCATAAAATTAATTTTCACCTAGAGCAGCAAAGTAGCTTGAGAAAGTGGGTGGGTGGGAAGTGGTCATGATCATACATAGCTGAACTAATTCCCTATAACCACATTGTGGCATTTGAAATCTGATTTTAGTAGCGACTGGAATCCTTCTGAAGAGTTAAATAAAGTAGTATTCTCTCACTCAGTTTGAGAAGAATACCAGCAAGTGATATTACTGAAAACAACTGAGAGTTCAAATCCTAAGCATACTTACAGGAAAATTAGTCCCAGTTGAACTCATTAGATTTTAATTCTGGAAAAAAAACATACATTTAGAAATCTGTTGTATGGCTGTTGGGTTTTTTTCAAGGCAAATTTCTTAAAATTATTTCTTATTTAACAGCCTATCCTTAACCGTTTTCTGCCACCCAACTGTATCTCAATTGATATACATAATGTTAAATGTATCCTTTTAAAACTTACTGCTATACCAATGGAATGTTTAAACCAAGAATGCTTAAACAACCATCAGTTGTGTCAAAGATTAATTAACTACTTAATAAGGTCCATGATCCTGATCCTTGGGGTGTCTCCTCCATGATCCACAGCATGGATCACACACTGATACTACACACTGCATAAATTACTGAAACCAGAGCTGAGAATTCTGCCCTTAATAGTGCGCAGAAATGAACTACCAGTGGCTATGAAATGCTCTTGTCAAAGTGCAAAAGTCAGTAACAAGTGCAGATCTCCACTTGTTACTGACTCCACAGATCTGCTAGTATTTATAGCCAAGGGAAGATGGATGGTGTGGAGTGTGTGTAATGCCCTTGCTTAGAAGAAAAAGAGACTTGATCCTGATATGATGTTTAAACTGGGAGGGAAGTGTTTCACCGTATGAGAGCATGGTGGTGCCATGTGGAAAGTCATGTGGACTTTCTAAATGCTACCACCACAAGTTAATTGATGATCCCAAATTATGAAGTGCAAAGATGTTCAGCATCCAAAGGAGAAAATGATAATCAGAAACAGAACTGATCAGTGTTTTGAAAGGGATTTTTAAGGCAAAATGTGGAAGGGTTGAATGGAAGGATTTTTTTTTCTTAATCCAGAATTGGGTGGTATTTTAAAAAATAAAGTTCATCTTCTCCTGTCAAAACCAGTTTTTGTGTTTTGGGTTTTTTTTTTTTCATGTTTTTGTATTTTTGTTTTTGATTTGCAAAATTCTAGCTGTTGGTATCTCTGGGAGGTGAGTTTGGCCCTTGCGCTCATTTAAGTTTGAAGCCTCTCAAAATTTAATTTGCCTGTTCTTAACAACATGTTTTCAGATGTTGTGGATCCATATAATGATGGAAGAGATCAAGGTAATGTTTAAAAATTTACAGCCTGTTGTATTAATTGCAAATATAGTAGCTGACCCTGAGAAATCAGCCTATAACCTCCCCTGCCACAAATACCATTGAAGCCATCAAAACCATCAAAGACACTTCAGCTAATACCCTGGTTAGAAAATGCCTATTTTCTATTTTAGATATTAAAGAAAAAATAAAATAAAAATATTGAAGAACCCAGTTTATTTTAGAAATTAAGGAAAATGGACTAACTTTTAAAGTTTTTCTATTTTGTCCACAAATGTGCTTTTAGGAATTAGAATCATAGAAATATAGCAAGTCAGAAGGGCCTCCCTGGCCATCAAGTCTGACCTCTGGCTGCAGCTGGCTCCACTCATGTAATACCCAACATGTGGTTATCCAATCTTTCCCTCACTGATGGGACCTCAGCCATCTCCTTTGGAAGCCCATTCGATATCCTAGGGGTCCTAACCATCAGGAAGTACTTCCTGACATCCAAACTAAAACCCAGTTCTTTGAGCTTTGCTCCATTGGACTGTGTTCTTCTCTCCACCACAGGGAGAACACATCATGACCCTCTACCATGTGACAACCCTTCACATACCTGTATGCCAGTATATGATCCCCTCTGAGTCTCCTCTTCTCCAGGCTGGAAAAAAAAAACATTAATACAATCATCACAATATCAATAGTATAACATACAAAAGCCCAACTAATGAATGAAAAGGTATATGCCCTCAGCACCCAGGAGACCAGTAATACTTCCATTTTAATTCATATAACAATAAATGATATATAATATACTTCAACTATATCCATATCCCCTCCAAAAATTCATGCAATCTTGATTAGGCTTACAACCTTTACCTTCTATCAATACTGCTTTTACAAAATCTTCCCAAATTTCATTATATTTATTTGCTTTTATTAACCCCTTTTTAACTTCTATTTCTGTTGTCAGTTTTTATCATTAATTAACATATTCCATATTTCATTATACCATTCATGCTTTTGCATAACCCAATTCTGTTACCAATATTTAGCAATCACTAACCGAGCTGCAATTATCAAATTTAGGATCAATTCTTTCTTAACTTCATTTATATCTTGTTTTTCAATCAACAGCAATAACACAATTCTCAGTGACATTTCTAAATCTATATCTAAAATTTCTCTAATTTCATTAAACACCATAATCCAAATCTTTTGTATATTATCGCAATCCCACCACATATGTTTATAAGTTCCACTCCCTTTCCCACATCTCCAACATATATTAGAGTTTATAGAGTGGTACTAACAGCTTTCTCAGTATGGAAGCCACACTTCTGGTTATACATCCAAGAGTGGCACTTGCCTTCTTAACCACCACGTCACACTGCTGGCTCATGTTTAACCTGCTGTCAACAAGTACCCCAAGATTCCTTTCACAAATGCTGCTGTCCAGCCACTTGTTTCCCATACTGTACCTATGGAACCTATTCCTGATTCCCAAGTGCAGGTTTGCACTTATCTGCATTGAACGTCATTCTGTGGTCCCCTGCCCATTTCCACACTCTGTCCAGATCTGGAGTAGTTGCTGTCCAGTAGTGGCTACTACCTCCACTTTTGAAACATTTGTGAATTTGGTCAGCAGACTGGTTCCCCCTCCTCCAGGTCATTGATAAAGAGGATAAACAGCATTGGTCCCAGAATTTACCACCACTTGCCACCCTGATGATTCCCCACTGATAGTCACCCTCTGCTCACTCTGATAAAGTGCTTTGTGATAGAAAATTAATGAATAGTTAATGTGTTACAGGTTTGCATTTCATAATTTAGAACAAGTTCACATGACATGATAAGGAACCCTGAGAGTAAGTTATGCAGTATGAACAATCCACAATTCACCAAGCAGATGATCAGTGAGGACTGTCCCCCCCATCTCCCCCTCAGTTCTTCTTCTGTAATCACTCCTTCTGGTATATCCTCTGTCCCCTGATTGCAAGCTCTTTTTGGGAACCACCACTGTTTTTCCCCTTTTCCTTTTTCTGTATCTTCCAGTTACAGTCCTTCCAAACTGCTCAAGCAGCACATTGCAACAGCCACCACTCATCTCTCACTTCATTTAGTTGCCAGAAATGTTTGCACATATATTCATATTTGTGGGGGGGGGAGTCAGTATTTTAGTTAGGGTAAGTGTACCTCCATTAACCAAAACATGAAGTATTGCCTAGTCGATATCCAGTGAGTGTCTTCTGTCATATGGTGAACTATAGGGAATAGAAGTAAAGTCATGAAAGGATCTTTGCTCACAAAGGTGAGTAGTGGCTACATCTCTTCCTTTTGGGTGTGATCCTCTAGTTTTGTACTATTGTCCTGACTGTTCATGAGTTAGTGTGTTGTGGGAACCCTGTCTTTGTCTAATAGTGATAGGTGACCAGGATGCAATGAATTCTATACAAGTGAGTGAGGCAGGTTGTGAGTGAAGGACCACAAGCTGTGAGTGGCTGGTTTCTATCCTTGTTCTGGAGGAAGACCTTCCACCTCAACTAGCACAGAAACATGGACTAACAGAGGAGGGATAGACCAATCCATCCCTACTCCTGTCTGCATGACAGATGGCCTTTATTTTTTTACAAGGCTGCTTAGGGCTGGGGGAATGTGCTTGTAGCTTTCCATTTCTCTGTCAGTTATTAGCCTCATGACAAGTTAGCAATGTCTACACGTTATCAGGTGCAGCTGTTTAGCATAATACAGTTTAGGTTGCTTCATATCATTGTTGAACAACACTATGTTACTAATGTGTAAAATAATTATGTATTCAGAATTAGAAAATCCTGCACAAAAATTTAAGACAGTCTTAGAAAAATATGAGCCATTTACACATCGATGGGATGGAGTTATTGGTGACACACAATTTCCAAGGTATGTGAGTTTGTTTTTTGGGAGCTGTGCACAAAAGAATTTACAATGAAAACAAATGTCCACTACATTTTTCCTTATGTTGTTTATACAGAATCAAAATGAAAGGCACAGTTTATTCAAAATTCAAACCCTTTCAAGTTCATTTGATCTCACTGGTTGAAATAGATGAGATTTAAATGTGCTTCCCTTTGTTCAGGGTGTCACAGTCCATTGTCACTGCAACAAGAATTTGTTTAGTCTCAGAGTCGTGCCTAACCCACACAACCCCATGGACAACTTTCCTCCAGGCTCTCCTGTTCTCCACCATCCCCCGGAGTCCACCCAAGCCCACACCCACTGCCCCAATGACTATATCTAGCCACCTCATCCTCTGCCGCCACCTTTTCCTTTTGCCATTGATCATTCCCAGCATCAGGATTTTCTTCAGTAAGTTGTTCCTTTTCATTAGGTGGCCAGTATTTGAGTTTTATCTTCAGTATCTGGCCTTCTAAAGAGCAGACTGGTTTGATCTCTTGGCATTCCAAGGGACTTTACCAGCACCACAATTCAAAGGCCTCAATTATTTGATGCTCAGCCTTCCTTAAGGTCCAACTTTCGCAGACATACATTGCAACTGGGAAAACCATAGCCTTGACTATACGCACTTTTGTTGGCAGGGTGATGTCTCTGCTTTTTAGCATGCTGTCTAGATTTGCCATAGCTTTCCTCCCAAGCAGCAAGCATCTTTTAATTTCTTGGCTGCAGTGAACTTGGAGCCCAAGAAAATAAAATCTGTCACTACCTCCATTTCTTACCCATCTTTTTGTCAGGAAGTGATAGGACCAGACGCCATGATCTTAGTGTTCCTAATGTTGAGTTTCAGGCCAACTTTTGCACTCTCCTCTTTCACCCGCATCAGGAGGCTCTTTAGTTCCTCTTCACTTTCTGCCATTAGAGTGGTATGGTCTGCGTATCTGAGGTTGTTGATATTTCTCCTGGCAATCTTAATTCCGATTTATGATTCATTTAGCCCATCCTTTTGCTAAATAGGCAGGGGAACAATATACAGCCTTGCCATACTCCCTTCCCAGTTTTGAACCAATCAGTGGTTTCATGTCCAGTTTCATGTTGCTTCTTGACCTGCATAAAGGATTCTCAAGAGACAAATAAGATGGTCTGATACTCCCATCTCTTTAAGAACTTGCCACAATTTGTTGTGATCCACACAATCAAAGGCTTTAGCATAGTCAATGAAGCAGAAGTAGATGTTTTTCTGGAACTCCCTAGCTTTCCCCATGATCCAGCGTATGTTGGCAATTTGATCGAGTTTCTCTGCCTCTTTGAAACCCTTTCTTCTGTTAGTTCTCGGTCCACATACTGCTGGAGCCTAGCTTGTACGATTTTGGGTACAAGTTTGCTAGCATGCAAAATGAGCACAATGCTGTGGTAGTTTGAACATTCTTTGACATTGCTCTTCTTTGGGATTGGAATGTAAACTGACCTTTTCCATTCCTGTTGCCACTGTTGAGTTTTCCAAATTCACTGGCATATTGAGTGTAGCACTTTAACTGCATTGTCCTTTAGGATTTTGAATAGCTCAGCTGAAATACTGTCTCCTCCACTAGCTTTGTTGTTGATCAGACTTCCTAAGGCCCATTTGACTTCACATTCCAGGATGTATGACTCGAGGTCAGTGACTACCCCATTGTGGTTATCAGGAATGTTAATGTCTTTCCTGTATAGTTCTTTTCTGTAATCTTTCTTCTTAATTCTGCCTCTGTTAGGTCCCTGCCATTTTTGTCCTTTATCATGCCCATCTTTGCATGAAATGTTCCCTATCTATCTCCAGTTTTCTTAAAAAGAACTCTAGTCTTTCTCATTGTATTTTTTTCCACTATTTCTTTGCACTGTTCATTTAAGAAGGCCTTCTTCTCTCTTCTAGCTGTACTCTGGAATTCTGTATTCAGTTGGGTGTATCTTTCCCTTTCTCCCTTGTCTTTTGCTTCCCTTCTTTCCTCAGCTATATGTAAAGCTTCCTCAGACAGCCATTTTCCTTCTTGTATTTCTTTTATTTGGGATGGTTTTAGATGCAACCTCTTGTACAATGTTGCAAACCTCCATCCATAGTTCTTCAGGCACTCTGTCTATCAGATCTAATTCCTTAAATCTATTTGTTACCTCTACTGTATATTCATCAGGAATATGAATTGGGTCATACCTGAGTGGCCTAATGCTTTTCCCTACTTTCTTCAGTTTAAGCCTGAGTTTTGCAACAAGAAGCTCATGATCTGAGCCACAGTCTGGTCTTGGTCTTTTTTTACTGACTGTATAGAGCTTCTCCATCTTTGGCTGCAGGGTACATAATCAATCTGATTACTGTGTTGACTATCTGGTGATGTCCATGTGTAGAGTCGTCTCTTGGATTGTTGGAAAAGAGTGTTTGCTATGACCAGCATATTCTCTTGACAACATTCTGCCGGCCTTTGACCTGCTTCATTTTGTACTCCAAGGCCAAACTTGCCTGTTATTCTGGTTATCTTTTGGCTTCCAACTTTATCATTATGGGGGATTGGAATGCTGAGGACATCATTTTTGGTGTTAATTCTAGAAGGTGTTGTGGGCCTTCATGGAACCAGTCAGCTTCAGCCTCTTCAGCATCAGGGGTTGGGGCATAGACTTGGACTACTGCGATGTTGAATGGTTTGCCTTGGATTCGAACTGAGATCATTCTGTCATTTTGGAGATTGTATCCCAGTACTGCTTTTCCTACTCTTTTATTGACTATGAAGGCTACTCTACCCATAAAGATTTCTTCTGAGGGATTCTTGCCCACAGTAGTATACCTGATGGTCATCTGAATTAAATTCACCCATTCCTGTCCATTTTAGTTCACTGATTCCCAAGATGCTGATGTTCAGTCTTGTCATCTCATGTTTGACCATATCCAGCTTACCTTGATTCATAGATCTTACATTCCAGGTTCCTATGGAGTATAGATCTTTGCAGCATCGGACTTTCCTTTCACCACCAGATAGATCCGCAACTGAGTGTCCTTTCGGCTTTGAGCCAGTTGCTTCATTCTTTCTGCTGCTACTAGTACTAGACCTCTGCTCTTCCCCAGTAGCACACTGGACACCTTCCAACCTGAGGGGCTCATTGCCCATTGTCATATCTCATAGCCTTTTGGTACTGGGGCAGGTTGCCATTTCCTTCTCCAGTGGATCACGTTTTGTCAGAGCTCTCTGCTATGACCAGCCCATCTTGGGTGCCCCTGCATGGAATGGCTCATAGCTTCATTGAGCTACGCAAGCCCCTTCTCCATGGCAAGGCAGTGGTCCATGAAGGGGGCAGCAAAAATACCAGAATGGAATTTAAGAAAAATAATACAAACTATTAAATGCAGGTACTAATATATTATCATTCTGCAAAAATAGACTTACACATTACTTTGTTCCTTATGTAAATTTTACAAGTATTATTGACTTTTTAGGGCAAACAAATGGAAACAAATTTGTCACGTTTCTTTAAATTGTAGTATTTTCTAGAGCTGAGGTGAACTTAACTGAGCAGGATTTTCTTAAAGTAGCAGAGTTTTAATATAACTTTATACTGTACATTGCAGACTGCATATTTTGTATCAACTTTTGTTCTTATGTTCTTAACACTGTACTTTGTTTTGCAATGTTCTTAGAAATTGAATGTATTGTTAAAATGAATTTTTGGCCCTTTTTTATTTCAGTCAAGTTGAATGGGAACACTTACTGAATAACTGCAGTGCTTTTGTCTTCTCTGGAATGGAAAGATTCCTCTCTTATATATTGCTTGACAGACTCGCTGCTATGAACATACCAGGTGATTTAATGAAGCTGCAAAAATAATTCTGTTCTTTTTATATTGAAATAGATGAATCTGTTGCCACTAATTGTACAGTACACTTCTAGCATCATTGCTGAAAATTGACAAGCTGTTTTGATTATGTTCAGATGTGGATGATGCCATGTTGGCTACATAACTAATGGTACTCACAGCTGGACTTCGGAAATAAAGGACTTCATCATGGAATTCACGGTGGAATTTGCTTCTAAGCAGACAGTTTTTTATATATTGGAAACATTTTTACTCCACATGCAAGCTGAAAAACTTTCCCAGAGCAGTTTACAAAGGTTAACAATAGGAGCTTCTCTGCACGAGGCATTAATTGTGCACGTATGGTCCGTTACCTGTGACAGTTAGTAGGGCCTTCTCATGATGTATTCCTCCGGAGTCTTTCCCATGTTTTCCAGCCATTTTTGTAGCTTTTTTTTAAAGTGGGGAAAGTTCAGAATTTGTTGTTCCGTTAAGTAGCACTAGCAAATGGCTGTGTGTTTTTCATAGTTGTGCTATTTCACAGCACCATCTTCTGGTTCTTTACCATAGCCTACCATACTATACCTACATACCATGTGGGAAGAAAGATAAACCTATAAAGGGAAAAAATGAAAACGCCTTCTTCCTCACACAATGAAAACAGAAAGACCTCAGTAAAGTCATAGGGTAACTACCTCATGTAGAAAAGCCCCTGAACATTCCCCATCCTCAGGATTAACAATTAAAAGACATAAGGCAAAGGAAAAGGTACTGAAAGGAGGAGTGAAAAAGCAAACTCAGCCAAAGTTCCTATAATATTTTTATATTTTTTTCCTGGCAGAGAAGGAGAACACTGTTTTCTATAGTAGCTGCTCCTTCTCTGGCTACTATGAAGGTCAATTTGGTCTCCTCCTCATTATGATATTCCTCCTAGGAGCAAGGAATGGCCCCCGATCCTCTTTCTGATGGATACAGCCGGAATGAAATGCATAGGGTCAGGATCCAATCCATAATCTTTCATTTATATTTATATGTGCACCCTGCCATGCTAGGCATATTAAGTAAAGGCAGTTTTTTTTAAAGGATAACACAAACTAGGGGTCCAGAGATCCTCTTGCATAAATGGAAAGTATGTCCACTTGCACAAGGTGGTCTTTCTTGGTTTCTACCAGAATCTGCTTGCCTTCTACTTAAATCCCCTGTGCTACATCCCACTCCATTCTGGAACATTTGTGACCTTCAGAAATGGTTCAAGGGACACAAGAGGTTGGAGGACGGAGGAGTGGGCAGGAAAGCCTTATACAAGCAGAATTCTGCTAATGTTTCTTTGGATCCAAGCCACTACTGAATAACCTTAGGAACTGTTATGTTTTTCTTCAGAATGCCAGTTGATGATACTTTCAGAACTTGTACATTCAAAACCAAGTATTATACGAGTGAGAAATCTTGATGAGGACAGAAGGTAAAATACATTAGTTTTTCAGTAACCTATCTAAAAGCTAATAAAATTAATTTCTGTGCATTTATTTCTATTTAAATAAAGTCATCAACATATATTAACCATTTTATTGTATGACTTGTTGGGATTATTTATTTCCAACAGTTAAATTCCTTACTGTTTTCTAAAATGAAATATCATTTTACCATATACAATGGTTTGGTTTTTTTTTGTTCACTGTCTGTAAACTGCACAGAGACTTTTTTAGTAATTGGATCAGCATGCAAAAACCACACACACACACACACACACACACACACAGAGAGAGAGAGAGAGAGAGAGAGAGAGAGAGAGAGAGAGAGAGAGAGAACTTTTTCCATTCAAATTGTATTATACCTTGGAAACCAAGTCACAGTATGTTTAAAATCAAATTGTAACAGTGTTGGTTACAGTCTAATACAGAGCAAATATAATCCCATTAAAGTCTACAAGCTTAAGTACGCCTGTCTATGTTTAAGACTGTGGCCAAAGTTCATTAATAATAATAATCTACTTCCTTAGCACACATTTCTGAGGATGAAATGGGCCTTACTGCCAAGTATATATGCCAAGAACAGGCTGTTGGGGTATCCAATTGGCAACTGTTATTTATTATGTAGCTTGTAAATCCCTTCTTTAATGTCAGACATGCTGGCATGAAGAGTCATTTTCTTTTGGTGTAGCTGAATGATGAAACCACAGGCCTGTGTTAAGGAAAAGCTGAACAAACCAGAAGCTGGCAGTATAACCAAAAATTAGTGGGGCAGTAAGCACCATGTCTTATATTCAGAAAATGGCTGAGGGACCAGTTAATGTTGATTCTAATGTAGAAAGAAAGAAATGGCTTACTTCTAAGAGTTTAGAGATTAATGGGTGATTTCCAGCAGTTAACAGGTATTGTCAGGTTTTTCCCATAGACTTTGCTAGAGCTAAATTGATGGACTGATTTTGGAGCTTGAGAGAACATGGAAACCCCTTAATATAACATGTTAAACAAAAGATTTTTGTTAACTGAATTTGGACAAGCATATTTTTTATCCTTTGCATTCCAATCTATCAAGAATGCCTGCATTTTTTTAAAATCTTTGCTCATTATATTTCTACCTTCTTACTGCCTTCTTTAGTTCTTTTCGCCTGTCTCTGGAGATGCCAACAGAGACAGCAATCATTCTGAGTCTTATTGGAGTGCATTCCATTATTGTCAACCAATGGTATACTACCCTGGAAGATAATACAAGAAATCTGGAAAGCTTGTGTGAAAGTACGTAAAACTAAATTTCATGAACCAAGGTTCAATTTGGATGCCAGGAAGTACTTCCTGACAGTTAGGACCCTGAGGGTATGGAATGTGCTTCCGCGGGAGGTCGTTGAGGCCCCATCGGTGAGGGTGTTCAAAAATAGGCTTGACATGCACATGGTGGGCATGTTGTGAGCGGAGCCGGCTGGAGCCAGGGGTCAGACTAGATGGCCCAGGATGCCCCTTCTGACTCGCTCTGTTTCTATGTTTCTATGAAACACCTGATCCTAATAGCTATAGCTTTCTTCTGTATATTATAATTTGCCATCATACATATCCCCAGCATATTTCCCATGGATTACCCGAATGTTGTAGATTATTTTGGGTTGTGTCCTATGGCACACTCCCAGTCCATGTAGGGCACGGATCAGGCAGGTTGGAGTTCTCTGTTGCTTGACATGAACTGGAAATATACTCTATGTTTCCCTGTAAAACATTACAGGGTCACTGGTAGTAGTAGGCAAACTATGTGCAGTGAGTGAGCCGCACTACCACTCCTGGCAGGCATCCCAGAGTGATCATGACCTAGATACTGAACAAGAAGATCTTCATGACTTGGTGATGAGAGTTTTTGAGACTCGGAGAGGCAGAGGCCTTTGAATTGCCGTCAAGGTTGCTGCCCATGGATTCCCAGGAGGACCAGGAAATCAGAGTTGTTTTGGAAGAGATGGAAAGGGCCCAAGAAGGGGAAGAGGGGCAACCATCACTTTGCCCAGTCACTTGGGAGACCTGAGCTGTCGAGTTAGAGGGCTTGTGTTGGTCTCACTGGCTGGCTCATCAGTGGAAGCTACATTGAGAGTGGAGCTCACAGAATTACTGAAAGGGAAGGATTTTAGGAAACAGATCCAGGTTTGGATTCAACATTCTTTGCATGAACAAAGGATTATCTTTCATCTTACTAGAGGGCTTTTAGAGTTACTTTGTTGTGAAGCCATGAAGTGCCAGTAAAGATCTGTGTTGCAGAAAGACTTCCTGGTGGTTTAGAGCCTGAGGGCAAGAAGAAACGGCCAAGCTCAGGACTCTGTCTTTCAGATACATTTATCTACTATTTCTTATCTTCTCATGGAAGGAGTGATCCTGTGGATCCAAGACATATCTAAGGGACTGTAGGATGTTTCAGATGCCCAGCTCCAAGGTCAGAGATCATGCTTTCTGGGAAATTGAGCTCTGCCCCCTCACCTGCCTCCTTGAAGCTTTGACCCCTCCACTGGCTTTTGCAGACATTAGAAAAATGACCTTGCAGAGGGATAAAACAGGTGGAGTGGAGAGGAGGCTACAGTGGCTAGGATGCAATGTATCCTGAAGCTGCTTCAGCCTTCTTCATCCCTCTTCCTCCAACCTGCTTCAGCTGGAAGGGCACAACACAGAGCAGGATCATGGGTAGGCAAAGATTGCCTCCACCATTTTTCAGATCTCCATTGGAGACAAAGATGGCTATTGATGGCTGCTAGCCTTATTAGCTATATGCTGACTCCATTATCATAAGCAGTATGCCTGCATACACCAGTTGCTGAGGAGCATCAGCAGGTGGAGGTTTTGTATCCATCCTACTTGAGGGATCTTCTGTGCAACTGGTTTGCTACTCTGTGAATGGAGTACTGAACTGGATGGACCATTTGTGTGATCCAGCATGGATTTTCTTGCACTCTTATGGTTGCCTGAACATCTCTTGAGTTTGGGATGTGGTGGTATCTGCATAGAGTTATTCCCAGGGTTTCCTTGACAAGCTTCAAAGGAGCTTCCTGACATTTTCTGATACCACTTCTGATATCAGAGGTACGCCTGTATATACCAGTTGCTAGGAAACTTGTGCAGGAGGGGCTGTTGTACTCACATCCTGTAGGCAGCTGTTGTTAAGGTATGAACAGAATGCTGGACTGGATGGACCCTTGATCTACTCCAGCAAAGTGGTTCTTATGTAAGAAAACTGAATTCAGCTCCATTGTTTTTTGTTTTGTGTACATGTACATGTTTTGATTATGAAATTACTGTACTTTTTTGTAGATTTATTAAAAGTAGGCAAGACAACTGGACAGGCTGTTCGTATTCTTCAAAAGAGTAAGTCTGTCATAGACGAGTCACTTAAAAGTAAAATGTGTAAGTTTTTAAAAAGTGAACTGCACAAACAGATTTTAAGTATTCACAACTCAAAATTCTATATATATTTTTTCTTGTTGTTTGCTTGTCTTCTTAATACCTAATATTATATACAACAGGTGACCTGAACTACCAATGTCACCAATAGACATGGTACCACAGTCCTTCTATTTCAATTTTTTTCAGAAAATACTATAAAAAGAAGAAAATATATAGAAAGAAGAGATCAAGGATCATTCCAGAAATTTGGCATGCAACATCATCATTTATACACATTTATAATAAACAAAAGTCTCTGTCAGCTACCTTCCCATCCAAACCATTCAATTCAGGACTACATTCTTCTTGACTGAATTTGCAATCCTTTGGGTGGATGATTTCCTCTTTTCTCTTAAAATGCCCAGTGTCTTGATCTGATTTAACTATTTGTTCTGATCTGTATTTTTAGTGGAGGCAGGCCATATGGATTCTGCTGAAGATCTGAAAAAAGAGCAGAAGGAAAGTCCCAGGTCTTTCAGCCGTCCTTCAGTTCAGCCATCAGCTCTTAATGCTGTTTTATATGGGTTGCCCAACATGATGTTTATGTGATTTACAACATATTTCCTTATGTAACATGGACACTACGTAGCATTTGAAGTAAAGTTATTTTTGTTGAAATTTGTTCAAAATAAGAATTCAGAAAAAATCAATTTTTGTGGCTTTTTAAAATTTAAACACTACATTCAGATAACTATGAGACATTCAACTATTAACTATTTCTCTTGGTCTAATTTGCTTCAGAGTTTTTACTGCCAAAAGTTGAGGGCTTTGGGTTTTTCAGTCTGTTTATGCTGGATGGATTTCATGACACAATAAGAACCAATACAGAACAAGCATCACCCCACCCATAATGCCCTTGACACACAAACAGGTACATTATGGGCAGAGTGTCCCCTCCCTCCTCAGTCTTCCCACAAGTATTTGAGGGGACCTATTACATCCTTGCAAAGCCCCAGGAGATTATAGTTTGTGAAAAAAAGACTCATTTGGGAGCTACCAGCCCTATCAGAGGCTTGCAAAGAGGATAAATACTTACCTGCAGCCCGGGCTAAGTACTGTACAGTGCAGGGCAGATGATGAGGGAAGAATGGGCACATTCCAAAAGATAATGTATTCATGAACAAAACAATGTGAAGAAACTGCAGAGGGGACATGACCTAATGGTACAGTAAATATTGGTGATTACAGAAGATTGATTTGACAAAGAGAAAGGCACACGAACCGTAACAAGTTTCTGGTGTGGTTATTGACATGCAAGTCTAGGCTGTTTGCTGCAGTCCAGCAAATTAAGAGAATAAAAGCCTCAGTGCAGTGAACTGTGGAAGCTAACAATGGAGCAAGCTTAACTTTGCAACTAATGTAGCAGCTGCCTCAGGCCAGCAGAGTGTCTTAGTCTCTTAAAGGAACAGATGAATAATAACGCTGCAGGGAAAAGGGAGCCTCACTGAGAATTCTGGTACTTTCTAGGCCAAAGGAGCAGGGGCACTGATTTTATATCACAAAGGCACATATAAGCAATGTTTCTTTATAAAGATTTCTTTGGATTTTCTGTGAGAGGTTGTCAGGGCTTGCCACCTCCCATTTGGAGTCCAGGGAACAGATAAGATAACTTCCTGCTCCCAGGGAGGGACTCCTCAGAGTAGCCCATTGGCTGCAACCAGAGGAATCCACTGCCCTGATGTGGCACAGATTGAGCTCAATTAGCAACACCTGTGCTAGGGCAGGGGAAGGACAGCATGGAGGCATATAGGACAGGCAGGGGGAAGGAGGAAAAAGAGAAGGGCATAGAAAGGAACAGGGCAAGAAACATGGAGAGTGGCAGCAGGCAGACTAGCTGTGGAAGGTGTGGAGATGAAAGGAGGCTCAGACCACCAAGCAGCAAGAGCTGGTACTGGTCTCATAGGGAGAAGATTGTTTAGCCTGGGCAATTCTTTCTCTCATGCATTTGCTGAGATGACTACCAGAGCAGCTGCAGCTCCAAGTGGCAAGTTTCCCAGCGTACTCTGCATGAGTAAGGAGGAGACAGTGGGGCAGAAAGGAATGGCAATCCACTATCATGATTTACCACAATGGGATGGTTAAGCTGGTAAAGCATCTACAGTAAGCCCAACAAGCTCATTGTTGCTTTGCTCTCCCCTTCCTGCCATTTTCTCATAATTATTTATGGTAGTATCCCTGTGATTTGAAAGACTGGAAACTGGAAGAGATTCTAAACATATTATTGAGATGGATATCTCATTCATTCTTTGAAATTTTAGCTTCCATGTTTAAAGAAAGAACAATTTCCAGTTCTGGTAATTATGTGAGGAGTGGAAATATCAGGAAAGTGTTCAGTATAGTGCCATAACCATTCCCTCTCCTTCCCTTCTTCCACATTCCATGCTTACTGCTACCTGCAGTATCCTTTCCAGCAAAATTTCCCATATTTGACTTCTTCCACTCAATTTTTAAAATTTTCATTTTGTGGCATTTTAAGTCAAATATTAGATGCTTTAGATAACAGCTTTACCTAGATTAAAACTGAAAGCATGTATTATTTGATGTGGACAAGGTGCTTGGACAAGTTTAGCCTACCACCAGTGTTCCTGACCCTTGCCCCTCATGGCTGCTCATCCAAGTCAAGAAGAGAATGCAATCCTGGTTCCAGGTCATTGTAAATGCCTCTCTGAAGGAGGAGCTGGTTCCATCTCAATTAAAAGAGGCAGTGACCAGACCCTTCCCGAAGAAGGCAAACCTGGACTCCAAAGATATTTACAGCTATAGGCCTGTGGCCAACATTCCCTCCTTGGGTAAGGTGCTCAAGTGGGTGGTGGCCTGGCAGATCCAGGCACTCTTGGAGTAGACAGAACATCTGGATCCACTTCAGTCCAGCTTCAGGGCCTACAACTGCCTTGGTCACCCTGTGGGATGACCTTTGCAGGGAGAAAAATGGGGAGTGCTTCTCTGTTGGTTCTTCTAGACTTCTCAACAACTTTCAGTACCATTGACCATGATACCCTTCTGGATAGATGGGTTGGGTTGGGAGTTGGAAGCAGTGCTTTGCAGTGGTTCTGCTCCTACCTGACTGGCTAATTCCAGAAGGACTCATGGGGGATGGTACCTCAGCCACATGGTTTTTACCCCATGTAGTGTCACAGGACACCATCCTATTCCCCCATGCTGTTCAACATCCCTGAAGGCAAAGTTAAACCCAGAAAATAATTACACCACAATGGAGTTTGTTCATCACAGTTTGTTCATCATAAGTAAACAGTATGAGAGGTATGGTGCTTTTATTTTTAGCAATGGATTACTCTCAGTAGTCATCTTTTTAGAGAATTGTATATTAGCCATCCACATGGTATTTCAAAGAAGAAATTGGTACAGCTGTGCTAAAGATAACAGGCACTAGCCACTAAAAATTAAGAATGATTATTCATCTGAACCTAGCTATAATATACAGTGAGGTAAACTGATATTTTACAAATGTTTGTTTTCTTTAAACAACTGAGGCAAATGTTTAATCTTCCAAAGTGTCCCCCCCCCCCAAAATGTTCCTGTGCATAATTGATGCTTTGGCCTTGGCAACCACGTCAGCATCTTCTGTCAAAAAGATGGATGAGTAAAAGCAAAGAATTTCTTTATGGCCTGACAGTCCTACTTTATCATAAAGCACTGATAAAGAGTAATATCTAGATCCAGGAAACTACAGACTTGGAATTTTCACTTCTTGAGTGCAAGCTACTGGAAATGTATATCAGTAGCAGAATAGAAGATCACCTCAAAATGTATAGCATTTGATATTGGCATCTTTCTTCATTGTGTTGACTAAAAATAGATAATCATGAGATGGACTAATAGTTAAAAAGGCTGTTCAAAATGTGCCTCAGTGCCTCCATTTATGGGTCAGGTTTGTATGTCTATGCTTTGTTTTCCTTTCCTTCTTTCTCTCTTTCCTTCTTTCTTTCTTTGTGGGGGTTTTTTTTTTGTGCTATGCTGTGCTTTGTTTTTCCTCCAATTTAAATTTAAGTTTATTTTATAAATTTAGGTTTATTTTATCCTTGTGTGTGTTTGTGAGTGGGTTTTTGTCAGGGAGAACTGGGAGAGTGAGAAGAAGTGCAGGACAAACAAGGCAGGGGACCAAGGTAAGATCTCAGAAGGGATCCCAATGCCAGACCAGGAGATGGCCTTGGTGGGAGTCACGGGTGTTGCTGTCTGCTGCGACAACTGCGACATGTTCGCCCTTCTCCCCCAGGAGAGGCAGGGTTACACTTGTCCTCGGTGCAAGATGATGACCCTGCTAGAAGAGGAGGTGAGGTGCCTGAGGGCCCTCTGGGAGCAGCCCCCCTCTGGACAGAGGGTTGAGGAAGAGGCCACAGGAGGAGCAGCCGTGGAAACATGGAGGTATGTCACCCACAAGAGGAGGAGGCCAGCATGGCCGCCTCCTCCTCCTGGCACCAATCTGGAGCTGGGAAACAGGTTCTCTCCACTTGGGGAGGCTGGGGCTGATGAGGCCTTGGGGGACCAGCAGGACCCCCAGCCTGGGATGACAAGCGGCAAGGGGGCTACTGCAGGAGAGGCAAGGGCCAGGGCATGGCCACCCAAAACCACCAGGAAGACATGGCAGCGGGTGATTGTTGTTGGGGACTCCCTGCTGAGGGGCACTGAGGCGGCAGTGTGCCGTCCCAACCTGGAGACAAGGGAGGTTTGCTGCCTGCTGGGCGCACACATCCGGCATGTGAAGGACGGAGTGGAGCGTCTTGTTTGCTCCGGGGGTCACCAGTCACTCCTGGTGATCCATGCGGGCACAAACGACGTGGCCAGGCAGGGTGTAGTTGGGATCACCAGGGACTTTGAGGCCTTGGGGAAGAAACTCAGGGAGCTAAAGGCCCAAGTGGCCTTCTCGTCGATCTTACTGGTCCGGGGATTTGGGCCAGGAAGGGACAGGAGGGTCTCCAAGGTGAACGACTGGCTTAGGGTGTGGTGCCAGAAGGAACACTTCGGGTTCCTCGACCACGGCACTCAGTTTCTTGCCTATGGACTTCTGACAAGGGATGGGTTACACCTCACGAGGATGGGGAAAAGTTCCTTTGGAGATGCTCTGGCGAGCTTCGTCCAGAAGACTTTAAACTGAGCCCGGGGGGGGGAGGGTTCAGGCCCCCCAGAAATGTGTCTGCACTGGACAAGTGTGGGGAGAGGATCAGGGCTCTGGGAGCAGGGTTTTAGAGGTACTGCAGGGACTGACAGGACTCCTACAGAGAGGGGCCAGGTATCAGGGAGGATGGGAGGAAGGAGGAGGCTGGGAACTCCAAGGAAAGGAAGCGGTGGAAAGGAGTTGAGGTGCATGTACACCAATGCTAGAAGCATGGGTAATAAGCAGGAAGAGCTTGAAGCTCTCCTGGGAATAGGAGGGTATGATCTGGTGGGAATCACAGAAACTTGGTGGGATGAAAGGGAAGTCTGGAATGTGAACATAGAAAGGTATCACCTTTTTAGAAAGGACAGGAAGGGAAAGAGAGGTGGGGGCGTGACTTAATACATCAGGGAAGGGATAGGATGCACTGAGATAGAATGCAGCACAGATGGGGATTCGGTAGAGGCAGTCTGGGTGAAACTTAGGGGTTTTGACAGGGAAAGAGACCTGACAGTGAGGGGATGGTATCGCCCTCCAGGTCAACGTGAGACCCTGGATGACGTCCTGACAGGCCAGATTCTAAGGATATCTCGCGGAAGAGACACAGTAATTATGGGAGATTTCAATCTCCCAGATATTACTTGGGAGACTCACTCAGCGGTGACAGCCAGGTCACAATGCTTCCTAGAAGCTATAAAGACAGGGTTTTTCACCCGGAGGGTCCGAGAGGCAATGAGGGGGGGAAACATCCTTGACTTGGTCTTGACCAATAGGGAGGAGCTGATAGATGAAGTACAGATTAGGGGAGCTCTGGATGCGAGTGATCACTCCATCCTTTGCTTTGAGATTAGGGGACTGGGGACATGCAGCAGGTCGAGCAATAGAAGCTGGGACTTCAAGAGGGCCAACTTTGGCCAACTGAAGGCGAGACTGGGGAAAGTCTCCTGGGATAGGTTACTGGAAGGTAAGCGAGTTGAGGAGGGGTGGATAGCACTCAAAAGGGAGGTTTTGGAGGTGCAAGCCTTGACGATTTCTCTAGTCAGTAAGGTGGGGAGGCAGAGGAGAGTGCCGCCACGGATGCGAAAGGAGGTGGTTAGAGGGATTAGATGAAAGAGGAACCTCCGTAGGAAATGGGTACTGGCGAAAATAGACAAAAGGGTATACTGGGAGGAGGGGGCCTGTTGCAGAAGGATTCTTCACAAGGCTAAGGCTGATTATGAGCTGAGATTTGCCAAGAATATCAAGAGCAACAAAAGGGTCTTCTTTCAGCATGTAAATAGGAAGAGGAAGGGGAGACAAGTGGTGGGACCACTGAATAAGGAGGAAGGAGATCCAGTGACTGATATGAGGGAACAAGCACAAATGCTAAATGACTATTTTGCCTCTGTATTCTCCCCAAACACAGGGGATATCCACATAGGAGATTAGATGAGGCTGGGGACTTAGGGGCACAGATTAGAGTCACCCCCCTTGAAGTCGAGGGACTCCTCACGGCATTGGACATTACAAAGGCACCAGGCCCTGACGGGTTACACCCAAGAGTACTTAGAGAGTTGGCAGGGGTTCCCTTACGCCCACTGGCCTCCATTTTTGAGGCCTCGTGGAGAACAGAGGGTGGCATCAGTGGTCCCAATTTTCAAAAAGGGTAGTAGAAGGGACATGGGGAATTATAGACCTGTTAGCCTTACATCCATTGTAGGAAAAACAATGGAAAGGCTCATAATAGAGAGAGATCTAGTGATACTAAATAGGGAAGGGGGGCTGACAGCCACACAACATGGCTTCCGCAAAAATAGGTCCTGCCAGACAAACCTTGTGGAAGTCTATGACAAGGTTTCGAGATGGCTAGATGGAGGGGATGCAGTGGATGTGGTTTACCTGGATTTCAGCAAGGCCTTTGACAAAGTGCCCCATGATATTCTGGTGGAGAAACTGAGGAGTTTTGGGATACACCAAAGCACAGTCCGGTGGATTAGGGCATGGTTGACTGACCGAAAGCAGAAGGTAACCATTAGCGGGGAATCATCGGGATGGCAGCCAGTGACAAGTGGGGCCGATCCTGTCCTTGGACTGATCCTAAACATGGGTCAGCAGTGTAATGTGGTGGTCAAGAGGGTGAACGCCACCCTTGGTTGCATAGCCAGAAGTGTGGCTTCTAGATCAAGAGAGGTATTACTACCACTCTACACGACTCTGGTGCACCCGCAATTGGAATATTGTGTTCAGTTTTGGACCCTTGTTTACAGAAAGGATATAGCCAGGTTGGAGTCAGTGCAGCATAGGGCCACAAAGTTGGTGGCCGGTTTGCAGGGGATGCCGTATGAGGCGAGACTGAGGGAACTGGGTCTCTTCAGCCTGGGGAAAAGGAGACTCAGAGGGGATATGTTGGCAACATACAGGTATTGTGAGGGGATGTCACATGGAGATGGGTAGAGACTGTTCTCCCCTGCAGAGGAAGGCAGGACGCGCTCCAATGGAGCAAAGCTCAGGGAGCCAAGGTTCCGTTTGGATGCCAGGAAGCACTTCCTGACAGTCAGGACCCCGAGAGTGTGGAAAGGGCTTCCACAAGAGGTCGTTGAGGCCCCATCGGTGCAGGTATTCAAGGATAGGCTGGACGTGCACATGGTGGGCATGTCGTGAGTGGAGCCGGCTGGTGCCGGAGGTCAGACTAGATGGCCCAGGAGACCCCTTCTGACTCGCTCTGTTTCTATGTTGAAATTTTTAAAACAAAGTGGTATAATACTTTGGGTGATGTACTTCCGATGCAGTTTCTAAAACCATGGAAAACAAAAGTTTTTCCTTCCCTTATCCCAAAGCAGTATCAGCGGACACTGGTAGGGCCCAGATAAGAAGTCCGCCCTTGGAGAATCTATTTATGGAAGAGAAGGCACCGCATTGACTGGTGTATACAAAGCAGTGATGTCCAGGATTGTTGTTGCAAAAATTGCTGCACAGCCATATCCCAATCATTCGTAAGTTCTCTTTCTTCTCCTCATTTTTTAATCTAATTTCCTAACTCCTAGCTAAGCAGATTAGAGGAAGCTGCCCTAGCTGGTCTGGGATGCAAGCAGGCAAGTTCCCAGGGAGCAAACAACCATAGAAAGCAAACAGGGAGAGCAAACAGTATTTCAGCAGAGGAAGTCAAGGGAGAGGTCCCTAATGGCTTTTTTTTTCACATTTTTAATTTTTTAAAACTTTTTCTCTTTACTTCCTCTTCACACTTGCTCTATACTGTGCCACATCTGTCTGATATTTGTTTTCTTGCCTGAGGTTAACATGGCCTACACATGCTAAAAGTTCAAGCCAGTAGCCCTGCTAGAGGAAAAGGTAACAGCAGTACAGCAGCAAGTTTCCACCCTCAAGGAAATAAATGAAGATGAAGAGTTTTTAGGCAGAGTGGTGAAACTGCAACAGCTAAGAACATTACAGAAGCAAGAACTGCCACAGCAGGCTGAGAGAAGAGAATCCTGGAATCAGGCTAGATACCAGGAAAGGTTTCCTCACTGTCAGTGCAATACAGCAGTGGAACCAGTTGCCTAGAGAGGTTGTGGGCTCTCTTACATAGACTCATGACCAAAAGGGGGGGCGGGCAGTCATCTGAGTGGGATGGTATTGATATCCAGCAACAGCAGGGGTTGGACTCAAGGGACTTCTTCTCTCCTTCCAACTCTGCTTTCCTACGATTCTATGAAATAGAGATGCTCCCTTGCACTTTGAGGATGTCTAGTTGCCTTTTCATTGCTTCACAATGAGCTCCCAATATGCTTACACCGAGGTGCTTATAGCATATGGATACTGCTGAATATTTATGTTCCACCTTTTCCTTCTTTCAAGGAACATAAGGTAGCTTATGCAGTTGTACCTCAGCTCATGAATGTCTCAGTTCATGACCAAATCGGGATGCAAACAGAAATTTCACAAAAATTTTGCTTTAGGCAACGGGTGACAATCGTGGGCACACGGGAGGGGTGGGGAGATGGCCACAATCTTTGTTGTTCTTTGTCACTTAATTTCACATTTTTGTGATTTAAAAAATGGCTAAGGAACAGTTTAACCTTATTTACATTGAACCTTATGGGGAAATTTGACGTGGCTCATGACCAATTTGGGTCATGACCAGAGCCATGGAACTGATTAAAGTTTGTGAGCCAAGGTACCACTGTATGACCCTTGTCTGCATTTTATCCTCACAACAACATTCTGATGTAGGTTAGGCTTTGAGCCAGTGTCTGACCCAAAGTTACCCTGTAAATTTAGTGGCCATGTGGAGCCTAGAACCTGGATTACCACATCCTGTCTTCTAACCAGTGCACTACCTTGGTGATTACTGACTAGAGATTAAATCAGTAGTATTACTTGAGGGGCACAATCTGTATGGCACAAAAAGAGTGAAGCCCATGTGCATCTTGTGCACTCCAAGTATGACCCTTTGCAAATTTAGACAAGATTGTCTACAATTCCCTGCATGGTTGGGGTGTGCTGGGAGTTGTAGGCCTTTTTCCTTTATAAGCTTGCATACTATTGTTCCCTCAATTGCTGTGAATTATTCATTTTAGTTAGTCTACTCATATCTGTATACCTAAGACTCTGTGATGTTTTCCATTAAATGTCTTTGGATCACTGGAATTCAAGGAGTTAATCTTTTCAGAATGACAGCATTTATTGAAGACCCCCTGGCAACTTCCCAAATGATTATTCTCTTCAGAGTACTAAGTATGTGGTAAATCTACACAAAATAGCTTTTGTTAAATGTGCTCAGAAGTTTAGATGCAGAAATAGTTAGCTCTTCATTCAAATGAATGAGATTGCTATCAGCTAATGATGGCATTCTGAAAAATTACATTAAAATAAAGCATTGGTCATTTTACAAGGGGGGGGGTCAGAAATTTGTCTCTTTTAAGTATGTAAATTACATTGAAATTAACTAGATTTTAGAGAAACTAAACCAGTTTTTTAAATAAATGTATTTGAATTGGCTGTTAACTCTTAATTTTTCCAAATGTATGTATTCCTGTTTCCTTCTTAACTAAAAACAGGCAGAACCACTGAGGAATACAATTTTTAGCCAATATTTATTTGTCTGATTTCTATACTGCCCATTAACCAAGACAGTTCTCTGGGTGGTTATGACTTAAGAAATATGAGCTTTCCACCAGAAAGTTGTTGGCAAAAGCCCAAACAACAAGAGTAAAAGCTTCCAGAAATATTTCATTCATGCAGTTTAGCTTAAGAAAAAAAAAGTGCTTTATCTGTTCACACAAGAAATATTAAACAGTGCTGTTCATGTATCAAAGCCTTTAAAATAACTTTCTGAATTATGTCTCTGCAACATAACAAATCACATTATCAATTAGCTTTTACAACACTAATGGCATTTCATAATATATTTCAGCAGAAGAAAAAATTGCAGTGCTTAAACCTATGTAACCTTTTAAAAAAGTGAATGAAGGTATCCATGATTGAATTTTATTAATATTATTAAAGGACAAGAGCATCACTTTTGTGTGATGGGTCATTTTTCAAGAATAGATTACAATGCTGCAAAGCTGTAAAAGTGCCCTACTAGAGTAATGTGCGTGTGAAGAAGAGAATTTTGAAAGTATCTTCGTACCCTAACCTGGTTGCTATGAGTTCTCTTGTAATGGAATTGCCTTAGGCCAGGTTTTCCGGGTTGGTCCAGACACGGGTAAGACTGTTGAGATACTATGTGCCACAGGATAAAGGCCTTAGGAAGTGGCATGTGATTTGGAGCTAGTATGTGTAGACGCTTCACCTGATTTCTGTGATGCCTCCATCTCTAGATGCAGGGGCTGAGAGCATGTTCTTCACATGCTATCTAATGAAATGCTTAAAAACAGTCTGAGGTACATGGTTTCCCAATTTTCCAATGGGCAAGAGCAGGGTTACTATCTATCTGAACTGGCCTCATCAGGGACTGAAGGGTTAACATAGAAACATAGAAACAGAGCGAGTCAGAAGGGGCCTCCCGTGCCATCTAGTATGACCCCTGGCTCCAGCCAGCTCCATTCACGACATGCCTACCATGTGCCTTTCCTTGAACACCCTCACTGATGGGGCCTTAACCACCTCCTGTGGAAGTCCATTCTATATGCTGGGGGTCCTAAATGTCAGGAAGTACTTCCTGGCATCCAAATTGAACCTTGGTTCCCAGAACTTCGCTCTGTTGGAGTATGTCCTGCCCTCTTTTGCAGGGAACAGGTTTCTACCCACCTCTGTGTGACACTCCCTCATATACCTGTATGTCACCAACAGATCCCCTCGGAGTCTCGTCTTCTCCAGGCTGAAAAGGCCCAGTTCCCTCAGTCTCACCTCATACAGCTTCCCCTGTAATCTTGCCACCATCCTGTGCTGCACTAACTCTAACCTTGCTATGCCCTTCCTGTAATGAGGGACTCAAAACTGAACACAATCCTCCAGTTGTGGGCGCACCAGAGTCGTATAGAGTGGCAGTAATACCTCTCTCGATCTAGAAGCCACGCTTCTGGCTATGCAACCAAGGGTGGTGTTTGCCCTCTTGACTAACGCATCACATTGTTTACTCATATTTAGCCTGCAGTCCACCAGCACCCTGAGAACCCTTTCACAAGTGCTGCTCTCCAGCCACTTGTCACCTAACCTGTACTTATGACACCCATTCCAATGGCCAAGTGCAAGACCTTGCACTTATGCACATTGAATGCCATCCTGTTGACTCCTGCCCACTTCCATAGTCTGTCCAGATCCTTTTGGATCTGGAGTACCAGCTCCTCAGTTGTGGCCACTGCCCTGGTTTTAGTATTCTCTGCAAATTTGATCAGCAGACTGTTCACCCCTTCTTCCATGTCATTGATGAAAAGATTAAACAGGATTGGCCCAAGGACAGGATCGGCCCCACTTGTCACTGGCTGCCATCCTGATGATTCCCCACTGATGGTTACCCTCTGCTTTCGGTCAATCAACCATGCCCTAATCCATCAGACAGTGCTTGAGTCTATCCCAAAACTCCTCAGTTTTGCAACCAGGATATCATGGGGCACTTTGTCAAAGGCCTTGCTGAAATCCAGGTAAACCACATCCATTGCATCCCCTCTGTCGAGCCACCTTGAAGCCTTTGCATAGAATTCCACAAGGTTTTTCTGGCAGGACCTGTTTTTGCCGAAGCCGTGTTGTGTGGCCACCTTCCCTATCTAGCGTCACTAGATCTCTCTCTATTATGAGCCTTTCCATTGTTTTTCCTACAATGGACATAAGGCTAACTGGTCTGTAATTCCCCATGTCCCCTCTACCACCCTTTTTGAAAATGGGGACCACTGATGCCACCCTCCGTTCTCCACGAGGCCTCAGAAATGGAGGCCAGCGGGCGTGAGGGAACCCCTGCCAACTCGCTAAGTACTCTCAGGTGTAACCCGTCAGGGCCCAGTGCCTTTGTAATGTCCAGTGCCCTGAGAGGCCCCTTGACTTCTAGGAGAGTGGCTCTAATCTGTGCCCCTAAATCCCCAGCCTCATCTAATCTCCCTGGGTATGAAGGTCTGGCTGTCTCAGCCAGGTGGCAACTCAAGGAAGACTAGGCACCAAGGAGCTCCAATAGTGATGGGAATGCAAAACAACATAAATTACTTCCAAGGACAGAACTATTCATCCCCACCTAACCACCCCAAGGCTGGAGACTGCAGGCCTGAAAGGTATATGATTCTCACCTGAGTACTGTCAGGAAATGGCACCTTATGAGTCATCAGTTTGATTTAATGGGATAAAAGCAGGGAGCTAAGGAAGATTGGGGTTCCTCTTTGAGGGAAGTCAGGGATAGCTGAACACTACAACCATCTATAATCCAACATGCTGTTTCCTCTCATTCTTTTCCTGCTCATGTGTCATCCCATAACTTTGGGTGAGCAGGAAGTCCAGACCTCCTTCCCCCTCCCTTGCCAGAAAATACATCATGGCTTTTCAAGCACCCACATGGTTGACCCCCTTCTCAATCTTCTTCCACACTGTTATGGGAACATTCCTCACAATCCCCACTGAAATGTGGTACAGTCCTTATTCTAACATGGACAAATCTGAAACCTCAGTTTGAGACCTGTCAAATGCTTCAAAGTGGAGGAGGGAAAGTCTGCTTACGCGAATCCTTGCAGGACAGGGTGCATGCCTGGTGGACTTTGTCTGCAGGCATGCCCTTTCCTAGTAGCCATCCCAGGAAGTTTAATGCCACCTTTGTGAAACTGTAATCACCCACCATTGTGCACAAGGGACAATAAAACAATTAAACACTGATTTTTGCAATTATTTGCAAAATTAATTTGGCATCCTTTTTAAAGCATTTACCCTCTCTGGGCAGCCCCTCCACGGTACCACTGGCAACTCATAGAGCGATTTCTCAGGAATGGGTCAACCAAGTTCATGAAAGGTGGCTTGAGAGCCATACTTCAAGATCTGAAATGAAGAGGAAAAGAAGGACATTTAAAGTACCATTGTAAGCCCCAACAAACTACAAACAACTTGAGCAACAGCAGGGAGGGTGGGGAAGCTTGATGACTCCAGCAGAATTCCCTGGGACACCTGTTAGAGGACAAAGGAATATTTTTAAGATTGATGCCTGAGTGTGGACCAATTTATGCTTGCTCATGTTAAACCACATTTGCCATTTAGATTTCCATTCTCCCAGTTAAGAGAGATCCTTTTGGAATTCTTTGTCATCCTTTTTGTAATCCTTTTTTTATTCAACATTTTTATCAAATGTTTTGGCCTTACAGTACACTCCCAATTGTCTTAAAATTTGACACTAAAGCCTGAATAAATGAAAATGTAAAAGTTTGTTTTTCTTCCAATTACACACACACAGATACAAAGAAAACATATTTGCTAGCTTTGAAGGATATCCCTCCTTCTACCAGCTGAAAATGTCCCACACACACACACACACTCCAGTATTACTGGCAGTGAAGATGTAAATGGCCTCACCCACTGAAATAAATTTACAAAGAACTTCTGTAAGCCTTTCCCATTCTTCATCAGTGTGATTCAAGGGACATGGCCTGCAGCTCCACTCAATCAAATAAGGCTGTGATGGCATATATAATCTAATGGTTTGACATTTTTATTGCAATTCATTGAAACTAAAGAGAGATGACTACATTAATATCTCTATTCAGTTTAATAATAACGGGTATGAAACTAATGTGCCAAATTACCATTCTCTTGAAGGCTTTAACTCTTTGTGACTAGCAGAAAGGGTGAGACTTCAGAGCTAGTACCATGAAGAACAGCACAGCCTCTACTGAAAACTAGAGCAAGTAGTATCAACATCTTCTTTTTTTTCCTTTTTGAAGGGAGTATTATTTTCTTACATGTTAGGAATGTTGGTTTTTGAATGTCTGGGATAATAAAGATAGCTAATTTGTGTAAGAGAGTTTGCTTCCGCATTCCAAAGGATCTGGGGAAAAGAGCATTTCATTATTATAATTTAAAATAATACTTATAGAAACATAGAAACAGAGCAAGTCAGAAGGGACCTCCCGGGCCATCTAGTCTGACCTCCGGCACCAGCCGGCTCTGCTCACGACATGCCCACTTATGGATTTTTATGTTCTGCTTGACAGTCTTTTAACTGCTGTAAGCCATCCAAAGAGCCATGTGGCTATTGTGACAGTCTATAAAAGCTTGAAATAAATAAATTAATAAAATTTATATTTGTTTATATTATATTCAGTACTCTGGTCAGTGTTAACACAGGGTCCCTTCCATCAGTCCAAGTGTGCTGCCAACCTAGGACTTCTAAAATATGCATAGGCAGTAAGGTTTTGGTGGGTCTCTGGAGTTGTGAGGCAAGCACTGGGAGTACTTCTCTGGAGTAACCTCATACTGAAACACTAACTGTGGTATTTTTGAATGCCAACATGCAATGAATAGCTATGAATTTCTATTTATGTGTCCAGAACAAGCAATAGGGAATAGAGATTATCAGTCTTAGTTTTGTGTATTTGAGTAATTAAACCAAGAGGCAGATTTATGTCAATTCTCTCGCTGAAAATTGTTCTAATAGTTTCTCTTCCCATTATGAAACAAGAAGGTTTTTTCTTCTATTTGTATTTTGTCAGTGGTGACAATTGGTAAAGCTTGATTTTCTACTTATGGTTAAGTCTTTCCTTTCCTAGAAACTTCAGCTGGTACAGAATGCAATGAGATTAATATTTTTTGGTGAGGGCCTAGGCATCAATTCATGTGAACTAGTTGCACTGGTGACCAATGTGTTTCCAAGCCCAATGAAAGTGCTGGTTTAGATATTTAAAACATGGCCCACAAGCCATCTGTTGATACCCTTAATATTTTTGTGGCTACTGCTACTGTCAGATTTGATGTTGTTCTTATGTTATCATCTCCAACTTACTGAAATCCCATGAATGTAGGACCCCCAAAATGTGCTGTCTATGACAGCCCTGATCAGGTCTTCCAATTTAAGGCTGTGACATCCTTCATGGATTCAGTCCATCTCCTATTTGTCTTCCTTTTCTTCTTCTGCCAATGGTTTTCCCCAGCAAGGAAAACCATTGCCTTTTCCAAGGAATCTTGCCTTCTCACAATATGTCCAAAGTATGATAGCCTTCATTTTTTTCATTCTTGCTTTTAGGAAAGTTCTGGTAAGATTTTATTTGTTAGACACTTGTTCATCTTTCTTTTGGTCCAGGGTATTCACAAGACTCTACTCAAAAAATATGTACCTGGGAACTATAGACCAGTTAGTTTGACATCAATCCTTGGACAAATTCTGGAGCAAATTATTTAAAAAATCATCTGCAAGGGTCTTGATTAATAGTGATTAATAGAAGTGATTAATATAAGCCAGCATGGATTTATCAAAAATAAATCCTGTCAGTCTAATCTAATCTCATTTTTTTGACAGGATAACCTCCCAGATGGATGAAGGGAACACTGTGGACATAATCTTCAGCAAAACTTTCGACATAGTGCCATACAACATTCTGATAAGCAAATTAGCAAAAACTGCAGTAGATGGGAAAACTATTAGAAGCATCCAAAATTGGCTGCTAAATTGGACACAAATTAATGGCACCTACTCAAATTGTGCTCATTAATGGCACCCACTCAAATTGGATGGAGGTAACTAGTGGGGTGCCACAGGGTTCAGTCCTGGGCCCAGGGTTCTTCAATATCTTTATTAATTATTAAGATGAGGAAGTACAAGGAAAGATAATAAAATTTGCAAATGATACAAAACTGGGTGGAATAGCAAGCACCTTAGAGGACAGAATGAAGATCTAGGGAAATCTTGATAAACTTGAAAACTGGCCTCAAACCAACAGAATGAGATTCAATAAGGATAAGTGCCAAGTCTTCCACCTAGGAAAAAGAAGCCAAATGCATCGATACAAGATGGGGAATATGTGAGTCAAAAGAACTGAACAAGAAAAAGATCTCGGAGTTATTGTGGACAATCAGCTAAACACGCGTCAACAATGTGATGCATCCTCTAAAAGGGCAAATGCCATTTTGGAATGCACTAACAGAAGTATTACTTCCAAATCATAAGACATAGTAGTTCCTCTATTCTCCTCACTAGTCAGACCTCACTTGGCATATTGTGTCCAGTTCTGGGCACCAAGATTTAAGAAAGATGGAGGAAAATTAGAAAGGTTCCAGAGGAGGACAACAAAAATGCTCCAGGGTTTGGAAACACTGTCCTTTGAGGAGAGACTGAGGGAACTGGGCATGTGCAGCCTTGAGAAGAGAAGATTGAGGAGGGAGATGGTATCCCTCTACAAGTATCTCAAAAGCTGTCACAAAGAGGAAGATCAAGATTTCTTGCTGATTCCAGAGTGTAGGAAACGGAATAATCAATTCAAGTTATGACAACCCAGATTCAGGCTAGACATGAACAGAAATTTCAGGAAAATTTTTCCTCAGGTCGCGAACTCCACATTGGGTGATGATCGCGATCACGGCCATCTTCCCTGCAAACACGATCGTGTTCACGGGGCGGGGGGGGGGGGGGAGATGGCCGTGATCGTGCTGGGGGAGGAGATGGCCACAGTCGTGCTCGGGCAGTGGATGGCCGCGATCGCACCCATGTTCCCTGCCTGAGCACAATTGTGGTCATGCTGGGGTGGGGGGGAGATGGCCACGATCATGCTCGGGAGGGATGGCCACGATTGTGCCCATGTTTCCTGCCCAAGCGCAACCATGCTCGTGCCCGTCTGTGGCCGTGATCATGATCGTGCTTGTGCAGGGATGATGGGCATGATCGCGGTCGTGCTGCGGGGAAGATGGCCATGCTCATGCTCGGGGGGGTGGTGGGGAGATGGCCACGATCTTTGTTCTTTGTCACTTTGCTTCAAATTTTTGTGATTTTTAAAAAAATAGTTACAGAACGGATTAACCTTATTTACATTGAGCCTTATGGGGAAATTTGACTTGGCTCACAACCAATTTGGGTCATGACCAGAGTCCTAGAAAGGATTAAATTCATGAGCCAAGGTACCACTGTATATACACAAGCAAAGAGGGATAGTATCAGGAGTCCTGACCCAGTCCTTCTGAGGAGGGAAATGGCCAGTAGCCTATTATTCCTGGCTAATTGACCCACCAGTGCAAGGTGGGCCAGCTTTCCTCTGGATTTGTTGTCTGGATTCCACCCAGACAACAATTTTTTTTGTTGGATTTTCTGGATTAAAGTATGGCATTCAAAAGAACAGGTTTTCTTTTTTCTGGATTTTCTGGATTAAAGTATGGCATTCAAAAGAACAGGTGGCCACAAATTCCAGGCTGCAGAGAATGACTTAGAACAATCACAGAGTGTTCCTACAAAATAAGAGTTCTATACCACTTCTAAACAAGCCATGTGATAGATTACTGCAGACATGTTACTTAAAGACAAAGTAATTATCCTCTAATGTTACTGAAGATTTATAAGGAGGTCAGTCAATTTGTCTAGGCTGCATCATTAAAAAGATATAACCAAATGAGAAGCAGAAAGAGGTTGTCGCTGTTGGATGCTAATTTAACATATCATACATAATGTCACAAAATGAATCTTGGTCAATCAGTGCGATTTCTGGCTCCTATTTTAGTCATGTAACAATATTCTTTAGCTGAGAACTATTGTTTATTCATGCTGTATCATATCTGACTAGTAGGTCAAATATCATACTGTCTTTCTGTATGAAGTTTTTCCTCATTGCCCAAGTAGCACTTAAACTTTAGTATCCAAACTCATGGTTATCATTGAGTTTTGGAAGGAATAAATCTACACTCCTATGAGCCCATGGCAATATCCCACACATGGTTGCTATCCTCACACTGTAGTAGTAGTTGTTGTTGCTGCGGCTAATGAGTTTATTTACTAAGGTAAAGGGTGTGTTATGTTATTTGCGAAGTCGTGCCCTACCCGTTGCGACCCCATGGACAACAATCCTCCAGGCTCTTCTATCCTCCACCATCCCCCAGAGTGCACCTAAGCTCACACCTACAGCTTCAGTGACTCCATCTAGCCACCTCATCCTCTGCCATCCCCTTCTTTTTCTGTCAACTGTTCCCAGCATTAGGGTCCTTCCGTCTCATTAGGTGGCCAAAGTATTTGAGTTTCATCTTCAGTATCTGGCCTTCTAAAGAGCAGTCAGAGTTGATCTCCTCTAAGACTGACCAGTTTGATCTCCTCACAGTCTAAGGGACTCGCAGGAGTCTCCTCCAGCACCACAATTCAAAGGCCTCAATTCTTTGGCACTCAGCCTTCCTTATGGTCCAACTTTCACAGCCATACATTGCAACTGGGAAAACCATAGCCTTGACTATACACACTTTTGTTGGCAGGGTGATGTCTCTGCTTTTTAGCATGCTGTCTAGATTTGCCATAGCTTTCCTCCCAAGCAGCAAGCATCTTTTAATTTCTTGGCTGCAGTCCCTGTCTGCAGTGATCTTGGAGCCCAGGAAAATAAAATCTGTCACTACCTCCATTTCTTACCCATCTTTTTGTCAGAAGTGATAGGACCAGATGCCATGATCTTAATTTTCTTAATGTTGAGTGTCAAGCCAACTTTTGTGATCTCCTCTTTCACCCGTATCAAGAGGCTCTTTAGTTCCTCTTCACTTTCAGCTATTGGAGTGGTATCATCTGCATATCTGAGGCTGTTGATATTTCTCCCAGCAATCTTAATTCCAACTTCTGATTTATCCACCTCTGCCCTTTTGCATGATGATCACGTTTTGTCAGAGCTCTCTGCTATGACCTGACCATCTTGGGTGCCCCTGCATGGTATAGCTCATAGCTTCATTGAGCTACACAGGCCCCTTCGCCACCACAAGGCAGTGATCCATGAGGGGGATTTACTAAGATACTTAACTAGAAAACAGTGGGACATTTCTTTATAATTGCTAAATTATAATTGCTTCTTTATAGATACTTACCTGTAGGAGGAGAAGGAGACTCTATTGCCTGAGTTCCTTACCCTGTTGCTAGATTCAAATGGTTCACTGGTTTGTGTGCTCACACTTCAGCACTGGGGATCCACATGCTTGAGCTACACTGAACTCAACTGAAGCTAGCTTACACCTTTTTGGTTTGTAAGCAGGCTTTTCTTCTAGCTAGGTCTGCACAGTGGCCCCTGTCAGAATAGCGCCATGTATTGCTTTTTTTTGAGTGGGGAGGATGGCAGGTGGTGCAGTGGTTTAATCTGCTGTGCTGCTGGGCTGGTTGATCAAAAGGTCGCTGCTTCGAATCTGCACAATGGGGTGAGTTCCCATTGCTCCATCCCAGCTTCTGCCAACCTTGCAGTTCGAAAGCAT
Organism: Varanus komodoensis; assembly: GCF_004798865.1. Classification (NCBI taxonomy): domain Eukaryota; kingdom Metazoa; phylum Chordata; class Lepidosauria; order Squamata; family Varanidae; genus Varanus; species Varanus komodoensis. The sequence goes on from NW_025335317.1 coordinate 29,198,623, forward strand.
GCAAATGCAAGTAGATAAAAAGGTACCACTTTGGTGGGCAGGTAACAGTGAGCACCGCCCCCTAGAGTCAGGCATGTGTGGACATAATGTCAAGGGGAAACCTTTACCTTTACCTTTACTGCTTTTTTATGCATGTCCTTGTTGGAGTATATGACTGAAGTTCTCTTCAATCACTCAGTAATCTCTGTTAGAGCAAGACTGTAAAATTCTAAGTTCCTGTTGGCTCTCCCCCCAGGATTTAGCTCCCTTCAGTTTGCAAAGAGTTACCTTTCGGTTGGATTAAGCTGCCTGTACTGTGTCCTTTTTGTGACTTCAACTGATGTTTCATGCATTTCTAATGATTATCTGAGGTAATTTAGTAGATAGCAAGTAAATAGCACTTGCCTTTGTCTTTAACAGGTAATCTTAATTTGTGTGTATGCTGAAGCTTTGTCAACAGGGACACTTTGGAACAAGTCATCTGCTCGTTCTCCCTGCCCTCCAACCACACATATACTTCGAAGCAGATCAGGCTTAGAAAAGGACAAAAGGCTTTTAACTCAAGTCCTTATTATGGTAAAGCTGGTCAGCTAAGCTGCCTTTGTAATGCAGATGAACTGTATTGCCGAAGTCAATAACCATAGACACAAGAGGTTAGAATACTGGCTATTAGGGAAATGCAGCTTAATGATACAGAGCTAATTCCAAACTGAATACTTTTCTCTTCCAAACCTTCAGGAATGTTCTTGCTGCTTTGCATCCAATTGTTGAGATTGTCCGATGCTTCTCAACTGGTCTGCACCTCCTACCTGATGTTAGATAATTGGACCAATGATGTTTGGTCTGCTCTACCAAATTTCTCACAGAACTCAAAACAGTGTATTTCTCCTTGGTTCAGTTGGTCCTGGCATTTTATTTCCTTTACTTATTTAAATTTTATACTATGTAATACCTAAAGCTCTCTAGGTGGTGTACAACAGTCAGTAATATAAAATATAAATAAAACTCATCATAAAATGTCATATGGTGAGTGCTACCACAGAGAAGACCTTCCATGTTGCCACCAACCAAGGCTTTCTTGGAGATGCCTTTTGGGGAAAGACCTCAGATGTTGAGGTAAATTGCAAGTGGAAAAGTGTTCCATCAAGCATTGTGGTCTCAAGCTGTGTATTGTAATCCCGCCTTTTCTGCTAGTTCTGATTCAGAATCTGAGAAAACAACCTTTGAACCCATTATGTGAAAAATGAGACTCCTGTCCTACAGGGACAATCTTACTCAGTGAGGTTGGATCCAGACCCAGACTCTCTTTATTTATGGGACAGTGATTTGCAGTGGAAGCTTCCCAATGGAGGGAAGGGAGAGACCTTTTTCACCAGTTCTCTCTTCCCCATGTAATTCCACTCCACTACTTCTCATGCTTCTCTGGAATTTTCATGAATGTACTGGAGAGGATTTAGGAAACTGCATGGGGAAGGAGAAATCAACCAAAACTCTCCTCCCCTCAACTTTCCTGCAGTGTTTCTGCCAATTTTAAGTCTGAGTCTAATCCATTTTGAGAATTTCCAAGTTGGTTGGCAAGCTACTCCCTTTTATGTCACATTCCTGCAATTTATTTGTTGCTTATATCTATATAAATTTGCAGGCATTGGTGCCATCAAGGAATCAATAAATGGATCACAAGGATTTGTTCCTTGAATAGATGGAGTCCATCATTACACTGACCTTGACTAAATAGAATTTATCTCAAACTGATTAAAATCATTGAATATTTCAGAAAGGTCATTACAGATCCATTGCTTCCTTAAGAATGGATATTCATTTCTTCAATATAAAAGCTCCCAAGACATCTATTGGTATTTCAAAAATAAAGTACATCACAGTAAAATGCCACATTTAGGTTTGTGAAACAGGGATGAGGGAAGCAGAATTCTCTACCCCTCCTTCCCAGGGTAGACCCTTCAATCCACTTCCAAACATACTGCAGAGAAAATTTGGACAATCTACTGAAATGCGTAGACTGTGGTGCATATGGATGGGGATTTCCAAAAAGGGTTGGACCTGGAGTTGGTCTTGGAGGACCTGGCTCACACGTACTGCAAGTGTAGATGGAATGACTGGGACTGCAACCCACTGTCTCTTCGCTTCAGGATCACCATGACATAGTGCTTTCCTGCTCAAGGCTGTTAATCTTTTGCATCTACTTTTGGTTTCGCTGCAAAATTGAGATCTGAGTGGTATGTTTCCATTTCTGCTACATAGCCTCTAGATAACAATGTGGTATAGAGGAACAGCACACATACACAAATGCAAAAAGCATTTTTTTTCACAGATAATACCACATTTTCCTTGCCAAAACAAAACCAAAAACCCTCAGTGAACATTCTCTGTAAAAATATAACTGAAACTGAAAGGTCATGACATTGTCTAAAGAACCTAGAAATACCCCTGAGTAGACAATGATGAACATACACTAAATTCTTCATACAAACATAGAAACAGAGTGAGTCATAAGGGGTCTCCTGGGTCATCTAGTCTGACCCCCTGCTCCAGCCAGCTGCACTCATGACATGCCTACCATGTGCATGTCCAGCCTATCATGTAGAAAATATTTTAGTTGAGTGACTAGCTTTGGGCCAGAGGCATTTCCAATACTTTAAACTGTTGGAATTACTGTGGTTTTCTGAATCAAGATATCAAACATTTCATCTAGATACACTTCAACTGGTAGATTGGATGCATAAGTGACCTAGGAAGCACATTAGTGGTATCATCATCATTTTGTTGGTTTAAGGGGAAAGGACCCAGCTATAAAAATGTCTAATACTTCTTCGCATTCAATAGCTGTGTAGAAGAGAATTTAACAGAGGCAATTTACTTATTCTGCAGAGGAAGGAAAAACCTGTATCTACCTAGGTCAACATATATGGTAAAAGTTTAAAAGAGGGTTTTGTGCTACAGATTATGGTTGTTTGTGGATCTGCTATAGATATTTGCTTGTCTGTGAGCAGCAGTCATTACATTAGTGCTTCTACCTAAGCATGTATGCTTAGGGTCACACCACTATGGAACGTGCTCTTGTGATTTGCTGGGCAATGTTTTTAGTCATGGGATTGGTTTCTGATTTCCCAGGGGTAAAATTCAGAGTTTCATCCTTTGCTGGATCCCCATAACTTTATTCCCATGGCAGCCCCTCCAGCTCCCTAGAAATGCTGCACAGTGGATCATGAGACCCCAATGAACGGGATGAGCTGTGGAGTGGAGATGACAGAGAATTGTCACTGAACAGAGTCCTTTCTCTAACAGAAGGTCCCTTCCACTTGTGAAAGGCAACTCCTGAATCCAACCCAATTCAGCTGTGTGAGGATTGGCCTCATTTCAAGTTATTGAAGCAAGTATGGGATCATTTAGTCATTTAAAGTATGTACTTAGTGAACAGAATTTGAGTTCACCCATGAGTGAAAAAGGAATATGAGCTATAAAAGAACATTTCAGTCATAGCTGTAAAAGTGCGTAAAATGTCATAAAGCAGTGGTATTGCACAGGTTGCCTACAATGGCTGATTTTTTTTGTTGGGTTGGGGGAGGTAGTTTTGTTTAATGGCCAATGGGACAAACTGTCAAAGGTAAGTGAATATTTTAAGTTGAGCCTTTGTGAGACGCAGGCCCATACATAGTGTGCAAACTCCAATCTGCCCAGTCAATGAATTGGTTACAAAAGTATTAAAAGTTGACCACAAGAGGCTTCCTCTGCTTCTTGTTCATCCACAGTTTTTCTCATTACGGTATGTCATACGGCCCCTGTTTGACTGTAAACCTCCAAGGAGAAAGTGATGAAAAATGAGAAGGAATCATGTAGATCCTTGTGAATGAGCAACTGCCCTTTATTTATTCTGAATAGAATTTGTACAGTCACTTCTATTACAGTTTCCAGTTAAATCAGTACAGGAAAGAGCTTCCAGACAAGGCTTTTATCACACCATCTGTCTCATCTGGGGAACTTTATATTGCTTCAGAAGGACAGGTCAGGGAATGTCCTCATAACACTGTCTTCTGACCCTCCCATGTTTTCCCACTGCCACTTCTGTCTTTTATCCTGCCACAGAAAATGTGTGAAACAAAGGCAGAATCACTGTACAATGCCTTCTCATGGGCTGCACTTAGAATCCTCCCGCTCTAAGTACCACTAGAATCCTATTAGTACATGTCAAATATAGCTAAAACAGAAAAAAACCCTAAAAGCAAGATGGACCCAAAATCAATACATGATCAAATGTTTTGCAAACCAGTTTGAGTCATGTGATTTCACTAGATGTGTTGCTTTGCCTTCACCAGCTGGCACCTGTCCATCATTTGCTTCATCAGCTCTGGAAGGAAGAGCTCAGACCTGAACTGTATTACCAACTATCAGAGGCCACAAGAGAGTCCCACTGCTTCACATATGCACAGATGTGCTATAGTCAGGCACATCTGGAGAACAGGTTGGAAAAGGGTATCATGATAAGCCACTTTAGGAGTTCAGGAGTATTGTTTGTCTGAAAAGCAAAATAGATCTATAAATGTACTTGACATAGAGAGAGATCTTTTTACCTACCTTCTCTGATTTCCTAGACTCTAGAAATCCTTCCCTCTGTCCTCTGCCCCTCTCCTTTCTCACCCCTTCCAAATTACACCTATTGTCTCCCTTAACTTTCACCCAATACCTAGAATCAGCTCAAAGTCCTTCAAAGCCAGTTTGGTTCAGTTTCATTTTATTGATCACGGGAATGTTTTCAATGTTTGATATATGATTTGCAATTTCCCAACTATACCTTAACACATAATTAACAATCCTGGCAAACTTCAGAAATGATGAGTGATTCCAGATTAGGCTTTATGATCTCATTACCATGTTTTATTCACATAATTTTACATGGAGTCCAGGTGGTGTCATCTCAGAATTTGCCCAGGTTTTTCTGGTGTGCTTTCCATCTTTTTTTTCCATATTACAGAAATGCCTTCAAGGAAAATAAGATGGAATTGGTGCACTATGATCTCTGACAGGTAGTGCTAAGAGCTCGCCTTCTGGAGTACCATATATGCCATTGATACTCTCCATATGTTCCATATAACCTGAATTCAGCAACAGAAAGGACAAAGAATACCTTTCAAATGGAATAAATATTTTAAAAGGGAAAAATGGAATGGTTGCATGCAACTGAAATTGCTACCAACTGGTCTTTTTTAAACTACAGTGGTACCTTGGCTCACGAACTTAATCCATTCCAGGACTCTGGTCATGACCCAAACTGGTCATGAGCCAAGTTAAATCTCCCCTTAAGGTTCAATGTAAATACGGTTAATCTGTTCTGTAACCATTTTTTAAATCAGAAAAATGTGAAGGAAAGTGACAACAACAAAGATCGCGGCCATCCCCCCCCCCCCACCCTGAGCACGAGTGTGGCCATCTCCCCACACCCCCAGCACAACCGAGATAGTGCCAGTCATCCCTGCTCGCACCCATCACCCTGGCATGCTGGGGGGGTGGGGGGAAGAGACGGGCTCAAACGGCACGCTGGGGAATGGAGAGATGGATGAGAATGAGGCGTGCTGGAGGAGGGAGAGGCGGGCGCAAACGGGGCATGCTGGGGGTGGGGAGATGGCTGCGATCGTTCTGGCTGGGGGGGAATGGATGAGATTGCGCCAGTCTTTCCTGCAGTAGTGCGCCTGTGATCATGCCTTCCCTGCATGAAAGCAACTGTGATCATGCCCATCTCCCCACCCACCCCAAGTGGGGAGATGGCCACGATTGCAGTTCCGTTTATGCAGGGAAGATGTACATTATCACGGGGGCGCTCCTGCAGGAAAGACGAGCACAGCACAGCACAACCAGGGGGGAGATGGCTGAGATGGTGCTCTTCTTTCCTGCAGGAGTGCGCCTGTGATCACACATGCCTTCCCTGAATGAAAGCAACTGGAGGAGATGGCTGCAATCTTGGTCACCACCCAATATGGAGTTCATGACTCAAGGCAAAATTTTAATGAATTTTTTGTTTGTGACCCAATTTGTTTGTGAACCAAGGCATTTGTGAGCCAAGGTACCACTGTATAAGCATGGACACTATTAACTTATATGGTAGAATTGTTCAAGAATTGTTCAGGGCTTTTGGCTCTGGCCTCTTGGCAGAGCAGCAGAGCAGCAGAGGCACAGGCTGGGAGAGAGTGCTGAGTGGCCAGGAGACTGGCGAAGGCAAGATAGGAGCTGGGCAGGGGAGCAGAGGGCCAGGAGCAGCAGAGAGGAAGGGCATCATCCCTTGTCTGCATCCCTTAGCTGCGGCCCGGGCTGTCCAGGAACACCCTTCCCTGGGACACAGAGGTTTGATTGTTTGTTTGTTTGTTTTTGTTTGTGCTGTGCTGTGCTTTGCTTTGTTTTTCTTCCAATTTAAATTTAAGTTTATTTTATCCTTGTGTGTGTGTGTGCGAGTGGGTTTTTGTCTGGGAGAACTGGGCGAGCGAGAGGAACTGCAGGGCAAACAAGGCAGGGGGCCAAGGTAAGGTCTCGGAAGGGATACCGATGGCAGACCAGGAGATGGCCTTGGCGGGAGTCACGGGTGTTGCTCTCCACTGCGAGAGCTGCGACATGTTCACCCTTCTCCCCCAGGAGAGGCAGGGATACACTTGCCCTCGGTGCAAGTTGGTGACCCTGCTAGAAGAGGAGGTGAGGTGCCTGAGGGCCAAGAGCTCTCCAGGCCCCCCCAGAACAGCCCCACTCTGGACGGAGGGTTGAGGGAGAGGCCACGGGAGGAGCAGCTGTGGAGACATGGAGGTATGTCACGCACAGGAGGAGGAGGCCAGCACGGCCTCCTCCTTCTCCTGGCACCAATCTGGAGCTGGGAAACAGGTTCTCTCCACTTGGAGAGGCTGGGGCTGATGAGGCCTTGGGGGACCAGCAGGACTCCCAGCCTGCGACAAGAGGTGGCAAGGGGGCCGCTGCAGGAGAGACAAGGGCCAGGGCACAGCGGCCCACCAGCACCGGGAATGTACGGCAGTGGGTGATTGTTGTTGAGGGACTCTCTGCTGAGGGGCACTGAGGTGGCAGTGTGCCGCCCCAACCTGGAGACAAGGGAGGTTTGCTGCCCGCCGGGCACACACATCCGGCATGTGATGGACAGAATGGAGCATCTTGTTTGCTCCGGGGGTCACCAGTCACTCCTGGTGATCCATGTGACCAGGCAGGGTGTGGTTGGGACCACCAGGGACTTTGAGGCCTTGGGGAAGAAACTCAGGGAGCTGAAGGCCCAAGTGGCCCTCTCATCAATCTTACCTATCCGAGGATTTGGGCCAGGAAGGGAAAGGAGGCCCTCCGAGGTGAATGAATGGCTTAGGGTGTGGTGCCAGAAGACACTCATTTTCTTGCCAATGGACTTCTGGCAAGGGACGGGTTACACCTCAAGAGGATGGGGAAAAGGTCCTTTGGAGATGCTCTAGCGAGCTTTGTCCAGAAGACTTTAAACTGAGCCCGGGGGGGGGGGGGTCAGGCTTCCCAGTAACGTGTCTGCACTGGACAAGTATGGAGGGAGGATCAGGGCTCTGGGAGCAGAGTTTTAGACATACTGCAGGGACTGACAGGACTCCTACAGAGAGGGGCCAGGTATCAGGGAGGATGGGAGGAAGGAGGAGGCTGGGAACTCCAAGGAAAGGAAGCGGTGGGAAGGAGTTGAGGTGCATGTACACCAATGCTAGAAGCATGGGGTAATAAGCAGGAAGAGCTTGAAGCTCTCCTGGGAATAGGAGGGTATGATCTGGTGGGAATCACAGAAACTTAGTGGGATGAAAGGCAAGTCTGGAATGTGAACATAGAAGGGTATCACCTTTTTAGAAAGGACAGGAAGGGAAAGAGAGGTAGGGGTGTGGCTTTATACATCAGGGAAGGGATAGGATGCAGTGAGATAGAATGAAGCACAGATGGGGATTCGGTAGAGGCAGTCTGGGTGAAACTTAGGGGTTTTGACAGGGAAAGAGACTTGACAGTGGGGGTATGTTATCACCCTCCAGGTCAACTTGAGACCCTGGATGACGTCCTGACAGGACAGATTCTAAGGATATCTCGGGGGAGAGACACAGTAATTATGGGAGATTTCAATCTCCCGGATATTAGTTGGGAGACTCATTCGGCGGTGACAGCCAGGTCATGTTGCTTCCTAGAAGCTACAGAGGGAGGGTTTTTCACACAGAGAGGCAACGAGGGGGGGAAACATCCTTAACTTGGTCTTGACCAATAGGGAGGAGCTGATAGATGAAGTACAGATTAGGGGAGCTCTGGACACGAGTGATCACTCCAGCCTTCGCTTTGAGATCAGGGGACTGGGGATATGCAGCAGGTCGAGCACCAGAAGCTGGGACTTCAAGAGGGCCAACTTTGGCCAACTGAAGGCCAGACTGGGGAAAGTCTCCTGGGATAGGTTACTGGAAGGTAGGCGAGTTGAGGAGGGGTGGATAGCACTCAAAAGGGAGGTTTTGGAGGTGCAAGCCTTTACGATAACTTTAGTCAGTAAGGTGGGGAGGTGGAGGAGACTGCCGCCACGGATGCGAAAGGAGGTGGTTAGAGGGATTAGACGAAAGAGGAACCACCGTAGGAAATGGGTACTGGCGAAAATAGACAAAAGGGTATACTGGGAGGAGGAGGCCTGTTGCAGAAGGATTCTTCACAAGGCTAAGGCTGATTACGAGCTGAGATTTGCCAAGAATATCAAGAGCAACAAAAAGGGCTACTTTCAGTATGTAAATAGGAAGAGGAAGGGGAGACAAGTGGTGGGACCACTAAATAAGGAAGAAGGAGATCCAGTGACAGATATGAGGGAACAGGCACAGATGCTAAATGACTATTTTGCCTCTGTCTTCTCCCCAAAGCAGGACGGGGGATATCCGCATAGGAGATTAGATGAGGCTGGGAACTTAGGGGCACAGATTAGAGTCACCCCCCCTTGAAGTCGAGGGGCTCCTCAGGGCATTGGACTTTACAAAGGTGCCAGGCCCTGACAAGTTACACCTGAGAGTACTTAGAGAGTTGGCAGGGGTCCTCTCACGCCCGCTGGCCTCCATTTTTGAGACCTCGTGGAGAACAGGTGAAGTTCCAGAGGACTGGAGGGTGGCATCAGTGGTCCCAATTTTCAAAAAGGGTAGTAGAAAGGACATGGGGAATTATTGACCGGTTAGCCTTACATCCATTGTAGGAAAAACAATGGAAAGGCTCATAGTAGAGAGAGATCTAGTGATGCCAGATAGGGAAGGGAGGCTGACAGCCACACAACACGGCTTCCACAAAAACAGGTCCTGCCAGACAAACCTTGTG
>NW_025335317.1:29208028-29512732 GCF_004798865.1 Varanus komodoensis
TAGAGGGTGGCATCAGTGGTCCCAATTTTCAAAAAGGGTAGTAGAAAGGACATGGGGAATTATTGACCGGTTAGCCTTACATCCATTGTAGGAAAAACAATGGAAAGGCTCATAGTAGAGAGAGATCTAGTGATGCCAGATAGGGAAGGGAGGCTGACAGCCACACAACACGGCTTCCACAAAAACAGGTCCTGCCAGACAAACCTTGTGGAATTCTATAACAAGGTTTTGAGATGACTAGATGGAGGGGATGCAGTGGATGTGGTTTACTTGGATTTCAGCAAGGCCTTTGACAAAGTGCCCCATGATATCCTGGTGGAGAAACTGAGGAGTTTTGGGATACACCAAAGCACTGTCCGGTGGATTATGGCATGGTTGACTAACCAAAAGCAGAAGGTAACCATTAGCGGGGAATCATTGGGATGGCGGCCAGTAACAAGCGGGATCCCCCAGGGCTCTGTCCTGGAGCCGATCCTGTTTAATCTTTTCATTAACGTCATGGAAGAAAGGGTGAACAATCTGCTGATCAAATTCACAGACGACACTAAAACTGGAGCAGTGGCCACAACTGAGGAGCAGGTACTCCAGATCCAAAAAGATCTGGACAGACTATGGAAGTGGGCAGGAGACAACAGGATGGCGTTCAATGTGGATAAGTGTAAGGTCTTGCACTTGGGGCATAGGAATGGGTGTCATAAGTACAGGTTAGGTCACAAGTGGCTGGAGAGCAGCACTTGTGAAAGGGACCTCGGGGTACTGGTCGACTGCAGGCTAAACATGAGTCAGCAGTGTGATGCCGTGGTCAAGAGGGCGAACGCCACCCTTGGTTGCATAGCCAGAAGCGTGGCATCTAGATCGAGAGAGGTATTACTACCGCTCTATGACTCTGGCGCACCCGCAATTGGAGTATTGTGTTCAGTTTTGGGCTCCTCATTACAGAAAGGATATAGTCAGGTTGGAGTCAGTGCAGCGTAGGGCCACAAGGTTGGTGGCCGGTTTGCAGGGGATGCCATATGAGGCGAGACTGAGGGAACTGGGTCTCTTCAGTCTGGAGGAGACTCAGAGGGGATATGTTGGCGACATACGGATATGTGAGGGGATGTCACATGGAGATGGGTAGAGAGCTGTTCTCCCTTGTAGAGGAAGACAGGACACGCTCCAATGGAGCAAAGCTCAGGGAGCCAAAGTTCCATTTGGATGCCAGGAAGCACTTCCTGACAGTCAGGACCCTGAGGGTGTGGAATGGGCTTCCACGAGAGGTCATTGAGGCCCCATCGGTGCGGGTGTTCAAGGATAGGCTGGACATCCACATGGTGGGCATGTCGTGAGCAGAGCCGGCTGGTGCCAGAGGTCAGTCTAGATGGTCCGGGAGGTCCCTTCTGACTCGCTCTGTTTCTATGTTTCTATGTTTCTAAGAAAAGATTCCAAGTGTACAATTTTTCTTTAAAACTGCACATATGATCAAATCCTGGAACACATTTTATGACATCCTGTGTCAGTGTCCATGTGGGCAAAAATCCAATCAAATTACACTACTGCATGGAAAACAGAATATGTGCAACAATTTCAACATTGCTGACAGCAATCCACTGGCTAATGGCACCTAAAATGTAGCTGTGGGCTATTGGCTGGTCAATGACCGAATAAAGGATTGATTGATTGATAGTAGTTGTGGGCTTGATAAAGACTGGAGAAATGAAAGAAGATGAAAATAACTGCCCATTTTTCATTTTTAAGCGCTTTATTTTGGTTAAATACTACATATAGTAAGTACTACATAGCTTTAGACAATACTTGAACTCAGGCCTGAGCAATTACAAGAAGGAAACCTTATGCATTGTTTTACTTAGAGATTGGGAGGCATTTAGATTCAATGGAGATACAGTACACAATTTTCTCAATGCTTCCATCTCTTTCCTGAGTATTGACTTGCTTGACCAGCTTTTATAGGGTTACCATTTCTTAGAGACCTCAAACAACTTCAGGGCAGTGGTTCTTGCTCTGGTGCCCAGAAGTGGTCCATTCTTCTATCTTTTGTTCCACCTGCATTAGCTTTGAGACAACTGGGACAGCAGTGGTAAAGTAAAGAACAACTAATGGCAGCCCTAGCAGAGCAGTTACAAAACCTGAATGGAGTCTTGGTTCCTCTGCAACCATTCACGATCCTAGCTACTTTGCTTTGACTACTTATTTTCTATCAGTAATGATTTTAAAGGGAAAATAACCTGACCATCTGTTCAGATCCTGGTTACTGAATGCTGCCAGAAATCATCTTTGTGGGTTAATTTGGAATAAAATGGAACATGCTGATCACCCCACCTGGATGTTCAGGTGGATGCTTTACTCTCTATGTTTTGTTCCTTACAAGTGCTTTCAGAGCAGCCTCTGCTGCAGTTTCTAGTATTGCAGGTTCTTCCTCACAGGATTCCTCGCTGTTGCTTCTTTTGTGTCTTTAGCAATTGTGAGTGTGACTTCTGTCATTCACTTAGACTTGTTCTTCCTTTTGCATTCTTTTACGGGAATTGTCTTTTTGCATTCTCCCCTAAGAACACCTCTGGTTTCAGTCCACAGTTCTTTTGCTTCATGGTCAGTTGTGGTAAGTAATGCAGTAAGGTATTTAAATTCCTCCAGAATGTATTTTAAGTTGTGTTTTGGTACTATGCTTCTGTTGGTGATCATTTTCAGCTTTACTCTGATTACTCTCACAATCTGCTCTTGTTCTTATGGTAGCAAGAACATCTTCTACTTTTGATTATATAGTCTATTTGATTTCTGTACTAGCTACCTGTTGATGTCCATGTGTACAGTCATCTGATCAGTTGTCCAACGTATGCATTTGCTGTAAAAAGATTGTTGCCGGAGTTGTAAAAAGGAGCCCTGCTCCTCACCAACAACAACTTATGTGGCACTAGGGCAGGCAAGTGATCCACAGAGCCCTGTTGGCCATTCTTTCATTGTTGCAAATGCTGAAAGTTCAAGCCTGCCAGACCTAGATGCTTCCTCTGATGAATCCCTTTTCACAGTGAAGCCAGAAGACTGCCTGTGCATTGGGATATTAGTGCTGGTGGTGAAGGGAGTGACAGTGGGACATTTTGTCTCTAAAGGATCAGATCCATATTTCAGGCCAGTTTTGATCCAGCTCTGTCACTATATGCTCAAATGGCATCCATCACACGCAGCATCTCCTAGTGGCTAAGACTGATATACCAGTCAAGGGTCTTCCTGAGTGAAGAACAATAACAACAATAACAAAGGTGAAAGCTGAAACAAACAGCAATCTTCCTCAAGGACTTGGAAGCAATTCAATGTAAATACCTCAAGAAGAAAAGTACAGTAGCTGATTGTTCATGAAGACATGGATAATTGGATTATAAACTGTAGCTATTTTTGAAAAGAAAGCTGGGATTCCGGCAAGACAAGGATCCGACTCAATAGAAGGACATGCTGTGACCAAGACTGAAAAGGCAGCATATGGAGACCAGCAGATTAAAAATGCAAAGATCATAATAACAACCATTCTAGTAACTTGTCTTTCAGGCTTCTGTAAAGAACCTAATCTTCCCTGAGTATCTGAAACCTAGGAAGGAAGGAGGGAGGGAGGAATAAATATTGTCAAAACAACCCAAAATTTATCAAAAAGTAAGTGGACAATTTTGATTCAGTACTGCAAAGCAATATGAATCCTTATTTTACATTTGCCAAAAATGTAAGGAGAAGATGAGCAGAAGAAACTTACACTACCCTAGATGCTTATCATCCATCAAGGCAAAAAAGCAAAAATCTAAATACATTTTTAAAATAGTCTGATGGATAGTCTAAATCATTAGACTATCATTTAGTTCAATAGTTTAAGTTTTGATTCTATACAGAGTGAACACATGGCTCAAATGTGCCCAGATACACTTATCAGCCAGAACACAGAGAGGTGCAAGCAGATTTACTTCTTATGGAACAATTCAGTAGACTGCCCTTTTTCATAAGCGCTAGAGACACATTTTGTGAATAAGTAAACATAGAAATATCAAAGGCCTGGTTCTAGACTTGGACATGTTCAGAATAGAGCTGTTAAAATCAGTAGTACTTAAGTTAGTCATTCCTAGTGTTCTGCTGATTTCAGTGGGTCAACTATAGGTATGCCTAAGTTTGGATCCAACCTAAAAACAGGTAATATGTATTAGACACTGCACTGAACAAGGGGTTGAAATAGACACCACCAAGATCCCTTCCAATACTATGATTCTATATCTGTCAGATTCATACTATGTGACTGTACCTCAGGAAAGCTTTGAAACCTAAACATAATGGCCACTATAAGTCATGAATGCAGTGGAATGTGGATATTCAAATAGGGGTGAGGGTATGTCGCCTTAAGAGAAATGACCTTAAGGGGAAAAGGGAGGTTCTTATTCTGGAGAGTGGGCATGCCTCCCATTACTTCTGTCACAGTGATGAGAAAGGGATCTGTCTTCTCAGAGAATGTACTGGATTGTTAGAGCTACATAGTCCTCCTTTGTGAGGGTGATATCTGTGAAGAAAAGGTATGAGCAAACATAGCAAGAATTTGCCTTTGAGATGCTCTTCTGTTATTTGGACATATAAGGAGCTGCTTTTGTCCTAATTTAGCTAAAGTTAGTTATGATTAAGTCCCATTGAACCCATAGATTTTTGTAGTAGTAGTAGTAGTAGTAGTTGAGACCGAATAATAGTTGTTGTGATTAAGTCCTATTGGACTTCGGCACGCACATGGGTAAATTTAGATGGAGTGAAACCAGAACATTTTACATTCCAACTTATTGTCCTGCCACCATCTGAGCTACAGTTAGTTGGAATATGTGTCAAGATTTTCTGTGCTGCTATGTTCATGCTGTGGAATTCCAGGAGATCCACATAAGAGCCAATGTGGCATAGCAGCTAGGAGGGCTTTGAAGCTGCAAGTTGAAGTCCCCGCTTAAAATAGTGCATGCCTGTAAGCCAGCTGCCATCTCTCAGTCTATCCTACCTTATGTTGTTGTTCTGAAGATAAAATGGGTAGGAGTGTAGGAGGAGAACCATGTATGCTACTTTAAGCTCAATGGAGAAAATGCAAGATAGAAATCATAAGCAAGAAAGAATTCTGCTGGGTGCACCTTGATGTCCTTCCAATGCAATCAAAAGCCTTTTTATTTTTGTTTTGTTTTATGCATTGCTCCTTCAGCTAGAACGGTGTCACTTCACTGTTCATATCGTACTATTCAACCAAGCATCTGGGCATGCACCATATAATCCTGACCTAGGGTTCTGCACTAATCTAGGTCCACCCTAAGAAGTGCACAGTGGCTAGTTAAAAGCACAGTGCTTGGAAACTGGACCCATCTTTTGAATGTTTATACTTACTTTTCTAAGTTACTGTATTAATTTCCCATAGGATACCAAAATCACCATCAGTGGCAGTAGGAAACAGGTGGTGAAGAATGTCATAATGAAAGTATGATCATTATAGTCTCTGGAATACCTAAAAAAAACTCCCACACAGGTTCTTAAAGTTCTATCTGATTAGGCCTGATAAAATCCATGTTACATTCCTGTATTTACCAGTTGGGCTCACAGGTAGTTCCAATCTTGCTGGTAGTATAGTTGCTCCATCCCATTGTAGGATGTAGGGATAGTCCATATGAAGGAGAAAACCCACACAAAGCCTATTCCAAGAGCTGCATGTTTGTCCCGGAGGCACATGTTTCCCAGGGGGTGGCAAATCACTATGTAGCGTTCAAAGGCAAGCAGAGCAAGAGACCAAAGGGCAACTATTCCTGTAATGAGAATAAACATAGAATAACAGAATAAAAGCCATGCTAAATCAGATCAAAGGTCCATCTAATTCAGCACTCCATATGCATGGTGAGAAAACAGCTGCCCACAAGAGCTCTCAAGCAGGATGGGTGCAAGATCTCCCCCTGCCCAAGCTGCTCAGCAACTGGTGTATGCAGGCAGGCCGCCTCTAATAAAGGAGGCAGCACACAGCCAGCATGGCTAGAAGGCACTGATAGCCTCCTCTCATGAATCTTTCCAATCTCTTTTTAAAGCCCTCCTGATCAGCAACCATCACCAATTCCCATGACAGCAAATTCCACAGTTTAACTATATGCTGTGTGAAGTAGTTCCTTTTATCTGTCTTAATCCTTCCACCAATCAGCTTCATGGGATGAGCTCAGGTACTAGTGATTTTATTCCTTCTCCACTTTTTCCACACCATGCATTATTTTAAACACCTCCATAATGTCTTCCCTTACTTGCCTTTTTTCTAAGCTGATCAGCCCCAGTTGTTGTAGCCACTTCTCATAGGGGAGTTGCTCCAGTCCCTTGATCATTTTTCTTGCCCTTCTCTGTAATTTTTCCAATTCAATAATGACCTTTCCCAGAACTGCACACAATATTCTAGGAGTGCTTGCACCAAAAATTTGTATAAGTGGAGTAAGATTGTGGTGGGGCAGGATAGGGTGGAGCAAAAAAAGTGACTACGGTGTAGTGGGCAGAGTGCTTGACTTTTGCCAATAAGACCCAACGTCAATTCCCTAATCAAATATTAGGCAACCTTCAATGTTTACAATCATGGCTTGGAAGGAGGAACAGGGAAAAATGTCTTGCCATTTACCTCTGGAAGGATGCCATTTTAAAAGCATAAGAATGGCCATGCTGGGTCAGGCCAAGGGTCCATCTAGTCTGGCACTCTGTTTACACAGTGGCCAAGCAGCTCCCCACAGGTTCCCACAAGCAGGATGATATGAGTGTAGCAGTGCCCTCCTGCCCAAGTACCCCAGCAATGAGTGTTGGTAGGCATACTGCTCCAGGAGACTGGTAGCTATTGATAGTAGCTACCCATGAATGGTAGCTTCTCCATGAATGTGTTTCTTTTATGCATGTTTAGGCAGAATAAGGTCATGCACATGGTGGGCATGTCGTGAGCGAAGCCGGCTGGAGCCAGGGGTCAGACTAGATGGCCCAGGAGACCCCTTCTGACTCTCTCTGTTTCTATGTTTCTATGTCTTACAGCACCCAGCATTCCCCAGCCAGCATGGACATTTTTCTGCCTAAACATGCAGTGAATTATGCCTAAATTTATCTTAGCATTCAATCTGTTTTTACTATTAACAGCATTATTAGAAGCCATTAATAAAAGAGACCAAAAGAAAATACTTTTATTTTTAAGAGGTTGTTCATGAACTAGGTTCACTATTTAAGAGGTTGTTCAAGTTCTTTGGTGCAGGTTTTTTCAGGCATAGATTTTCCCTCCACTTATGCTCATGCCAAAATGTTGTTATCTTTCCACACATGATGTTCTATAATATGCACATCACTGCTAGGAAAATACCATGCTTACAACAGATACAGAACATCAAAGGAACATATATGGCTCTCTTAACCCTCTTTCTGCCTACAGGAGTCTTCTGGAGCAAGGGTGTGCAGAATGTTGTGTGCCATTAGCCATCCTGGCAGGGACTTCTGAGTCTCAATGTCACACACATACAGAGATCTAACTTCTGCCCACCCTGCACTGACCCAGCTTTCCCCAACCTTGTACCTGCACCACAATATTTTGGACTTTAACTTCCATCGGCCCCAGCCAGCAAGCCCAAGAGTCAGGAGTGCTAGGGGCTGTAGTCCAAAATATTGGGAGGGTGCCAGGTTAGGCAAGTCTGCTCTGGAAAGCATGGCAAGTACCATTGAAAGTTTCCCTCTTGGGGTTAAAAGCTGCTTCAAGGAAATTATTTTCATAGGAACCATGATAAAGAAGTTTTATCTCTCCTGTGTTCAGCAGTCCTGGTCTTTAGGCTCGGGCAGTGGGGGAAGTGCTGTGACAGCTCTTTACATTTTTAAAACCATGCATGTTAATTGCTTACAGACAACACCACTGTGAGCACAAGGGTGCATGGGAGTAAGTCAGCAGATGAGGGTGGACAGGAAAGAGGAAGTGCTCACAAACTTTTTCTACAAGATGAATTTAAGCTCACTTTGGGGAGCTGGGCTGGGTTGAGGGGTGCTGAGGAATGAAGCTTAAAGAATGTAATATTGATAGAACTTTCCAAGATTAGATACAATCCATCCAAGAAAAACTACATTTGAATCCCATTGATTCTAATGGGGGAGACTCCTAAGGCTTGGTTACTGCCAGTAAGAGGTTTAAGCTACAGTGCACTGGTATTTGAGCTGCACCCCTTTACCTTTGCCCCTGCCCCAATTTCCTTCAGTGCCACTCACCCCTGAAATGCAGCCCCCTCAAGAGCTTCTCAGTGGGTCTTTGCAAAACATTACTTGTCCAAGCATTTCATCTGAACTGTAAAAATTCAACAGCCTATTTCAACTTGAGTGAAACAATTTCAGAATCATTGCAAATGTTCTGAGGCAGCCCTGTCTCTCCCATAACAAGGAGTGTGGCACTTAGATCAGATTTCCAAGGCAGAGGCCACTGATGTGGTGTGGGCTCATGTTTATGCACCACCCCTTAGACCTGGGGAGCAGGGAGACCAGCAAGAAATTATCCTGTTTCATCAACTGGTTATCAGGATTCTGGGTTGGCTGTGTGGAAACTATTCTATTCAGGGCAGAAGCTATTCTATCTGTAAGGTTTCTGTCATCCTCACAGCAAGAAACAAATTGAAGGTTACAAAACTGTGCTGTTCCAAGAAGGAAGCCAGTGAGGAATATACATGGCAGCATTAAGAATGCAACCAGCATAACCTCATCCTGTCCCTGACCTCTCAGGGATAAATCACCCAAGAGCAGCTAACAAAAGAAATAGAAAAAGAAATCATCAAGTTCTGATATGTTTTTCCTCTCAAAGGAGTTTCATTGCAGGGCCCTATTATTTTTCTTCCCAGGTAGTCTCTATAAATCAGATTAATAATTGTTACTAAGAGCTTAAAGGCACAAGCCTATGTATATTTAGAGAGAAAATGTCCTACCACCCCCAACAGTGCTGGGAGCTTGAGTTGTAGGATAGTGTTCTGTCTAAACTCGCAGAAGATTGTATCCCATTAGTATGAAAGTGCAACCCTATGGTCCCCAGGTAAACATCCCAAAGACTACAGGGTTGTCTGCATTCCCACTGTCAAGGACCTCAGTAAGGAAGTCAGCGATCCCGCCCCACCACACCCCCTCACAGCTAATACGGAAAGAACTGCATCACCAGCCCTCTGTGGTTGGAGAAGTGACCTAGGAGGAAGAGGGAAAGGGGGAGGAGGAGGTGGGGTTCAAGCCCCAGTGGTGAGGATGTTCAAGGATAGGCTAGACATGCACATGTTAGGCATGTCGTGAGCAGCGCCACCTGGAGCCGGGGGGGTCAGACTAAATGACCCAGGAGGTTCCTTCTGACTCGGTCTGTTTCTATGTTTCTGTTTCTATGTTTCTATTTTGGTTGGCAGGGAGGGAAGGCCAGAGAAGCCAGGCCAGGAACATGGAAACAGAGCCAGTCAGAGTGAGCTTAGTTATTCTGAACTTTCTTGACCCTCCTTCCTTCCCTTTCCAAGCACCCTTTCAGGTGGGCTAAAAATTCCATCTAACAATCTACAGGACACGGAGGCCAAGACTGCTGCTCCTCCCACTAGCTGATCAGATGACTGCATTTGGGAACACTCACCAAGAGCACAATCAGTCACTGTGCACTTAAATGTATGTTTCTATATATTTGTTCACATGTCTACACATAATGGATTGGTCCAGATTACACATAGAATAGGCCCACTCAAATTAATTGCATTTAAGTTAGTTGTGACTAATCCAAATCCCATTGATTCAGGGGGCCTTCTCTAAGTGTAACTAAATATGCATCTAGCCTATGGACTGCATTCTTAAAGAGCAATAATTTAAAGTGTAAACTGATCCCAGTGAAAAGCATAGGATTTTCAGTGGTTCAACTTGCACAGTCCACTCACTCTTGCACTTAATGTTGGAGTCAAAAAGTGATGACAGGCTCAGGCCAGCAGTAATATTTTCAGGTAGCACCCCAGTAGAACCATCAGTGCTGAGTCCTTCAAAATGGGTTCCAATCCTGGGTGGTCTGGAGCCAGCTGTTTTACATCCCACAACCCCAACAACATAGCATTGCTTGAGTCTTTCAGGGAACTTAAAATGGCCATCACAGGCAAGGCACTATCCAAATTTCCCACAATGCCTTCCTACATTGTGGGTGAGTAAAATGGTTCATCTTAGGGCCAGACACATGCCACAGCCGGGTAATCCTAACGTGTAACTTGCCCCCTCCTCCACATACACACTCACACACACATTAGAAGGGTCTCAGAGAGCACTTTAGCTTGGGTATATGCATGTGTGAAGCAGTCTCTGCTGACTTCTAGAAGTACATTTTGAATGACTTCACCGAAAAGCACTGAATGGACACAAGGCTTTTCTATATGTCTCATTTACTGTGTCTTCACCTTTCCCTACCCATGGTTTTTTATGGGTTCTTTAGACCCCATAATAACCTTCCAATCTCAGTTCTGTTTTTTATAAGTGATTTCCTAGATGTTGTTTTGAGTAAGGAAATTGAACATAATTTCTGAAAGCAGAAGAAAGGATATTGTCTTAATTCTGTAACTGCATTATTTCCTTACAACACAGTGGAATTATTCCACCATCTAGCAGTTATGTAGCAGAAAAGGAAACTCTCATTGTATAGAGCTCAGATCTCAGTTCCGTGACAAAGTCAACATTCAATGGAGCAGATTAACAAACAGTTAACAGACTGTGGTGGTTGTTCTACAACAGCCCATTCACAGATGCAAGTCATCTCCTGATCCCATTATGTGATAAAGATGCATGTTTGAACTGATCCCTATTAATGGAATTCGGAGTTTTGTTTATATATTAGATCATCTCTCAACTATCAACAAAGGATATGTTCACAGTTTCCTATGCTGTTTTTCTGAGATGGAAAAGGTTGATAGCAGCATGAACCAGGGTTCCATTAGGAGAAGGAGACTAGTGGAGTTAACTTCCTTTTCCAACAGGAAATTAGATCAAGAAGAGAAAAAAAACATTATCCTAACTACAAGAGGGTGGTCTTAATCAAAGTGAATACCATCTGGAAATGTGCTGTGCTGTATATTCCAGAAGTATTTAAAGTGAGAACACTGTGTGTGTGTGTCTGCGCATGCGTGCGTGTGCACACACACGTGTGCATATGCTAGGAACAAGTGAAGTAAGCCATGGCTTAGGGCTTCATATTAGAAGAGGCCCCTAAATATGCTGTAGATAACAAAAGGTGCAATTCTATAGGAAAGTCTGTAACCCTCCAAATTTGAACCATTTCAGGCATCCTTTCCAGGGTGCAAGGAGACTGAGGGGAAGGTCAGCTCTGTACTGATCTTGCAAAATAGCTAATCTTCGTTGTCTTACTGAGGTGTTTTGAAGCAGGAGAAAAGGAGGCTGAGGCTCTTGGCATATCCAGTCTTCTCTCCTCCAGAATGGCCACCAAATCCTTTCTCACAACTTCAGAGATTCACTGGTACACTTCTTTCTATGAAGCAGAGCTAACATCAGAACTGGGGTTCTGAAATCTCCTATGTAAAAATTGCTCTGTCAGAAGATTTATTATAACTGAATCATTTAGTTTAAATAAACTGTTAATTAACTTAAATAACAGTTTAGTTTAAACTGTAACATATAGCCAGGGGAAGGGGTGCTTCAGCATGGCATACCATCACCTGACACAGACTTGATTGTCTCAGCAAAGAAAAAATCTCAAGCAGGACCCAAGACCGGTCTCCCAAAAAACATAGGAAGAAAACCATGGCACTATGACACTGAACTTTGGTGTCCAACACCCAGAATATGGGAAGCAAACAACATGAATTTGAGCTCATAGTACATGAGGGCAATTAGGATCTTATAAGAATAATCAAAACTTGGTGGAACAATTCAAATGACTGGAACTCTACCAATGAGGCATACAACCTGTTCAAGAAAAATAAAAAGGGCAAAAAGGAAGGTGGAGACCTATATCTGCACAGAAGATATCTGCACAGAAGGTAAGAGAGACCTATATCTGCACAAAAATACATGAAGAGGCACAGAAATACACGAAGAGGAACTTAGTAACCCCACTGAAGGCATCTTGAAGGCATCTTGTTTAATTTAAAGGGAGCAAACAAAAAGAAAAGCATAGTCATTGGCATCTATTAGAGGCTTGAGAAGAGGAGACTTGTGGTAGGGGGGACATGATATCCCTTTATAGGTACTTCAAAGGCTGTCACAAAGAGGAAGGTCAAGATACCAGAGTGCAGGACACAGAATAACCAAGGCAAGCAGCAGCAACCCAGATTCAGGCTAGATATCAGGAAAAGTTTTCTCATTGTCAGAGCAATACGACAGTGGAGCCAGCTGCCTAGAGAGATGCTGGGCTCTCCCACACTAGAGGCATCCAAGATGAAACTGGACAGCCATCTGAGTGGGATGGTGTAACTTGGTGTCCTGCAACAGCAGGGGGTTGGAACCAAAGGCCTTCATGACCCCTTCCAACTCTACTGTTCTACTATTCTAACCTTTCACAGAACATCCCCCATACAAATTCTGAACCCCCATCTCCCAATCCCAATCTAAACCTAATCCCATCAGCTTCCCTCCCTTGGCTGCTAGACCACAGGGGTCAACTGCAGGTTGCCCAACTGTACTTCAGACCTCAAGAGGAGATGTTGTTTCATGTGGAACAAGGCACTGGAATGTGTTGCTAGTCTAGCTCTCTCCAACTGTGTTCATACATCAGGATAAACTATGGCAATTTATATGCTAGATATGGCTTATCCTGCTGTCTGACCTCCTGCAACCTATCCAAAAGTTGACAGCTACTTCATTACAAATAGAGAGAAGGGACCTCATACTTAGAGGTACCATATTTCCCTGAAAATAAGACTGGGTCTTATATTAATTTTTGCTCCAGAAGATGCATTAGGGCTTATTTTCAGGTGATGTCTTATTTTTTCATCTACAACAATCTACATTTATTCATTTATTCATGTACAAAAAACTACATTTATTCAAATACAGTCATGTCATCTTCTGGAACATCATATCTTTCCAAACCCCAAATTGTGTTGCAACGGATGTACTAAATGTGTCCGTCTGGCTGACAATCTTAACTGGGGCTTATTTTGGGGGTAGGGCTTATATTACAAACATCCTGAAAAATCATGCTAGGGCTTATTTTCCAGTTAGGTCTTATTTTAGGGGAAACAGGGTAGTCAGCCAGGCCCACAACAATCATAGGTATCTCTGCTTCTGTTTATGTAAATATGAATCAGAATAAGAACACCTGAGAACAGTTACAGATCCTGAAAACCCAGCTGAAAGAATAGATACACGAAGTCTAATGACCATAGTCTGTACAATATCTTGTCTGTGGGTGAAATATTATTCTGCATACAGAGTCTGAACATTGGAAGAGTTCATTTGAAAGTGATTATTCAAAAACTGATCTAGAAATGGTTCGAAGTGTTACTTTCATTCAAAATAAGCTAATGGTAAAAAATGCCATCAGGAATTGCTAATCTATTTTCCAGCAATCAGCTTTGCCTATATATTTGATATATAACAGCCTAGCCTATATATTTGATGAGGCAGCATTGTTCAACTTTGGATTCACACCTGCAGGAACAGATAAAAATGTGTAAGAGTATTAGAGGCTTGTACTTGAATATGTTACTGCAATTGTGTGCACACTGGTGGAACATGAATGGACTTTTAGAAAACACAATGGAAAGTTTGGTTCACCACAAAAAGGGAACTTTTTGGCTTGTTAGAACTGAAAACTTTTAAGTTTGATCCATTTCTTGCCAACCATATATCACATGCAAACAGTGGAACTTGAAAGTCTGCATATTTGCCTAAAGTATGATGGAATCATTCCATTTCTGGCTTTAAAAAGTAAGAGAACCTGTTTCAGATGATTTGAGAAAAGCAGTTTGACTACTAACTCTGCACCAGAACATTCCCATGTTGAGCAACTAATTGTAATTGTGAGATATGTATCACCTGAATATGGTTTTCCCATTGAATGTTTTCAGCATTCCCTGAATTAGAAGAGTATGGCTAACAAAGTGCTAGATTATCTGAGCAATGACTGCAAAGTTGACTTCACTAAGTGTGGAGGACAGGCATATACAACTAGCCAGTAGATATAGTAGCAGCAAAAGCTCTAGAGAACTATAAGGATGATCTATATATTATATGTTCTGGTCATTCATTGACTCTTGATGCAGTTGATTGTTCCTCAAATGTAGTAAATTTATATTATTTTTATTTTGACTGTAGTACAATAAATGCACACTATCTTCTCAGCTTCTACTAAATGCTAGACAATATTCAAATCATTCTTGAATCCAAAATCTACAGTACCAAACGATCACTTTAAAAGTAGGTGTATGCTCTGATCTGGGTGAGGCGGTGCTGGGGGCAGTTGCCCCTCACAGCAAGCAATTGTTTTTTGTTTTGTTTTGTTCTTACAGCTGCTGTATATATAAATTACCTGCTGAGGGGCAACTACCCCCCACACCTCCTTGATCATGGAGTGAGTAGGTAAGAAGCACATGTCAAAGGTACTTCAACTATAGCTATGAGTTATAATTGGATTATTGGTGCTTTTACTCTCATCCAACTAATGAAAGTGACAGGGATAAACAAGAGGAGTAGCCTGCATACTTTTGGAGAAGATGGAAGTCTTGGCGTTTGTGTTCATGTTGGAATGTTGGAATCATTTGCTAGTTCAAGTCTACAAAACCAACAAAAATCCACGGACTGGTCTTAGCTCATATGCAAAGGTTTACACATCACTCTACCACTTTGTGAAAGAAACCAGAGAGAGTCTTAGTAAATCTGAACTCAAAGTGAAAGCAAACCTTCCTGATACAGAATAAGAAAGTATGAATGAAAGAAAAAGAGTGAGGATAAAAAAAAAGAAGTATGTGATGGTGAAATGAAAGGCATTCCCCAAGAGAGAAATTGTATATGTACCTATTTAAATATGTATATATCATCCTTAATCCATATAGAATTTCAGGACAGCTTACATAAAGACAAGAAAACAACATTAATATCTGCAACAGCACTTAGAATATATATACAGAATATCAAATATATAATAAAATTATTATATTCTAGCTATTAAAATACTGATTAAATAAAAGGTTTTAGCCTGGCACTGAAATGAATAAAGGTGTACCTCTCTGGGGAGCAGATTTTCAGTGGGGTGCTTCCACTGAAAAGCACCTTCATCTAGCTTTTTTTCAAAGAGGGCTCCCAGAGCAGATGATCTTAGGGTATGGGCAGCTGTATTTGGAAGGAGGCATTCCTTCAAATATGCACATAAAATCCTTTATTCTAATATTGGATGCTCTTGAAGAAAAGAGTGATCCTATAGGATGATGTTGCAAAAAGCTTTAGGCTTAGTCTTGGTTGATTTAGAATCCTCAGAACAGCTGTGTGAAGGTGCGAAGCTTCTGATAAAAAACACACAATTCTCATGGTGTTGGTATCAAACTCGCTGGAGAAATAAAGCATTTTTCCTACATCAAGCAAAATTATTCTGATAAAGGACAACTGTGCCACCAAAATCGCAAAGGTTTGCTTTTCAAAATAAGGTTCAGTCAGCTTTCCCTAAAGTAGAAGCAAGATTATATTATTAAAAGTTTCAGGATGTTTTGCTATTTTCAGTATAATAATAACAAACCACTTAGAAGGAGGGTTATTTTCATAGTGGAGAAGGATTAAGAATGAACTGTAAACATCCATGCTGCAAGAAAAGCTGCCTGCACTATGCATTATGGGCATAAAAATAAGCTCTCTATTTTATCATGTGATAACATCCCCCAGGACTTTGCTCTTGAAAATCATGAAAGAAAATATTTTTAATTTGATGTGCAAATTGAAGTGACTGTGTTGGTTATTTCAAAGCTTCCATTTACTAAGTGCTAATCTATTTAATGGTCTTGCATTCCTTTATATTAAAATTCCTGGTTTCAACATTTTTCATTGTTTTCTACAATCTAA
Organism: Varanus komodoensis; assembly: GCF_004798865.1. Lineage (NCBI taxonomy): Eukaryota > Metazoa > Chordata > Lepidosauria > Squamata > Varanidae > Varanus > Varanus komodoensis. The sequence continues at coordinate 29,224,043 of NW_025335317.1, forward strand.
ACAAATGATTATTCCAAAGGCTTCAGACAAACTGAGTTCAAAATCTTATTCTCTCTACAATTACTATATATTTCAGCCCTAAGTGAAATTCCCTCTAACCAGTGATAGAAAAACTCCCATGTTTTGTAGTAGGATGTATCTTCTTCTTCCTTAAGAGATAAGATCAGTCTATCCATTTCCACAGAGTCCAATATCTTCTTTAGAATCAGATCATCAGACGGTAACTCTTCATTCCTCCAATATTGTGCAAATACAATCCCCACCATGTAATTACATGCAAAGTTAAATATATTCTTTGTTTATCGAAATCATCAGGGAGAATACCTAATAAAAATAATTCTGGTTAAAATATTACAGGTCTCTGCAACATTTCCCCAAGCCATCTATGTATTTTACTCCAGTATTTTATTTTATTTTTTGCTTTATCACAAGTCCACCACATATGATAAAAGGTACCAGGCTTTTGTTTACATTTCCAACACCTATTTGGCATATTTGAAAACATTTTTGCTAAACTATTCGGTGATAAATACCATCTGTAAAACATTTTATACAAATTTTCTTTATATGAAGTTGCCCAAGTTATCTTAATATTTCTTTCCCACAGCTTTTGCTATTTCTACAATTCCATATTATATCCAACATTTTGTGCCCGTGATATCATAGTTTCCTTAACTTGTCCATCTTCCATTTTCATATCTAAAAGAAAGTTATACAATCTTTTAATCATTTTTTCATCTGATTTTAAAATTACTTGATCAAACATAGTTTGCTCCTTATAAAAACCATACATTTTAGAGTCTTTAGCATATCTTGATTGTATTTGCACTTGATGCCACCAAGAAAGATCAATACCCTGTTCTTGAAGTTCTTGATTTGATTTTAATCTTCCATTATTATCAACAATATCATTATAAGTCACAATCTTATTAAAATTCAGAGTGTTTGGATATACAAAGGCTTCCATGGGAGAAAGCCATCTCGGTATCTTATTATAGAGTTTTATCTTTAGTTTTTCCCAAACCAAAATCAATGAGTTCCTAATATAATGATATTGAAAATACCCATGGGTTTTACATTTCTCATACCACATAAAAGCACGCCACCCCATTTGTAAGCCATGACCTTCAAGATATAGAATTCTTTTGTTTCTTAATAGTATCCATTCTTTTAACCACACTAAAACACATGCTTGGGAGTACAACAACCAATCAGGAAGACCAACACTCCCATTCCTTTAGGCTCCTGAAGCATTTTTAGCTTAATTCTTGTGGGGGGTGCAGTTGTCTTTTGCCCTATAAATCTCAAAATTTGTGTCTTTAAATCATCAAAAAACTTTTTCTCAACTTTTATAGGAATTGTTCGGAATAAAAACAAAATCTTAGGTAATATATTCATTTTAACTATAGCTATTCTTCCCAACAACAATACTTGTAGATTAGTCCACCTTTCTAAGTCAGTCTTAATCTCTTTAGACAGTTTGATATAATTATCTTACTACAATGTAGCACATCTAGCTGTTAGGAAAATTCCCAAATATTTAGCCTTTTAAACTATCTGGAGATCTACTTGCTCCATCAGAGCTGTTCTTTGGTCCAGTGTACAGACTTTCACTAATAATTTGGTCTTTCCTCTATTTATTTTCACCCCATAACCTCTCCATAGTCTTCTAATTTTTTTAGTAATTTAGGCACTGTTACCACAGGATCTTCTAAGATGAAAACTAAATTATCTGCACATGCTTGGAGTTTGTAGCTTTCAACTTTAATTCTAGTTCCTTTAATATCCATGACTTTCTTGACATTTCTGTTGAGAACCTCTAAGATTAGTATGAATAAGGGACATCCTTGTCATGTACCTTTTAAAATATTATAGTCTCTTTAAATTCTCCATTAATTATTATTCTGGAAGTTTGTTTTTCATAAATGGTTGTTATTACATTTATAAATTTTTCACCAAAGTCCATTTGTTTTAATTGCTCTTTCATGAACTGCCAATTTATGTTATCAAATGCCTTTTGCGCATCTAAAAACTATAGTGCCATTTCTTTTTCAGAGTGGACTTCATAATACTCTAAAATATCCAATATAGTCCTCACATTGCCTCTAATTTGTCTCTTAGGCAAGAAACCATTCTCATCTGTGTGTATAAAGTCTATTAAGAATTTTTCCAATCTTTCTGCCCTTACCAAGGCAAAAATTTTGTAACCCACATTTAGAAGTGATATTGGTCTATAGTTTTGAATATGTGTCAAGTCCGTATCTTCTTTCGGTATTAATGTTTGCCTCCATCCAGGTGTTCGGTATTTTGGCTTCAGATAAAACTGCATTGCATATGTCCTTCAATGGTGTGTTTAAGATTTCTTCAAAACATTTATAATATTCCGCTGGTAAGCCATCTGGACCAGGAGTTTTATCATTTTTCTGCTTTTTAATCTCTGTCATTATTTCCTCATTTAATATTTTTTTAAAGTTCTCTGGAAGCTTTGGTAGATTTTCCTTTTGTATATTTTCTTGAATGTTCTCAACTGATACCTCTTTAGGTTCAACTATTTTCAACTATTTTCTTTATTGGTGCACTTTGTACATTTAATTGTCCTTCTCCATCTTTCAACTTAAGAATTAGTCTCTTTTCTCTTTCTTTCTTTAGGTTTTAGGCTAGCCATCTTCCAGGTTTATTAGCATTTTCAAAAGAATTCTGTTTGGCCATTTTAATGTGCTTAGCTAATTCCTTTGTTTCTAAGAGGTTCCATTTATGTTTTAGAAGATTCATCTGTGTCTTAAGATCTTTTTTGACAGAACCTTTTGTAGTTCCTGTTCTAGTTTCATCAAGTCATCTGTTAGTTTGTGTCATTCTTGTTTCCTCTTTTTATTTGCTTTTGCTGTATAGGTTATGATCAGTCCTCTAACATAGGCTTTGGCTGTGTCCCTAACATTTTGTAGGGAGTTTTCTTCTATTTTATTTTCTTGAAAAAAGAATTTTAATTCCTTTTTTATTTCTTCTTTGAAGTTTTTATCTTTTAGAAGGTGTTTATTAAATATCCATCTAGGCAGTTTTGGTGTTCCTTTCATGGTCATGGTTATAGGGTTATGGTCAGCCCAGACATTTGTGTCTGTTTCAGCTTCTAGCACAGGGGTCGGCAACCTTTGACACTCAAAGAGCCATTTGGACCCATTTCCCACAGAAAAGAAAACACTGGGAGCCGCAAAACCCTTTTGACATCTAAAATAAAGATAACACTGTATATATAGGTTTTTTTATCTTTATGCTATGTATAAAAAAAACTATAGTGTGCTGTATTTATGAACTGCTACAGAGAAAACAATTTTTTTATTTCTGCATGCAACAAAAACATTTTGAACTCCAAAAAAAAAAAAAAAAGATGCTGGATTGAAGGTTACTTTCAAATCAAATAGACAATGTCTATTTGAGTCCTCCTCATATGTATGAAATAAAAAGCCAAACTTAAATTATCCACCAGCAGCAAACCAAACATGCCACCTGCAGCAAACCAAAAATGCTGTCTGCTTCTGTGTGCCCTCATCCTTTTATCACATGGTGAAATATTGAGCAAACATCCCTCTCCCAATGTAATAATGTTGCTGAAATTTTTATAAGAAACTTCTTAAAACAAGGAAGTAGATCTATATCTTCATTATGATTTAGCTGCAGCTCTTGTTCAGTCACTAAAAACTGTTATTTTTAATCTTACATTATAAACTAGTAGGATTCCTTTCATATATTTTGAATAGGAGAACAGCTTTCCGCAGAGTCAAAGTCAGTGCTAAAGGGCTGCATGCATTAAACAGCAAATCCCATAAGTTCATCGGCAGAAAAAGCAAATGAATCTACCTACGTACCATTAAATGTTTGGTTTTCCTCAGAAACTTTTCTTTTCTTCGATTTATCCATGGTTGGGGAGGGGGGAAGCTCAGTAAATCAGCACTGGGTCACAGATGTAGGTGTGTTTAGTGACTGATTAGCAGATAAATAGTCAAGTGATGTGAATTGTGACAGGTCCCAAGTGCAGCTTTTAACATTCAGATGAAGGAGATGACATTTGGACAAAGAGAATCTTTTCAGCAGCTTTTTGTGTAACATGAGAGCCTGCAGGAAGCTTGTTCCACTCTTTCCCTGCACAATAGCAGAGGAATGTAGCAATTTACTTAACCAGCCTCTTCACAGATCAGCGACTGTGCCGGCGCATATTTTGAGCGAAGGAGCCGCAGCAGAGGGATTCAAGAGCCACATGCAGCTCCAGAGCCGCAGGTTGCTGACCCCTGTTCTAGCAGATCTGAGATTAAGTCTGGGGTCATCCAGATCATATCTAGACCATGACCTATGTCTATTTGAATAAAAAGTATATTTTGCTATAGTTGTGTTTTTGTGCCTCCAAGTATCTATAAGTCTAAATTCCTCAGAGCATATATGCTGCTAAGTAAGAAATCATAAAGTTAGATAATAATGGATATAGGATTACTGGAAGTTTGTATACTTTTTCATTTAGAATAGCAGTATTAATTTTTCATTAAAAGCTGCATTGCTACTGCCATTAACTAAGTTCTAGTCTCTTTCTATAAAACTGGAACCTTTAATTTCATATAGTAATTAAGAAATCACAAGGCACTGGTAATGAAAATAAAGCTTCTTTGCAAGCTTAGTTCTTAGTTTAGTTGTTTTTCATTGCATCTTTGCTTATGAATATAAAAAGGTGTAATGGTTTACCATTCATTACTCCTTCCATTATTATGTAATTTACTTTATCTCTTTATTTTTTTATAACTCTTGACATGGCTTAGTAATACTCCTCAACAGTTTTAATTCCAAAACCCAACAAAGATTTGACTAAAAGACTCTAATACCAAAAATGCCAGTGGATCTCAGCCAGTTACAATATCCTGAATTGTTGGCAATTGGAGCTAATTGAGTTGCCTACTAAAGAGTCTTTACTTTTCACCAATAACTGGCCACACTGACCAGTTTCTGTAGGTTTTTGTTGTACTGGGGCTGCTGTGCTTTGTTACACAGAAGGTGAAATATTATTTTATGTTGTCAAAACAAAAAGCTGACAATGGTTCAAAAATCATGGATGGTAGGGAAATTTGATATTTGTTGGCTGATTGTTGATCAAGTCTGCTGTAAAACAAGATGCACAGAAAATACCATCTTTTGTGTACCACAGGTAGTTTCACTGATCTTTGTGCACATGTACTATTCTTAAGCTGAGCTATTTCAAGGAAAAGAAGATTCTTCAGATTTGAGCTGAAAAGGCAAAGGTGGAAAGTTGGTCACAGTAATGTCACAGATCTTCCACATTTTCAGAAGATTTGCAATTTTATTTTAGATATTTGTGATTGTTTTCTTTGTTACATTGCAAAAACCAACATATTTACATACCACTCTGTATGTGCTACTTTAAAAGGAAGTGGTAGGCAGCTTAGCTAACTTACAAGCAGAGGGCTGAGAGTGGTGGCTGATCTAATGTCGTGTTTCTTGCTCAGTATGAGTGTCATGGAATTTGTGATGCAGGGTAAGCTTGGATGCCATTGCAGGCAAAGTCCTCTCTGCAGTTTGCCTTTTCAGTTATGAGGCACCTGGTTTCAGCCTGAAATTTAGCTTGTTCAGACACAAGCTCTTGGCATGACTTCTTGAATCAAAGCCTGCTTACTCTTCACCACTGTCATACTTTTTAATGTTATATTATTGTGAGAGTCTACTCAATCAAATCTGGTTGGTGGGAAAGGTGGAAACAAAATTATGTATGTTTGGGGATGCAGGCATCCTGCTCATAGAAAATAACAACCCAGGAGAGGTTGGTTTCTTTTCTAGAGCAAATGCAACAAGGTAGTAACTTAAAATTTAACTTTTGGTAGAGATAATGCCCAGAAAGGTCAAAAACATAAACAAGTGCCTCTCAAATCTTTGAACCTGCTCTTTGTACTGAGATACTAGCACACAATTAAATGAGAGTCTTTCTCTTTCCATGGAGGAAAAAAGATTTGACTGATCCTGGAGTCTATAGACCTATATCCTTGATTATCCAAGATGTGAAAATTTTTACAGCAATATTTGCAAAGAGGATGAGTGATTTTATTGGTAATTATATTAATGTGGATCAAAGCAGTTTTGTAATAGGCAGATGGCAGACTTAACTAGAAGAGTATTAAATATAATTGAATATCTTTATGGAAAATTGAATATCTTTATGGAATATATATATGGAAAATTTAAAAGCTGGAATAATAGTGTTAGATATTTTCAAAGCTTTTGACTGTGTAATGGACAAAAATTAAGATGTTAATACAACCACTGGGATCTGGTCCATGATTTAGAAATATAACGAAACAATTATATTCAGAAAACTTTGCAATGGTGATAGTATAGTATAACAAACCAAATATCCCTAGGCTGTGGTACTAGACAGCGTTGCCACTCTCTCTGATATTGTTTGCTTTAATGATAGAACTGCTAACAAATAGTATTACAAATGATAATTCAATAAAAGGTATAGGATTTGAGAATTAAATTAAGATTATCTTATTTGCGGATGATTCATTATTAACAATAAAGGAACCAAGTAAGGCTATTGTTCAGATTAAAATATATTTAACAGAGTTTGGAGAAATAATGGGTTTACAAATTTAAACTGGGACAAATCAGAGATTATGTTATTTAACTGTAATAAAGTAGAAAAGGATGAGATTAAGAGCAAATTAGAAGTTAATGTTTGTTTGTTTGTTCATTTGTTTGTTTGTTTATAGCATTTGTATGTCACCCAATTGTGTCACAGCACCTCTGGGCAGCTCACAACATGAGATAACACAAGATATGCACAATTATTAAGTATTTAGGTGTAAATATTACCAAAAATTGCAGAGTTTAAAGGAGAATAATTTTGATAAGTTAAAATATGAAAGAGAAAATGAATAATTTAAAAAGATTGGTTTATCATGGTATGGCAGAATAGCGGCATTTAAAATGAAGATTTTTACCTAAGATTAACTTCTTGTTTATGATATTGCCAATTAAGTTAAGAGAAAGATTTGAAAGAATGGCAAGACATGATTAATAAATTTTGTAACAGATAAAAGAGCAAGGATTAATAATAAAAAAGATAGTATATGCCCCAGAAAAAGGGAGGTTTAGGTATTCCCAATGTGAAATTTTATTATATAGCAAATAAAACAAGGCATATACCAGATATTATACTACAGCTGGATAAGATAATATGGGTTAAATTAGAATATCAAGAAGTAGAGGTATCTTCATTAAATATTTTTCATCAGCAAGATAATAAAACATTATCAAAAAGATAGGAAACTCTTTTTTAGAATATGGACAGAATCAGGAATAAATATAGGGACATATTTAGCCCATCAATTTTTCTGTTATATCCAATTACAGAATTAGAATGATTTCCAGAGAATCTGAGGAATTGAGGGAAAAACTGAAGGGTAAACATGTCATTAGGTTGAAAAATTGGTTAGAGAAAATGAGGAGTAAAGAAATGATACAACCAATACTGGGACAGGGTAAAGTAACTTGGTATAATACACTTCAGTTAGATTACTGGACTAAAGATTGGTTGAATACTAAATGTAGAGTATATACTAAAGTTGAAGATATAGTTTTACAGAAAAAAAACCAAGGTAATATGTGAGTGAGAGGAATGGGAAGAAAAAATTACAAAATATTACTAGAAATGGAAGATAGATATGATCCTCTTAAAGAGGCTTGGGAAATAGATTTAAAAATAAGTATTAGGACTGAAGAAGGAATAACATGAGGGATAAGAGAATTTTAAAATTTATGTCAAAAAGAATTAAAGAGATTTTTTTATGAATTAGTTTGGAAATGGTACTTAACTCCAGTTAAATTGAATTATATGAACAGACTATGAAGGGTGGGGCTTCAACCATCTGAGGTCTTGTATTGTCCCAATTATTGCCATCTCTTCATAACTACCATTCACAATGGAAATAAATCTCTCATTGGTACCAACAGCACTAAATTTAATGAAGATCTATTGGTTAACCAAGTTTAATTGCTTACCTGATTAATTACATGTAACCAAGGTCTAGTGAAGAACCCTGAGCACAGGGAGGTTAAATTCTCCATAATAGGTTCTTTCTTCCTCTCCCATCAATTACCGAATCATGTATCCCTGGCCCATGATAGCTTCCCTAACCAATTAGACTGTCATCCTATAAATAATAAAAACAGTGGAATTTGCTTTTTAGTAAACATGCTGTTATTGAGGGATGAACATCTGTTCCTCTAGGAATGAACTTTCAGGTATACTTCAGTACTGGAGCAGAGGCCAGAAAGACAGCTGTCATTTTTTTGGAGAATACGACTATCAGATCATGATGCCTGTGTATCCTTTCTGGTCTCAGTGGCGGCATGCCTCTATATCCCTGGGGGAACAGAAGTGGGTGAGTGCTATTGCATTAATGCCCTCTTTGTAGGCTCCCCACAGACAACCAGGTGGTCATTGTGCAAAAGGAATGCTGTACCAGATAGACCTTTGGTCTGATACAGCATGGCTCTTTATACTGGGAGCTACAAACACTCCTGTTTCAGCCCCTACCTTCTACCCCATGTCCCAGAAGGACATGTAAAGTGGAGGCAGAATGTTTTCAGCACACATACCAGTGAATATGGCAGTTTCTGTATTCTAGGTGTGGACATAAGAAGATAATAGCCCTCTGGGCTACTAGGGTGGTATATAAATGCTAGTAATACATAGTAAGTGTCACATGAGGTGAAAATGATAGCAGCCATAAAGTAAGGAAGCCATTAATTTGACTCTAAGTGGCTAAAATTAAATTTTGAGTGGCAACTCAAATTTATTCACTTTTCTGATGGCATGTGCTCTGGTTTCTATTCAGATTGTATACGCCTTTATGATGTCATACAAAATATGTCTTGGCATAGGCTGATAACAATATTCTGTGAATCTATAAAGATAAATGTTTCTAGGGGCTGAGTGTGTGTTTTTGAATTCCAGTAACAAATTACCCACAATATTTTCTGGAAGGTATTCTACATGCTTAATATATGGGATCCTGAATGGGATGGACATGCAATAGTTGGTTTAAACAGGCAATAGCACTTCATTTTAGCATGAACTTTTTGTTCAGTTCCTGGGCTCATCATTACTTGAACTTCATCCTCAAGTACAGGACTGGTCTTGTCATCAGTCACAACAAGCCATCTTGATTGACAATGAATCTTAAACCTAGAACTGGGCAAAAGTTCATTGAAAACATCATTTCCACAAAAAACATACTGTGGGCTAATAATTAGCTTCCATTTGCCATCACATGCTTGTACATGTATCTTGTCACTGCCTTTTCTTTGTTTCTTAGATGTAACATGTGAATAGAAATTACTTCAATTCAGATTAATGTAGATCTTTGTTCAGCAACAAGACCCATATCTCTGATACATCATGGAAATGCTATACCAAATAGAAGAAAGAAAGGTCAGTAGGGTATGAATTAATTTGTAGCCAAGGCATTTGATTTACTGATGGGAAAATTGGAAGTTAACTTTTTATGGCAAGAACATCCTTGAATTTAAGTTGTCTTCAGCAGGTTGCTGTGAAACCTGTGAAACATAATAGAAAAAAAAATCAGGAGCTGAACATCCACACCACAAACTTACCTGGTCCCATCCATAGATTTTTTTTTTAAATCCAAGAATGTCTGTTCCACTAATCTTCAAAGAAACAGTGAGATAACCAAATCTGCAGATAAGACTTGATTATTCTGGATGGTATAATCCAAACCAGACTGCAAAGAGTTCTGTGCAGCATTTCCAAAAACCCGATTGATGGTCAACAAAATGGGAGATGAGATTCAACTAACACATACAATAATGCACAGAGGATAACAATCCCCAATTTAGAGATGACATGTTATGACAAATCAGTGCTTGAGAGGACATGGTCAGGCTTTCTTCAGGTGATATCCACAGTACAACTTTAGCATAAGCTGCACCTTCGGGGTAGGAGAAAGGAACCAAAGAAAGAGCCCAGAATGCATCAAAAAGTAAATTTGGGTGTCTGGTGCAGATTTGCCATGTCTGACATGTTTTTGTTTTAGAAAGAGAAAAATTATCTCGTATCTCCATATCTCCTCCACTGAAGATAGGCAACTGTTCAAAAAATACCACACCAAAAAGAAGCTTAGTTTCACAGTGTCCCTAGTTTGTCTGGCAAATTGGCTGTGCTTGGATGTTTCAGTGACCACAAAAAACTGCTTAATTTGGTGTGCACAAAGTAGGCTGTCTTATTCACTAGGAGTAATTGAATTACTTATCAGGAATGGTGAATTCACTGTGCATCAAATATTTCAGGTTCTTTGTCACAAGAGTTAACCTTGTCTGCATGTATTAATTGCCTCCTTATTTTCTTATTAGCATTTTATTACAGATGCCTCCTATGGTGTTCCTATCTTTAGGGGCCTTCATCATTTCACTGAATTAAGAATTTGTTGTCTTACTTTGATGGCACACTTGGTCAGCCAGGATGATGTGTTCCTCAGTTTGTCTGCAAATGAAACAGCTTTTCTGTTGGCATTTTAGAATTCATTTTTACTTATCTGAATTGACACACACAGTTAATGCCATGTTATCAGGCACTGACTTTGTAAGCCAAGAACCTCTCTAATATGTAATATAGAACATGCAGACGTAACTATTGATGATACATTCATTTAACGTATAATCAACTTTGTTACGTATTTGGGAACTGGAGAAAGTTTGTGGACTTAAAGACATTGGGTTTGACCTAGATTTAGTCATACTTGGAGCAGACCCATTGAGATTAGTGGGATTTAAGTTAGCAATGACTAAAAAGTTCTGTTGATCTTACATTGGATCCACCCCATTTTAGACTGAACAAAATATGCTTACTGAATAATTTCCTCTCAGCTACTGCTCAGATCATTCTGTTCATAGAAAGAAGTAGTAAAATAAATAAAACAGAATTATACTTATGAATCTGTTCTGTCACATTTTACAGGACTAGCAGCATCATAACCTGAAAGAAACAGACAATGCCCAGGTAAAGGAAAAAACTAAGATGACGAGAAGAAGCAAAACAAAATTTCCTAAAATGTTCAATAAGCATAGAGTAAGAAGGACTCAGGGAACATAGGTGGCACAGCAAGTTAAACTGTTGAACTGCTGAGCTGTTGATCAGAAGGTCTGCAGTTTGAATCACATGACTGGGAAAGGGCCCTCTGCTTTGTCCCAGCTCTTGCCTACCTAGCAATTGGAAAGCATGCAAATGCAAGTAGATAAATAGGTGGGAAAGCTAACAGCATTCTGTGCACCTCGGTGTTTGGTCATGCTGGCCACATGACCGCAGAAACTGGCTTTTTGGCTTGCAAACAGAGATGAGCACCACCCCACAGAATTGGACATGACTAGCACATATGTGCAGGGGAAACTTTACATTAAAAAGGACTCACAGGAAACATAAACTGAAATGTTGTTTTAGGGCAGTTAGAAGAGAATTGAGGTTAGAAGAGAATTGAGAATTGAGGAGGAGGTCAGTTACCCCACCCCTCAAACGATGCACAGTAATTTCAAAACCACCCACAAAGGCAGGAGCAGGGAGATAGTGGTTTCACTCTATTTCTATGTTTCTATACTTCTAACTTTTTAAAAAAACATATTATGTGCTTAGTAGCTCCTTAAGATCCTTGTTATAGGGTTATGCTTGTAGCAGTAATCATGCAAAAAAGGATGATTTACACTTCTCTGATCTGATCAGATTATCATTTTTGGAAAGGACTTGACACAAATGCATACATATATCAAAAACCTGATTCAGGCCATCATGAAAATTTGGAGCATCTTCCAATTTACCAAGGTAATGCTAAGAACTGCAAGCGGACTTCGAGCTTCCAAAAGATGGCTCAAGACAGCAACTCTATTCCCTTCCATATTATAGTAGCCTATCAAAATTCTGGAGACTTTGTAATCATGTTCATCTTTTGACTGCCAGTTTTCCTTGAAAAAACAGTGTGTGACTTGAGCAAAGATAACACTGCTAACTAATAAGGTCATTTCTAATAAAAACTGGAACATTTCAGGCTGAACTTGGTAGCCACAATGGAGTTCTGCCTTGGCGTGCCAGCCTAATCATACATGACAAGGTAGTAAGATTTAAAAAGGATTTATTTTGCAAAATAAAGGTCCTCCGCACCTCACAGTTGCAGAGAGCCCCATTCAAACTTTTCACATCAGTGCAGGTCTTTTTAATATACCTGTCCATCCAAAAATCATTCTTTGTCTCCTTCAAACTGATAATATAATAAGCAGTTTCTGGAGTACTTATGACTACTACGGGTAGTAATAATTATATTCATAGACTCATAGAACAGTAGAGTTGGAAGGGGCCATGAAAGCCATTGGGTCCAGCCCTCGCCTCTGCTATTTCAGGACACCAATATACACTATCCCACTTAGATTGCTTTCCAGTTTCGCCCTGAATGTCCCTAGTGTGGAAGAGGCCCTTCTATGTACATGTGTTTAGTGGTGTGTTGAGGCCAGGCAGAAAAATGCCATTCTGGGGGTTAAAGGTGGATTTTAAGAACACTGCCCAGCCTTACCATATCTTGCTTCCCTTCTGATGGGTTTTTCTTCACAACTATGTTTTCTATGCCTGCCATAATTTAGAGCACCTGTTGGTAGAGTGGGGGAGTTGGACTTTAATGCTTTATGTTCTCTGTAATTAAATTTTGCTTGGGATTCATTACAGTAATTAAACAGTTCTGTGGGCCCTTATCACAATTTGTGAATCCAGTTAATTACAATGGCATGAACATTTTTCATACCACTTCCACTCAACAGTTCCCCTCATTTATTTGGTGGGAATTTTCCCACTAAATATACCTGGTATCCTGAACTAAAGCAGTGTAATTGTCTTAGGTCTGGATACTGGTTCTGGCTTCTGTTTATATTGCAACCAATGATTTTTTGCATGAGTATAGCTTTGATAAGCTAGAAGACAGATGTTTGATGAAAGAGGAATGATGAATTGAAGGAGGTTTGTTAATCCATGGACGCTCTGAATGGACATGGCACTGGGCCAGTTCTTAAAGGGCTGTGCTGCTGTTCCTACACGAGGATAAAATCAGCATATTAAAGGGGGTGTGCTGGATATTTGAGACTATATTATCAAGCCTGATTACATTGGATTTGAAAGAAAATGTATTCCAACAATACACCAATGTCTCTGGTCTGTAAGGGTGAAAAAAGTCATTACTTTAAATCTGTATCTAGCCACTACAGTAATCCCCCGAAATTCACGGGGGTTGCGTTCCTAGAGCACCTGTGTATTGTGAAAAACCACGAATTTTGAATGTGGTAAAAAATGCCTATTTTTATAGTTTAAACCCTAAATATGTTGCTGCCTCATTCTTCTTTATGTAGCATACAGTGCTTTCATTGATGCCATAATGGTGCGCTACTGCGGCATATCTTTTTAGTTCCTGGAGCAAATTCAGTAGTTTGTTTATTTATTTATTAGAACATTTCTATGCCGCCCCTTGCCGAAGCCTCGGGGCGGCTTACAACACAATAAAATACAAAAATAACAATATAAAAATAAAATTAACAATATAAAATAAATAAAAAAATATAAAAGATATAAAAGAAGTTATAAAAGTTTGACTTTCTCCTGGAGTGTTTTAAACTTCTTCTGGCACTTAGGTTCATTGTCAGAAGCTTAGAAGGTGCGGGGTGTTTGAACAAAACGGAGAACACTCAGCGAACACCGGAGATGTGTCACAGGGCAGCAGCCAATCAGTGGTTTCCGCAAAATTGCAGGGGTTTTGGCAAACAATATTAGTTCGGTTCCAAGGAAAATTCCACGAAAGACTGAAGCCACGAATGCTGAACCACGACTTCACGGGGGTATACTGTACATTGATGTCTTTCTATTTTATTCTACACTAAGTTCTAGGGTTCCAACCTGGATCTTAAATTAACCCCACCCTGCACAGAGTCTTGGTACAGATCTCATTCAGAGGTTGTGCAGTGGTCCATTCACAAAAGCAAGAAAATGCCAGTCCAGTGGATAATTAAAATCAATTACTCATATTTCTAGGGGACCAACATTTGCATCAGCAGTGGTAGTTCCACTGCATTACCACAATAATGAGAATCAAAGAATACAGTTGAATTCTTAGCATCACTTCTGAAAGCAACCTATGTGGGGAAAAGTGTTTACTGGCCATAGCAGGAATGAGTAGGGATTTAGCATTTCCTTTATACTGAATATTAAGGAAGCTGTAGCGGGGAGGCCTCATTCCCTGTCCATTAACTCTATTGCAATTTTCTAGTCTGTGGCTTGAGGAATTCTTCCAGAACAAAGACTTACATCAAGGAATCAGCAACACATTCAACAGGACAAATAATTCAAAAGAACACCTTAGACTCTGCCACAGAAGTGCAATCCATCACAGGACACTGATTGTTTCCAATTCCAACTGCATGCCCATATATTCAATTAATGTATACAGAATGTTAATATTAAAGAGCACATAGCCATTACGGTCACAGTTCAACAATATCCAGATTTCTTTGCAAAGTATTGTACCCTAATGTTCTCATTAATAGTCCTAATATTGTTATCAAACAAGCAAACAAGGGAAAGCCAACATATGGATACTGCTGGCTACCTTAGGGAGGTAGAAAGACAAATCAACCACATTAAATCCTACAGACTACTATATGAAGACCCTACTGAGGAATATCTGAGGGAAGTACAGAAGACTTTGAAGAATTCACCAGGTCATATCATCATGAATGTGATCATCCAGTGATGAATATGAGTATCCTGTGTTTCTCATACTAGGAATTTTTACCTACTTTCTAAAATCCATAAACTTGGTACACATGAACGACTAATTAAGTTAGGCCTTGATCCCATCATACCAGCACCATTCTAAAACCATATGTCATGGTCACACTACTGATTTATACCTTAAGCTAAAAAAAAAAATGAGAAAGGATGCCCTGGCAAATTTGCACATCGATTTACTTTATACTGAGATTCCAAAACTTGTCACTCATGGCACCCACACAGTCCATTGAAAAGAGGGCAATTCTGAAACGGCCTTTCTTGAGTACCTTTTTCTGCACAGCTCATCATTTCTGCCCATTCTAAACACATTCCTTCCCTCAAAATCATTCCAGGACACCTTGTTTTTCTAACCCCAACCCTACCCTGGTGCACACCCCTAACCCTAATATAGGGTGAAAGTTCCATTGAAAAGAGGGCAATTCTGAAACAGCCTTCCTTGGGTAGCTTTATCTGCACAGCTCATCTTTTCTGCCTGTTCTAAACACATTCCTACCCTCAAAATCCTGCCAGGACACCTTATTTTTCTAACCCTCACCCAGTGATGGTGAACCTTTTAGAGACCAAGTGCCCACACTGCAACCGAAACTCCACTTATTTTTCACAAAGTTCCAACACTGGAATAGAACCTGAAAACTGAGGTTTTAGTTTAGAAAAAACAACTCACAGTCTGTCCAAGCAAAGATATTTATATCCTTGGCAGTGCACTTACCAGCCATGTGAAAGCTTGAACAAGTTATGGCTAATGTGTCGCGGCTCGTGATGTCATCCCCTGGCCCCGCTACTCCTTTCCGAGCATGCGCATGGCCCCTCTGTGCACTGTTATCTAATGCTCAGCTGCTGGGGCAATGGTCAGGTGATTTGGCTCGTGTGCCGACAGATAGGGCTCTGCGTGCCCGCTGTGGCACACATGCCATAGGTTCGCCACCACTGACTTATACCAACTAAATGCAATGTCCTGGCTAAGCTAAATGAAATGTCCCGGCATGTGATGCTGCAGAAATGGGTAGTCCCCCTTCTATGATCAGAGCAACTACAAAAATGACAGGCTGGGGCCCTATGGAAATGATGAATAGTGGTGGTTTTCTTTTTTCTTTTTTTAGACAAGTCAGGGCACTTAAACAGAATGGAAGTGCTAAGTTCAGAACCCTATAGGACGCGTGGATAAAAGTGTTGTCTTGGACTACAGCAGGGTGGCACTCCAAGCAGCACAACACACAATTCTTGAATTATACTGGATGCTTTGACCTCATTTTGTGACAGGAAACTTGGCATTATGAACCCATAACTCTTAATGGTTACAAATGCTTTTCTTTACCAACTATGTCTTCTAAGAAACATGCTATGGCCAGTGGTGGACTAGTCTGTTTTATCTCTACAAAGTGGGACAAAACTACAATAGCTATGAGCCCATGCAGTTCTATTGCTATCACTGTTCATGTTGCTTTCCTGAAAACTCACCGAATGCTGGTCAATTTCTATATATTAACCTGCTCAAATAAATCACTGGTAACAGCTAAATGGGCAGAACCTGAGAATTCTATTGAATCTGTTGAACTTCCCTATCCTGATGTAGTATTCATCATTGCTGGAGACTTCAGTGCCCACAGATTCTGGACTCAGATGTCTACTCAGAAAGTGGTTTTTCTTGAAACTCCAAGGTTATTAGATATAATTATTCTGGGTCCTGCTTAGCTCAGTTTGTAAAAAGATTTGTTATCTTTAAATAGTGCAGCAGATAGTGATCAGCTTGAGGGATATATTCATTTTACTAGTTTTGGAGGCAGTGTGATTGATTATGTGGCAATCTCTCACTTTGCATATAGGTGTGTTGCTGGGTTTGAGATCAGGTTTAATATAGAAAGGGATCTTCTTCCTTTAACCAGGGAGATGATTGGCTTGAACATAACAAATCTTACCTGAAAATCCAGCACATCTCCAATGCAGATCTAGATGGAAGTACTCACAGGAGAATTAAGTGGACACCTGCTATGGACTCAGTCAAATCTCACCTCCTACATACAGGGAACCTAAGAGCCACCTGTGCTGCAATCTTTTCTGCCACTTCCACTATTGAGGCATTAAATCTATTTAATACTATGTCTGATAGATTACAACACCAATTGAGATCTAACAGCTTAAGGGAAACTCAAGCATTCTATAGTTAGTAGGAAAATTAGTGTAAATAGGCTGCAAGACAACTGACAAGACTTTATCAAAAACATAGGCACTCCAGTTTAGGCCTTTTGACTAATTAATATTTTTCTCTTAGACGAAAGTATGAACTCCTGATAACACGCTGAGAACAAGCATGGCAAATATTATTAAAGGTCTCCCATGATAGGGATACCCACCTTTTTTGGGGCACAACCAAAATAGTTGTATGGTTCCCATATGCACTATTGGACCGCATAAGTGGATGCAATATTATTGCTCACTTTGGGGATACCAGCCAGATAACAAGAACTCTAAGAAGCCTACCGGAGTGGCCACCCATAACATCAATTGAGAGCAAGACCCTTATTCTCCTGTTAAAAGTAACAAAGCACCAGGCATTGATTTCTTACTTCAGAAATTCTGAAATCCAATATTGATTGGTGGGTCCCTCTTCTGGTGGTTTTTTTCACATTAATTGATTCAACAGGGAAACTGTTAGAAGCTTGAAACACTGCAGTAGCTGTCCCCATATTTAAGAGGCTTCACATCTGATCTAACAATTATTGCCCAATTAGTTTGTTACATTTAATTAGAAAATTATATGTAACACATCTCTATAACAAGCCAATTGACTGGTTAAGTGATGAACTATTCTGCCAGACAAGCAAGTAGGATTCAGACGAGGCAGATCCCCAGTTGATCACTGATAAATATGCTAGGAGACCTAGCATATTTATCAATGATCAACTGATAAATATGCAGCCTTTATTGGCCTGAGGATTGCATTTGGTTCAATTTCCCACACTAGATTCTGGGACAAATTATATCTGCTAGCTATAAATAAAAGATGTCTCTTTCTGATCCTGTGCTTATAGAGCACACCTGGCCAAAGGTGGAATGCTTGACAGGGGGACAACTCCCTGGAGCTGTGCTGGTAGCAAAGGGGGCCAACCGAGGCTGCAGCCTGGCTGCTGCAATGTTTACTTTATATATTAATGACTTTATCAGGGACCTAACTTCACACAGATTCACATAGTGGACGCTACATTCAGAATCAGCAGTTTATTGACAGGTCACCCCAGGAATTCCTCTCTGACAGAAAAAAAGAAAGAGTGCTGTTGAGTAGTGAGTGTACAAAGTTTTTATAAGTTGTGGGTGCTCAGTTTCTGCACAGTGATGAGATATGAATGAGTACATTTACAGAGGACAATTGACTACAAAGAGACCAATGTAAAGACTAACATCAGAAAGGATGTTGCTGAAGATTCAGCAACATAGAGTGACTGATGGCTAGATAAACAGTTGGGGAATGTGAATCATAATAGGTCCCTAATGCAGCTTTTAAGGTCCAGAGGAAGGTGGTTCCATGAGCACCTATTCAGCGAATCTATTAGTGCTTCTCCTCACAGCCAGAGAGCTAGCAGGAAACTCTTGTTTTGCCTTTTGCTGGCACAGTAGTCGATGGCTGTATCAAGGCACACACAAGCATTCCTGAGTGGGTTACATGTCCTCACCTTCCGACACTTTGTATCAAGTAGCCTCTGGTGCAGTATGTCACTCTGCAGGAGAATGCATGACAATGGAGCCCCTGGGTCACTTGCTTTCCTGGGCATATGAGGCTGGACAAAAAGTTTTAGTCTCTTTGAGTGGACAGTAGCAAGGGCACTGCTGCCAGATTTTATGTATGAAAGGACACGCAAAAGCATATCTTTTTATCTGAGGATTTATTTGGACTTTCCCAACACTACCTAATATAAGTTATGTAATGTTTTAAGGAAATTTTAGCTTTGTACATCTGATCTACTTTCATTATATTATATTTCTATTTTTAAACATTTATATTTTATATACTAAGACTGATGGCTAATGCAAATAAAGATTGACTTGATTTGACTATATGGGAAAGGGTGTCCTTCCATTCCCCTGCTCTCTAGACTCACTTCTGGCAAGCTCTTAACTAGCTGACTCCCACAGCAGCCATTATGTGACTTGCTACATACTCCATGGTAGCCATTTCGTGGTGGTGCCCACAGCAGTTCCTCAAATTCCCAAGCATGCCCACAGGTCCAAAAAGGTTGGAGACCCCTGGTTTACACTAGCATCATGCATCAAGGTTGCATCAAATACTCTTCCCTACCCAGCAGCCTCCAAGAATACCATTACACTGCCACACCTCTGTCTTCCTTGCTCACTAATCCTTTCAATTAATGGGTAAATTCTTCCCTCAGGTCCACAATACCACAAAGGTACTCTCTAACTTTTTCATGGCACACTTAAAGCAACATTTCCTAGCTAGTGTTGTGAGCCATGCTTCTCCCTCCCAGCAGTATCAGTTTCACCAGCACCTATTTGCTGAACATCTTTATCTTCCACGCAAGTCTCTGAGCATACACAAAATGAAATGTTGAATCCTCTCTGATGTTCTTCACCCAATGCTTTCCTTATGATCGCTTCAGAATCTGTGGGGAGCAGTGTGTGGCCACCCTCTAACTATGACAGACTAGCAGATCTACCTCCTCAGAAGGTGGAAGTTACCCATCCGATAGACTCCCCATCTCTAAATCTCCTCCTTCAAGATGTTGTTCTTCCCTGTTCCCATGGGCAGGTTGTCTGGCACCCTCAGAACTAATCTCCTCCATAGCAGGCCCAGGTGGGTACCCAGGGCCTTGGACTGCAACTGGGACTGGGACCGTTTCAACAATCTTCTTGTTATCAGAGTCTGACTAGTCCCACCAAAATGAGTAACCTCTCATGTGCATGCCTGAGGTTTGCCAGAATGTGCAGGCATAACATCATGTTGAACTTGAAGCCCTACTAAGAGCAAAGCAACATTACATTAATCACAGCAGGTGTAGCTGAGGCTTGCTTGACTTTTTATCTCATGGAAGTATGTTTAGATCCAGTTTGGTTCAGGGCTATGGCACTCCAAGAGAGGAGGGCTAAACCTCTCCTTGACACAGTCATTTTCTCCATTCTCCTCCCAAGTGGGGTATTGTGTGTTGGACTTGTCCTGATAAAAGTTATAGTTTTATACAGTGGTACCTTGGCTCATGAACTTAATCCATTCCAGGACTCTGGTCATGACCCAAATTGGTCATGACCCAAGTCAAATTTCCCCATAAGGTTCAATGTAAATAAGGTTAATCCATTCTGTAACCCTTTTTTTTAAATCACAAAAATTTGAAACAAAGTGACAAAGAACAATAAAGTAACAAAAAACAACGAAGTAACAAAGTAGTGTACAGTACAGTAGAGAACACTAACCTAGGTGTTGAGGAGAAGTTATTGTTTGGAGGGAGAGTCCAAATGATAATCGTGTGATAGAGATTATGCTTGGGGGCCATTTCACCCCCGCCAAGCATGATTGTGCAGGGAAGATGGGTGTGATCACTGTCATACTAATGCAGGGAAGATGAGCGCGATTGCAATCATCACCCAATGCATAGTTCGTGACCTGAGACAAAATTTTGCTCAAATTTCTGCTCACAACCTGATTTGGTTGTGAACTGAGGCATTTGTGAGCCGAGGTACCACAGTATTTTGAATTAAAGAAATCTTTGCCTCGCTTCCTACATCTCCCAAATGCCCAGGGTTTTTCCACTCTGGCTCCATCTATGGGAACAGAAACAAACCTCAGGATATATGAATGAGTCACCAGCCAGCTAACCAAATGCACAACACTGCTTGCAAGGGGAAGTTGCAATGCAACCAGTTCAAATCCACAAAATGTATCAACTTGCTGACTTCCTGGTATGTGGCAATGCATCTTCTGGCAATGGACACTGTTGCAATAGTAATCCTGTCATAACTTCATAAATAGCTGCCAGCTGCTTCTCTGCTTGCTATCTAAATATTAAACTGGTTTACTCTTTGTCTGTATGGAATTTCCTGCCTCAGGCTGTAAAAGCAAACATTGAAAGCTGTTCAATTCTGTAACTTTTGATTGCTTTATTTTTAATCTGCTACTCAAGTGCCTGATGTGTCATAATGTTTCCTGATGTTTTCCTGATGGTTTCTCGATGTTTCTGTAGTGGTCCTTTTTCCTTGTGTGCTTTTATATTGTTTTGTATGTTATCCATTCAAAGTCTCAATCCCCTCCCTGCAATGCATATGTGACACCAACTTCATAAAAAACTCTCTGTTCCTTTGTAGTCAGTCTTAAACTGGCTGCCCTTCAGAGCTGTTGTATTTAAGAATACTTGTTTGCTGTTAATAAACTGTTGAGTGCTCGACTACACACTTCCTTTGGATCTGGACAGTCATTCTTTGCAGGTCTGAATTCCTGACAAGTGGCTAACATGGTAAACCTGAAGGAGATCCAGGCTCTAGACTCCACTCAACCAGGAAGCTTACTGGGTGACATTGGGACAGTCATAGCCTAACCTACTTCACAGGGCTGTTATTTTGAGGATAAAATGGAAAGGAAGAAGATAATGTATGCTACCTTGGGTTCCACACAAAAGGAACAAAGTGGGATGCAAATGTAATGAGAATAAACAAATAATGGTAGGGTTGGCCTACTCAGAAGGCTACTTCAGCATAAACAAGATGACATACCTCTGATTATGACTGACAGCAGACAGTTGAGGCTATTATAATACATCATAAGGGAATTACCGTCTCTTCTTAAGCATGAGCTGGTTCCCAAAACCACTCCAAGAGGCAGTGGAGTGCTGCCATACTGAGAGTAATCTAAATCAAAATGGTTGTGTAGTACATCTCCAAGTACAAGCTCATCATGCCTAACTCATGACAATGTTCAAGCTTTGTAACCAAGCCAAATTTCAATCTTCTAATCAGCACAGGCAGATGATCCAATGGGACCATCTATGACATTCATGGGACTTCTGCCTGCATATAAAACTGCTATACTCAGTTTTATCAGTCAAATGTCCATGGACAGTTTACTTGGGTAAATGGGCCTGTCATTATGACAGAGCCTCAGGGTCACAGTCTCTTCAATACACAGTGTAAGTACACTAAGAAACCAGTGGATGATCATATTCATCTCTCTGGACGCTCTACTGCAGGGTACTTATACTTTGAAAACTCAAATTGTGTGGATGTATGGAGCATCAGAGAAGTTCATTCAGAAATTTGATTGTATTGATTCACTATAAAGATTTGGCACAATTTGTACTGTTATTCACCATATTATTTATTTAATATGTTTTTATCTTGTACCTCAGCCAAAAATGGGTGGAAGGCTCCTACAGCAGCTTACAATCAATCTACAATAATAACAATCTCCTCCTGCACACTGGTAACCTAAAAGACATGAACATAAGAAACAGAGGGATAAATTAAGGATGCAGTCCTATGTATGTTTGGACATAATGAGTCCAACACCTCTCCAGAGTCTCCCACCAGTCATGTTAGCTGAAGAACACAAAGAGTCATAGGACTATTTTCAGTCAAAGCATGCATAGGATTGCACTTTACAAAAACTCTCAGTAGGGCTGGTGCAATGACTTGGCTTCCCCTGTCATCTTCAAGGTAGCAGCAGTCCAACTAGTCAGACCCTAGGGTTTCCTTTGCCTACTGGATCTTTCCCAACCCTCTTTTCCCACAAGAAGTTACTCTCAGTCAGTCTGTGGAGGTGGAAGTACATGCAGTGTCTCCCTTGTTTCACTGTCTCCCTTGCACCATCTTTTATTACTAACCCTTTAAAATGCTTCCTTGTGATCAGTTTTCTAACTCACTTTTCTCACCTTACTTCCCCCAGTTCCAGCACAGGAACTGAAGAAGCAGGCAGCCATTTAAGAAAGCTTATGCCATTTTCTAATGAAAAGGTTCTGAAAATGTTAACCTTGAGGCCATTATCAATCAAGCATCTCTCCTCCTCTATATTGGAATAGTTATTGTACCACAGGGCCCTCTGGTGGACCAATTTAAATTCTGTCCTAAAGCAACTTCCATAGGTGATGTTCAGATAGACCATGAACCATTTCCATTATACATATGACCTCTCAATAATAGCGGGGGAAACAGATGAAGAAGCAAAGAAAAGTGAACTCTGTTTCTTGGTTACAGTGTTCTCTCAAGGCAATTTCAACATTGTTACAGAAATGGTTTTCTGTTTTTTATTTGTCGCTACAGAAGGACAAGCTATTGCTATCTGCAAAAGCATTAAATAAAATTGAAGATGGTACCTTGTACTGCAAATATTTTTGTCCTTTTAATTGATCACGGCCACACATCTATGTCAACCCATTTTCCTTCCTGCCCAGAGATTAGTGCAATCACAAACTAGACTAATCCTGCAAAGAATTCAAACCTCTCTCATTGCATTTCATTTACTTTTCAAATACATACAATTTTAGGTCTATCTACAAAATCTCACCATAGTGTGTACTCCCCTTTATGTATGCATTTTATTTATTTCTTTGATTACTATACCACCCTATAGCAGAAGCTTTCTAGGTAGTTCGCAACAACTAGTCAAAAATACAAGGTGCATAATGCATACATAAAATTTACATAAATGTACATGTATTAATGGAGCATGCATGTATCCTGTTGAATTTTACAGCAGTGTGGTACATAAAATCAATATAATGTATTATAATAAAAATAGTCAGGTAACAGACACAATCATTTACAAAGACGCTGTGGGGCTTCTGGCCTGTGGACTTAACCTGGCCCACAGAGCTTCCTCATAGAGCCATGCAGATGTGGCTCGGGCTTGGAGGCTACCAGAAGCTTGGGGAGAACAGAGCAAGCACTAGATTCTGTAGATAAAGGCTACTTTTGCAGGGAATCAAGGCTGAAACAGCTTTGTTCCCCAAAAGAGTGGCTGGGAGCCTGTACTCATGCAGACCAACTGCCATGGTGAGAGAGAAAAACTGTATCAAGTCCACAGCAAGAGGATTTTCTTTCATTCTTGGCTTGCAGAAAAGAACCAAAATGTTGCTGGCCCAGGCAGCTTTGGAGGCCAAAAGTGGACCAAGAGACCACTGAGAAGCCGAGTATAAGCTTGTATTCCACATCAATATTTCATCACTGCATTCAACCCTGACACAGGGTGGTTTTGCTGCTTTCCCAGTAACCTCAACTCTAAAGTGAGGTGCTTTTGCTAGAACAGGCCCTTATAGTTAAAACACATTGAGTGCAGTGAAGGATGGGGGAAGCAGCAGCATAATTTTGTGAAACATACTGTTTAATGCTGGTGCACATATCTACATTCTTTCATTGTCAGCACAGCAATCAAAGCAAAATTAGGGGGTCAGTTTGTTGGAATTTCTCCTCCATAACTGCTGCACAGGTGAAAGAGTTGCCAGGGAAATGTGCTTTTGGCAAACAAAAGCTTCAACTGCCACCTTCCTTTCAGAAAAACCCTCATTAATTACATTTTTACCTTGCTTGCACATTCAAGGAGACTAACAAAGCATTGCTCTGCAGTTCGGTGAGTGAGAATCAATAGATCCTATAAGCCAATTCTCTGTTTATTGGCAATTTTTTCCCAAAGCTCCCACTATAGTTTATCAGTAAGAAAGAAACCTACCTGGAGCACTAATGACTTTCAGGAAAGCACATCAGTCTCATTAAAATGAGGAAAAACTATTTCTTCATTTGGATTGCAAAAAGAACTCTGATATACATCTTAAAAGGGGGGTGGGGGTTACATGTAGCCTTCTCTCATTAGAAAAGCAGAGTGATTTGGAGTGCAAACAAATCTGTCCCAATTTGACCTAGGAATGTGCTTATCTTAACCAAAACATATACCATTTGTGACTCACCTGGATGAACACAGCACCCTAGCCCTGCATGTTCCACTTTTGGGGCTTGTAGACACAGGTTTCACAGGTTTTGAGGGCCCTTGGGCAAGACCCAAGGTGCCTTCCTTAGTGAATCGCCCATGTCACCACTGCGGTCAACAGCTGCTCTTGTGGCTCCTCCTCTTCCTCTTCGCTGCACCTGTTTGCTTGCCTGCCAGGGGCAGGGACCTCTGCTGCTGCTTCCCATACCCAGAACCCTTGCCTGGGCCAGAGTAAGAGGCAGGTGAGCAAGTGTGTTGCCCTGGTGAAGCAGGGCAAGTCCAGTGGAGTTTCTGTCTTGTCAGTGGGGCCTCAGCTGCCTTTGACAATGCAAAACCTACAGTCTGGAAGTGCCCTAGGTGACCTATTCTCAACAGCCTTTCAGAAATGGCATTGTCCTCATTAACACTTATACAAACATACATATAGAATCCCGCAAGCCTAATCACAAGCCATAATGTTTTATTTTGGTTTATTTGGTTGATTGTAGAGGCTGTGCAAAGAAAAGTTTGTACCATTATAAAGATGCTACCTTGCTGGCGAGTTTCAGGAATGGGTTCTCTACAGACTTATCACAAAAGTATAGATGCTCTCCAGCTTCCCTATGGACATACAGCAAACAATGTAGAGAATATCCACTAAAGAAAATATGCCTTACATGTCTTCTTTGCATGCCTCATGCCACTGCAGTGTGCCATGGGATACAGCAGGTGGCGTCACTTGCACTCTGATATTGACTACATGGATTCTTTGCAGCTCAAAGGACATCCTATCATTGCTGGCACTGAACACCTTGCATAGAGGGCTGTGTGTGTGTGTGTGTGTGTGTGTGTGTGTGTGTGTGTGTGTGTGTGTGAGAGAGAGAGAGAGAGAGAGAGAGAGAGAGAGAGAGAGAGAGAGAGAGAGAGGCAAAATCCTTGAAGAATGTTATTGCTGAAAAGGCATAGTTAAGGTCTAAGTAGACGTGGTTTTAAATGTGGTATTTCCTGCTGTATTTCAGGAATTCTCAAGAAGAGGAAGAGGAAGAAATGTGGGAAAGGAACATTTTTATGGTGATTACAGTACACAGTGAGGAAAAGCTTAAGGCTTCTTACCTCTCCTGCAATCCAAACCAAGTCCAAAATAAAAGCAATCCTTTCCTGTGCTGCAAATAATGATTTAGAAATGCTCAGACATTCTGCAGTATGAAAAAAGACAGCCCAGACAGAAGGAAAATGCAGCATGACAATGACTGAATTATGGCATCATGTGGATGCCCCATAAAAAGGGAATGAATGAAGTATGGCAATTCCTTACTAAATGTATGGTCTGGAAGCATCCAATGTTGTGTTTACTATAATATAAAGGCAATGTTTAAATATAAAAATAATGCTTTCAAGTTTTTTCTAGCCTCCAAACTAAGAGGGATCTCTTTCCCTCACTTCATAAGCAGAAATTTCAAAGATGTCAAAATAACTCTGAAGGAATGAAAATACAGATGTGAATCAAGAACTGTACAAATATCTTACCTAGAACATGCACCACACTAGTCCCAGTATATACCCAGAAAGTTCATATTGACAAAATTCCACAAATATAAACAATCGCCTTTTAGATTATAGAACTTAACAGGCCATGGAAGCAAAATAATTGCAAACTGATTTTTTTAAAAGCTTTGACTAGCCTCAAGGAGAGCCAGGAAGTTTGCTCATGTCTAAATATAATAGCCACAAGCCTATGATCAGATGGAAACATAACAAAAAAAGTGTGCTTATACAATCTCCACCATATAATTTGACTGTTCCTCTGTAAGTGGAAAAACCTCTGCCCTTATTGCAATCTTGCAACTGTAACTATAAACTCATCAATCAGAAAGTGTTTATAGCCTTGAAATAAAATTGTTAACAACACAGTCCTGTGGACTCATAAATCCAGTTGAACTATATGGGGCTTACTCTCAGGAAAGTTGCTACATGATTGTAGCCTTAGTTTGTTTATCTCAGAATCAGCTGTGTTGAACTTCGGGGGGGGGGGGTGCAGGGTGCGATTGCAGTATACACTTCAGATATTTGTAAGGGTAACTCTCCAAACTTCAAATGCTGATACAAATTAAGGTTATTCAAGCAATTCTACATATGAGATTATATAAATTCTTTAGGCTGTAATTTAGATCCAATTATACTTGGAATTTGTTGTTCAGCTGTTCAGTCATGTCTGACTATAAGTGATCCTATGGGCCAAATCCCGCCACACTTTCCAATCCCATGCCAGCTCTTTCAGCTGAACTTTGCTGTGACCCACATCCTCTTAGATGGAGTCCAACCACCTTGCCCTTTGGCGACCTGCCTTTCTCTTGCTGGTGTTAACGGAGACGTTCCCGGGATTAACTGTTGTCACCATTTATCCCATACTTCCATCATATTTTTTAAAAAGGGATTTTGAATTCTCTTAATAATCTTTTTAATATCCTTTTTAAACCAGTATATCTCTAAATGATCACCTATTTCCCTTAATTCTTTTAATTCAATATCACTCCATATTAATTCTTTATTTTGGACTATAATATCTGGAACTATCTTTAATTGGTTTGCAACACAATACTTTTTAACATCTGGAATGCCCAGCCCTCTTTTTTTGTGATTCATACCATTATACTTTACTTAGTCTTGCTATCTTCCCTCCATTACTATAAATCTTCAATAATTTCTGCATTTCCTTTAATTCTTGATCATAAAACCTGATTGGGATCATCCAAAACAAAAAAAAATAATCTTTGGCAGAATTTTCATTTTTGTTACTGCTGTTCTTCCAAACCATGATGATTTTACCTTTTCATATTTTCATATTCTATCTTTTATGTCCTTCTTTAACTTTTCATAATATTTCTTCAATTCTTGACTATCTTTTGGAATATCAATTCCTAAGTATCTAATATTATCTAATATTTTTAATTTATATATTTCCTTTAATATATCCACTTCTTCACTATTATGATTACATAACATCATTTAGGATTTTTCCCAATTAACTTGCAATCCACTATATTTCCCAAATTCCTTTAAATGTAAATATATTCTCTCTATAGTATTTATTGGGTCTATTGAAATGTTAACAATGTGTCATCTGCGAATAAATTAATTTTAATTTTCTGACGTACGCCAATTCTTTCTGTTTATCAATCCTAATTGCATTTGCCAATATTTCCATCATTAAAGCAAATAATATTGGGGAAAAAGGACAACCCTGTCTTGTCCCTCGGCTTAGGATTATTGTTTCAGTAATACCATCATTTACAATTATTTTTGCCATATTTTCTGAATATAATTGATTTATTACTTTCTTAAACTTTACTCCAAATCCCATCTTCTCCATTAAGATCTTCATTGTTGGCCATTCTACACAGTCAAAGGCTTTAAATATATCTAATGCTAGTATGCTTGCCTTTATATTTTGCTTCTCAATATAATAGTTAATATTTAATACTCTCCTTACCACACCTGACATTTTTAGCCTTTTATAAACCCACGTTTATCATTCCTTGTATATTTATTGATAAATTTATTCAATCTATTTACCAATATTGCTGTAAAAATCTTAGCATCTTGATTAATGAGAGATATCTGTCTATAAGATCCAGGGTTTGTAAGGTCTTTATTAGGTTTTGCTATCAATACTATCATGGGTTGTCTCCAGGTGCTTTGAATTGTTTCCCCTTCCATTATTTTATTAAATATCATTTTCATTTTAGGGACTAATGATTTTTTAAAATTTTTATAATGTTCAGCACCCAATCCATCAGATTTGTGTTTGTTGTAAGAAAAAAGAGGAATATAAATCTAATAAAGAAATAATAAAAATGTTCTTTATAAGTGAAAATTTGAATAGAAATACTACACTGAGATCCTGTGAGGTATCCTTGGTTTTTAACTGAAAACCAAAGCAGGGGTTTCAGTCTTTCTTATCTCTTCCATTTGTTCCCACAAAACATATGGGAAAGCAAAAAGAAGTTTCTAAGAAAAATAGTGAAATACATAAAACATGTCAGTTACAGAAATTAGAACGGTATTCAGAACACATATTCTGTATTTAAGTGCACAAAACAAAATGGGTTTGGATGCTGTGCTTAGCCTAAGAACATGCAGTGCAACCCTATGCTTGCATTCACAATTCATAATTCATAAGTAAGTCTCATTGTGTAAAAAGATGCTTACTCCCCAGTAAACATGCTTAGAATTGCATCCTTAGATTCTTGCAACTCAATCTTATTCATTTTTTTCTTTTTAAAAAAGTCCCATTGCTTTAAAACAGCAGAAACTTGCAGCCCCACCCATCTGTTTCACACCCATTGAAGCCAGAGTCCTTAATTGTGACAACACTTGAAAGTTTTCTAGTGTTCCACAAAGTTCGTTATCCTCCACCTCTGAAATTATACCAGCCTTTTCTCATGGATTTCCACAAACATACCAGACTATCATGTAAGGTTGTTTTGACAGGCCCTGGAAGCAGCAAAGGAAAGCACTCTATATTCTTTTTAAATACTTGATAATGTGGTACTGCCAGCAAGAAGAAATGCCAATTAATTAGCAACAAGCATTGTTGATAGCAAGTATAAATCTTCTAGAGGACTCTGTAATAATTTACAGAGTATGGAAATTCACAGGCACTCAAGAGAACACACACATGTGATTGGGAATTTTATTATCATACTAATTTGAAAAAAAATCTGGTTGCAAAGAAACTATTGGAAAGGTATCCCAGGCTAATTCCTTTTAGGAGCCATAGCGTACTAAAAATAATGTGTCCTTTATATCCATTGCAGTAGTTTTGGCTGTTTGTAACTAATATTTCTTTGCCATTCATTTGGGTGCTCTGGTGTGTCACTGGCACACTGATTCATTGGATATCCATAACTTCTGATCAGTTGATATGTCCATCTTCTTGTTGATTGTTCCTGATAAAAACGTACTGTCAGAGTCATAATGAAATTTGCAGGGGAAAAAACTGTCACTCACAGTGATGCCAACTTTCTGGTTAACAGAAAATGCTTTGGTAATGGGAAGGACTTAACGATATTAGGCATCTCTGACATGAGCAACTTCTTCTACTTCCAAATTTGGTGCTACCATCTTGGGAAAGTTAACAACTGGATATGGCCTTGTCAGGAAATCCTGGTTTAGCAGAAGAGGAGAATGTACACTCAGATCCACATGGAAGATGAAAATGCTCTAACCTCAGCAGTTTTATTGGTGTGAACACCCAAGAAAACCCCTCTGCAGAGACAAATCAAC
This sequence comes from Varanus komodoensis, assembly GCF_004798865.1. NCBI lineage: Eukaryota > Metazoa > Chordata > Lepidosauria > Squamata > Varanidae > Varanus > Varanus komodoensis. Next base: position 29,254,105 of record NW_025335317.1, read on the forward strand.
AACAGCACTGTCGTGTAACCAGTATGCCCACTGACTACAAGCTGCCAGAGTACAGAGAGAATTTTTTATAAGTTGTGAGTCATGTACACAGTTTCATGAGATTCTGAATGGGTGAGAAGGTGAGGACAATAATACAGAAACATTCAGAAATAATCATAGGCATCAGGAAAAACTTTGTGACCCATCGAAGGCTTGAGTAACAGATAACAAACAAAACAATCAGGAGTTACAGAAATCTAACAGGTTTAAAAAATCTGGCTTCTTCTCAACTGGTTAGCCACCTCACCTTCACCTTGCTTACTTCCTTCTGCCTGCAGTCATCTTCTCAATCTTTCTGAGGTCCAGTTTCTTTCACTCCCTAAGTCTCTTTTAACTGCTCTAGCCTGAGAATGTCTAGGTTTAGGCCCTTACAATGATGAATATTCTGTCTGAGGCCATTAACCCTTCTGGTCAGCAGACTTGGGTAAGTATGAATTGTAAGATGAGGTGAGAAAATTGTCTGGTGCGCATGTTAGTCATTTGGCTTGCCTTTTGGGCAATTCTTCAAGAATTCATTGTCTATACTTCACTCAGTATTCTCTGTTTCAAACTTGAGGCTGTAGAGTGCCCTTGCCTTTCACTGAGCCATAGTTTGCCTGGTTTTTCAGTCCTTTATTTCTTGTGGTTGAAGCAAGGATTAAGCCTGGACATAGAAATGGATTCCAGTGGAAACCAGGCTTTTCTGTAGGGGAGAAGTTGCCAGCACATCATCTTGCTCTCTGGCCCTATTTCTGAGGGTTCAGAGGTTTCTTACACTGTAACTCTGCAGCTTCTGACTCCTTCCATCATTGTCATTGCAGTTCCTGGCAGCTGATTGTAGCATGAGGATGTGGTATGGACCTTTCTCCCAGGGCTGAATGGAAGAGTCTTTCCTCTGAGGGGTTTGTACACATGCTTAGTCTCTCAGTGGCACAGATCATCTGGTTTCTGGAAGAGTACAGCTTAAAATGGGTGAATGAAAAGGCCTTTACAGGCTTCACAGAAGCCTGTAGTAGACAGAAGATCGCTTCACCTGCCATCCAGATATTCTGAAGACTCACATTAGTTGGGAAAGAAATTGTGGAAAGTTGGGAAAGATGGAAAGCCTCTGGCCTTTTTAACTCTGTCCCAGCACAAGTCTCTAGCACAGCTTCAAAATGTCTGGGTTGTTGTATCAGTCCAGCCAACACAAAGTGCACACAACATGACAAAGAAACCTTTTCAGAACTTAGGTGCTTAGAAAAATGTGCTCTTTTATGGACAATGAGAATCAAGTTTCCCACAATTTCTTATCTACAGTGATGGTATTGGCCTGCATACATAGGTACAAAATGCCCTAACTCATTGTGAATACACACAAACCTGAGCTAGCACACATTTCAACTAAACACCAATGCTTGGGCATTTAGAGGAATTGAATGCCTATGTTTACAAAATCATCATCATCATCATCATCATGGAAGAAGTGTTTTGCCCACCACTATTCCTGGCCTGACAAATGGACTCACCCACCAGCGAACATTAGGCTACTGTAAGGGAAATTTTTGGCACCATCACTAATGCTTGCAATTTTGTTTTGTTTTGTTTTGTTCTCTGTCTGTCTTATCCTATGACATGCATGGGCTAGGTATGAGAAGAAGGCCTAAGCAAAAACAGGCCATCTTATCTCTGCCGTTTTTTTAATGCTGGTGTAAAACACACCTGAAGTTTCCAAGATGCTCTTTGTGAATTTGGGGCAGAATAGGGTGCATCAGCACTATCTGGCAATATCGCTAAAGGGGAGCAGACTTCTTGTTAACCCAAGGGAAAAAGTAGCCTCATAGGGATTGGTGTAAGGAACCCCACACACATACACATACAAATATGTACCAATCCAAGAGTTTCATTTATTCCCCTCCAACCATTCAGTTATGGCATTGCAATGACAAGTTGGTAGGTTCAGAATTTAGAACATGGGTTTTTAACCCAGCCCAGATTCCAAATGAGAAAATGAAGAAAGTAATCCAGTCTCTGGACAGAGAGGAAAGCTTGGGGCTTGCACTTCCTTCTTCTTTTCTGGTGGTTGACACAAATATGATGCATGTTCACAACATTGTTTTAGAAGGCTTCCCTTTCTAAAAATAAAATTCCCCTAGCCCCTTGAGAGTGCATAAAGGGTCCCAATCCCCTCTCCACACAAATGTTCTCCATGAGACAATATAAGTATTGAATTCGCATAGATTCTCCCTCTGGGTTCAACAACTGTCTTGCCTCTTTTATACAAGCCTTTTGTGTTTAATGCACACCAAGATTTATTTTGAGAGTTAGACTAAGCCTGCCTCCACCCTGTGACTGAAGGCAGAGCTGATCTATCTCCCAAAAGCACTTTGTACATGCTCAGGGACTCTGTGTGTACACTACTTCTGCAGAACTCACAAAGTGGCGATACCTTCTTGCTAGAGTACCCCCTTTTTCTCAACTCTATGGCCAGACCATCGAGCTAAGAAATTTTATAACCTTTCCAACTGACATTCCCTGAGTCAGGTTGGCCATACCAAACTGCAGTCGTTGCCTAAGAATCACTGGCTGTTCTTAGCGAATGAGGAAGACCCCCCCCCCGTTTTTTTCTTTTCCTTTTTTCCTTTCTTTTTTTTCTTTTCTCAAAGATTCAGCAGCTGCATTCCTTTTCTCGTGTCTTCCGTTCTTCTTCCCTTATGCACCAGATCACCATTCACACAGGTCAAGACTCTCAAAACTCTCCCACATGCCAAGCACCCCAGCAATGAGGGAGCATTCCAGCCAAATCCACTGCCCCACACAATCTGGTTTCTGCATGACGCGAAACATCCAGCCAACATCTCATTGCCTTTCAGTCCTACTCTGCATTCCAAGGAGACAAACAGCTTCATGTTTGGAGGAAAACAAACTAGCCAAGGGAAAAAATAGATGTCAGCCAAGTCCAAGCCAAGAAGTGACCACATACAGCCAATGATTCAAAAACATAGGGAGAGTAATGCTGGATCAGACCAAAGTCCTATCTAGTCCAGCATTCTGCACAATCCAGTGTGTCTGGGAAACCCAGAACTAGCATGACATGCAAGAACAACCTCCCAGTCATGCTCCCCAGGGCTGGTATTCAGGAACAACCTGCCTCTGATACCAGAAATACTGATTCTGGGTACTAGTCTTATCCTCAATAAATTAATTACATCCCTAGGTAGCCATGAAGCTCACTGGGTTGCTTTGGGCCAGTCTTGGACTCTCAACCTCACAGGAGAACCTAGTAAGCTGCCTTAAGATCCTTACAAAAGGAAGAAAGCCAGATTATAAATGTAATAGTAGCAGTGGTAGTAGTAGAAGTGATATATAAATAATTAAAATAATCAATATATAAAATAAACAAGCAAGCTGTGATGGTGAAGAAAAGAAGCAATCCAGGTATGGAACTTTGGTAGAGGCCTCAGGACCTGCCACAAGGCAAAGGCCACTTCAGCTTAGATTCCAGGATAATCAGGGAGATGCAAGACCACTCATGAGAAATATAACATAGAGAATATTGAATACAGTTATAGAATGCAGATGTACATCATAAACAATCAAAGATAAACTTACACATTTCCCTCAATTGCAGGGGTTTCCAGTGTGGTAGATGCCATTCCAGAGTGCGGTTTAAACATTTGCACCCAAGCCAAAAGCTAAAAGGCGAACAAAAACGGTATGGATTTTATAGAGGTCTCTTCTCTCCCCATTTCAAAGGCTGTAAGTAAGCCACAAGCTAACTCCTCTTCCTGAGAGACAGTAAAGCAAACAGTTTTGTTTCTCACAGCAAAAGCAGCTCCTACAAAATAGCACTGGGGGAATCAGCTTCAAGGCAATTATTTCAGCTACTCTTCCTTACTAATAAAAGCAGAGGCCATAGATAAAGCCTTGGCTTGGTTGCAAGAAACTATCCTGGCTCCTGAATGCTGTGAAAGTTCACTGTGTTGCTTGTTACACTAAAAACTGCCTTGCCATTCCCCCATTATAGTGCATTCAATATACTGTCCAAAGATGTTTACTCTTAACCCCAGCCCTAGGTTTAATGTTCATTATTTCACATTTTAAACATGTAGAGTGCCTTCTCATCTCTCCTCCCAAGTTGCAGTAGTCCAGTGTTATCTTCAGCAATAAAGTATTTATTTACTAACTGTATTTGTATGCTGCCCCGTAGCCAGAGTACACGAAGAACAAGAGCTCCCAGAACAAGTTCACCCAGAAAGGGAAATGGGGAAGGGGAGCATCTTAGTAGCAATTCCCATCAAATGTGTTGGCTATATGGACAATACATAAGAGATGTTGATGGGGTATTTCAGCTGTTTGAGAGAACAGTCGCTCATGCTCCTTAAGGTTGTAGTGCCAAGCAGGAGAATGGGCAGCATGGGGTTTCCTTCTGAGTAAATGTGCATAGGATTTGACTACAGACCTTGTAAACAGACAAACTCTGTGGCTTCTAGTTCTTTCACAAAGGGGAATTACCAAGAAAAGTTTTGCTGTTTTCGGTTCACTCATCATTTTTATGAGCATGCCTATACTTCAGCCAACCATTAAGAGATATCCATTTGTCACCTTGGCTCCAACACCATCCCCTTGGAATATGCTTGCAACCATCTCCAAATAGTTTTGGATCTCTAGCTTTCTCCAGCTAGGAGCAGTGGTGTAGTTAGGTAATTTTAGATTCTGGCATTGGTAGTCTTGTGGAAAAGGAGGGCTTGGAATGGGGTCTGGGGCACTGCTGGGGCCTTTGAGCTTGACCACTCTTTGCATTTGGCCGGCACATGCATAGATACCCTCCCCTTGTATCCCTAATTTCTGTCCACATAAAATTTACTAAGGATGTTTTGATTATACATCTTCCAACTCATCTCTCTCCATATGAAAAATGAATCCTTGAGCTATTAAAAAAGCTGAAACTGAAAAAACTGACAACTTTAATTGTAGTCTAATTTGTTAAAACCATAACCACAGATTAAAATGTTCCACTTGCCCACCTCTCCCCTCCCCTCCCAAAAAAAGGAAGGAAGGAAGGAAGGAAGGAAGGAAGGAAGGAAGGAAGGAAGGAAGGAAATATTAGTGCTGTTGGCAGTATATTGAATGCCCAGGATATGTGAAGTTACTTTGGCATCATACAGGCTCACATACTGCTGTCCTCCTTCCTCAGCAACTTTTGATGGGAAATTTTACTTAAAGATGGTGTTCCTTTTTTTTTTTTTTTTCGTTGCATCTGAAGTTAGTGAATTGCTTTCTTTTCAAGATTAAATTATTTTTGCCATAGCAACCAGTCCATGGGCAATTGCTCAAAGTTCATGGTCAGCTGCTCAAATCAACTTAAATATGTGTTGTCTGCAACAATAAGAAAGCCTTCTGTATTTCTGATGCCATGTCTGACTCAAGTGCCACCATGTCAAGAATGATCCATATTCCAAAATAGAGCAAGGAACAACTTCCAGAGATTGCCTATCCTTTCATGGTGAGTCTGGTTTACTGTACGAGTCCTTCCAAACTTTCTTTTTAAGAAACTGCTATCTTCTCTAGATCATTCAAAAGGCACTTTAATAGGATTTTGTAATGGCTACTTTTATTTAAATGTCATTGATTAATTGATTTATCAGTTAAACACTAGTCCATTAAAGTTTTACATTAGTTGACAGGCCAACTAAAGCAATTACTTCTTTGTGTGTGTCAGTGTATGTTTAAAAAAATAATTTGTTGTAACTTAAAGTCATTGAGTTGGACAGCACAACAATGGTTAAAACACATACAAAAACGTAACTGTAGCTTTCTCAATAAAATCCACAAGCCAGTGAAACTGAAGTTGCCCAGAGTTCAGTTTAAGTTTCCTTATCTCTGGAAAGAGTTGCCATATGGAAACCAGGCAACCTTGCCTTTGAAGACCTTTAAGAAAGCTCAGGACACCTGTCTGTTTTCTTCAGCTTTGTGTTATATCTTGATACATTCTTAGCTGCAATTATTTTAATATTATCTGACCTGGGTCTTTGTTCAGTATTTACAGGCATTAATTTTATTGATTTTGTCATTCTGTTTTTGTATTGAATTTTAAATATGTGAGCTACTTTGAGAGACTAGTCTAAATATTGTTTAAAATAGAATAAAATGTGGGAATAGTCATCAGTCCCCATTGTCTCCTGAGGCACTACTGTTTTGTCTCTGTACTTCAGTAGTTCTAACCATATCCAGCAGTACGCTTCCATTGTAGGAACTGATGAAATCTTAAACTGCAAGCTCTTTGGGGCAAGGACTTATGCACTTAGGTGTGGTTTGTTGATGCAGGGAAACAATGGCACATTGATTGATGCTGAATAGGTAAGAGTTGCCTGAAGAGAACATTGCTGGAGAAACGGAAGGCAGTCAAGACAGACGGGAGAGAGTGAACAGGGCGGGGTGAGAGAGGAGAGGAGAGGAGAGGAGGATGGAGCAACCAGACTGGCCTGGATAGGTAGGGAAAGAATGGCAGTGGAAGAGGCTAGATCTGCAGAACTGTTGGACTTCAATTCCCAGAAACCGCTAGCTTTTACATAGCCGCTTTCCCTGTCCAGCCCTCTGTATGCACTATACTATAATTCCCATCATCCCCACCTGGCCAGTGGGATGGTGGGAGTAGTAGTCCAACAATAACTGGTGACTGTGATAGGCTGTTTGAGCCCCCCTCCCTTTCTGCCCGTATCGCAGGCAGTGGGCAGGTGGGAAAAGCCACCCTTGTTCCACTTTTGCAGATGCTTCATGACGCGAATTAAAATGTACCCTCTTTCGGTCCCGAGCCAGCTGGAACAGTTCGGCCCATCCCAGGATCCCGACTAGTGAAGTCGGTCCACTTCCTTGCGCGGCTTCCTGGCCCAGAGCAGTGCTCGCCGCCGCCAGCTCCCCTTCCCTGTCCCTTTTTCAGGTTGCTCTGGCCTCCGCTCCTTGGGGAATGGCGGTGGGACTTCTTGCCTCCTCGAAGCTGCCAAGAGGGCGAGCAAGAAGCGCACGGAGCGGTTCTCTCTGCCTCTGCGCGGAGTGGAGAGGATGCGGCCAGATTCCTCCAGGCAGCAGCTGCTTCTCGAAACGGCGCGCCTGTTCCGTGCGCGGGGACTGACCCCAAGGGCGAATGCAGCCCTTTCTCTGCGGCGCGCCCGGAAGCGCCTTTCCCGGGCCGGGACCCTCCAAGCGCGTCGCTAGCACAGCTCGCAGGGGCGGGGGACAGACGCGAAGGCTGTCCCCGAGGAAGGGAGCCCCCGCGACGCGCAGCCGGGCGCCAGGCGTAGCCCTAGGCAGTTCCAAGCCGCTGCCCTGCACACTCGCCCTCGCGGTGCGGCCAGCCTTCAGAACTGGCGGGTAAAACTACTCCGCAGTTCTCCACGGCTTAATATGGATTCCTGGTATTCGTAGCATTGCCGCGTTTACTATTAGGTCTGCTTGCCTAAGAACCTAAGCATTGTACAAAGCAAAACTGGAAACGCGAGGTAGATCTAGGAAAGAAGGTGAGCCCTTAGAAGACCCGCTAGTGGGGACTTCTGGCCAAGAGAACATGCTAACATATTTACCTGCTAAGCTTTAAAGAGGGCAAAAGAACGCCCTGAAATGTCAAAGCCACTATCCCAAAGCAAATACAGCAATGGGTTTTCAGCACTGAGATATAATTTGTCCTACGTTCCCTTCCCAGTCGCACTCTTGTTTGAGCAAGGAGTACTTTGGAATGGATTGATCCGTTCCGCTCATCTGGATCGTCCTCCTCAGCCTCAAATGATGTTGCAGGTGAACGCGGCAAGGAATCTTGCAATCGCAGCCCTTCGGCTTAACGGGCTGCGGTTTTGGCCGCGTTCACACAGGCAAGAGATCCGTGAGAGGGTTGGAGAAAACATAACGCAACTCTTTTGCCGTTCTAATTAACTTGCGGGGCAATCCTGCGGATGTTCATTGAGAAGGAAAGCCTATTTTGTTTAACAGGGCTCACTCCGAAGAGTCGGCACGTGGCGGACTGCAGTCTCAACTTCGGATTCCTCGGCCGTAAATCATAGCTAGGCAGCCGGACCATCTCTAGAGGGTCTGCCTTCAGCAGCAGATGCAAGATTACGGTTGTTCCCAAGCTGAACCCTTTCAAGTGGATTCGCAACCTAATTCATCTGAGGCCTGTTAGATCCACAATGCGAATTCCCAGCGGATACGTTCAGATTGCCTCCCGAATCTTAGAAAAATACATTTTTGGGGAGTGAAAAGTATCTTTCAGACAACGCTTCTGAAGGTACAAGTTTTAAGAAAGGCGCATGGCAATAAAAGAGATGAAGACATTTCTATCTACAGGCATAGATCCAAGGTAAATGTGGATTGTAGGGTAGAACGAGCTCCGATCCTGACATAAGCTATACAGTGGAAGTAAATATCCACTAATACTACAGTCATAAACGACCGCATGAGACAGAAACGTGAGCTCTGCACCTTACCAGTTCAGACAGGTGTTAACATTTGCTGTTTCTCAGGTAAAAACACAAACGCAAACGCCTGTGAATTTTCTGTCTGCAGGACCCCCGAGCAGAGCGAAGTCCATCGCCATTCGAAGCAGGCCGGGTCTCTTTCGTGGAAAAGGAATGGCATTTCATAGGCTGCAGGGAGTTGCTTTGGACGGCGGGTTCGTTTATATCAAGCGCTTTAGCTGGGAGTAGGTGTAACTAGCATCGGGCCAGTGTCACTTGGAGTAATTTTGCAACGGCCCAATGTTTTAGATAGCATCAGAGGGGGCATTTACACCGATTCGCTATGTACTTAGGATGAAGAAGCAGACGCGAAGCGAATTTCCAGTCCTGGCTTCGCTGTGGGACACCACTCCTTCCTTTCTTGGGTCAACCCTTCGCTAAAGGTTTGTCCTCGCTTCCCTATCAATGGGCACTCATTAGAGTTCACAATAACGATAACAATAAATTGTTCACGAGAAGCCCCTTCTTGACAAATGAAGGTGCGACTGAAAAACGAAAGCTTCGTTGAAAAGATTTTCTGGATCTTTTGCATCTATTCGATTTTTTTGAGTGCTCGAAAAGCAGTTTGATACCATGAAAATCCTGGATACGTCTTTTTTAAATGAGTTTCAGATATTTGTGTTGGACTTGCATCCAGGAACGGACAATGTCCACGTGCATATAATAACAAATATCTGCTGGAATTTATGCGCTCAGACTGTAATTCTGTGCACATTCACCTGGAAGTAAGTCCCATTAAATGCAGTGTGACTTCCCTTCAATAAACCCACAAATAAACCATGTATAGAATTGTTCTGTTAAAGGGTTCAGACCCAGCCTTGGAAGCCATTCTTTGCCTAGATGAAAATGTCCTCTTTAGGGAAAAAGGGTGGTTTGTGTGTATATGCCAAACTTGTCAGTGTAAAAGTGCCTTGCATGCTTCGTGGCTGCTAACATGCAATCGGAAGGCGTCCTTGAACAGCTGCCTTTCGGCGGTCTCTTTCGAATGGAAAACGAGTGGCTCTGGAGCGACTGGCAGCGAGGTGCAAGGGAGAGGTCGGCTGCGGCTGGATCGGGCAAAGCGAGCTGCGTGCTGGTCTGATCGCAGTGCAACGACCACCTTGCTGCCCCTCTCGGGCTCAGGGGGAGCTTGGGTTACAAGCTGCGTCGAGCCCGGAAGGGGGCGGGGCAGATCGCCGACAGGAGCCCGCGATCTAATCAATAGGGACAAAAGGGCTGTTTTTAAAGGTCTTTGGCTAGATAAGATTGATACATATCAGAAGCGAGTTCAGGCAGTCAGGAGTCACGGAGACCATCGTCTCCCGCGCAAGGCAAAGCGAGCTTTCAGAGTCGGCCGAGCTGCTCGGCTGAGGCGCTGCCCCAGCGCGATCCGCACCTCTCACTGCGCGCCTGGGCAAGAAAACAGTTCGGAACGGGGGGGGGGGGGGATGACCAGTTCAGTACCGCAGGAAGACGATGTCTCCCCTTCTGGTAAAGTCTCAGTTTCTTTATGCAAAGTCCTGCTGTTGAGAATTAGGAGAAAATGAGAAATGGCGAGGTGGGGGAGGGAGAGGTAGTCCTTCGTAAAAGAGTCTTTGGCCGATTGATCATAAAGATTTTTTGCGGGTTTCAATGATATAAAATACCTGCACCTGCTTTTATTTGTTTGTTTATTGCCGATTACTTGAAAAAAAGAAAGAAAGAAAAGCATAATTTCCCTGCTTAAACTCCAATTCAACAGGATTTATTTGGTCGTTTTGGAGATAAATAAGCGAGGAAATTTACAGCCATTTGAAGTACCTTGACTTTATAACAGAACCCTCGTTTGATGTTGTTCTCCCCACCCCCACTTCGCCGCCATCCTTCCCTTGTTTTCCTCCCCACTCCGCCTCAGCACGCACTTGACGAGGATGCAAAGCGGGAGTCTAGAATGCCAGTCAATTGACCAATAGCAGCGGCCACGGAAGAGGACTCGACCAATCAGAGAGCGCTGCCTGCAGGTGGCTGCGAGGTTATCAGTGCATCTTGTCCGACTCCGAGACTCCGGCGCTAAGTCAATTTCACCGGGAGGGAAACGGCTCAGGAAGAAGAACAAAAATAATTACGGGGGTGGTGGAGAGAGAAACATATTCCAGCATCATTGTCCATTCTTCCGATTGTCAAGAGGATTTCCAAACTAGGCGCAAATAAACAAACAAACGAAGAAGCTCTTGTCAGGTGACGTTGCCCGAAGAAGTCAGAACTGACCAAGATTCATTTCTTGATCCTTTTCTCTCCTCCTTCCCCTTCCTCCCCAATATTTGTCCATTGCCACGCCTTTTTCTTCCTGGCCTGAAAACTTCCTGCCCCGAGCGCTGCGGTTGGGCAGGTCCTTGGCAAACAAGCCGGGATCTGCGATCGCCGCGGCAGCTTCAGTCCGCGCTGAGCTAGCTTCAGGAAGGAGAGGAGGAGGAGCGCAAAACTTCGTGGCTGACTTCATCGCTCATTTTGGTGCTACTTTTCTCCTCTCCGAAGACTCCTAGAAACAGGCAGACGGCTCATTTCGGCCTCTCCCTCCCTCTCAGAGTTCGGAGGAAGGCGAGGCGGCGGCGGGCGTTGGTTGTCTTCCTGCCTCTCTCCCTCGCCCAGCGCTGCTCCCTGGCCGCCCCGAGCTCCTCTACTCGTCCCTTGATGCTCCCCAATGTTAGCCGTGGGGCAGATGGAGGCTAACCGCCCGGGCGCCTTCGTTCTGAGCAGTACGCCGCTGGCCGCGCTGCACAACATGGCCGAGATGAAGACGTCGCTGTTCCCTTACGCCCTGCAGAATCCGGCCGGCTTCAAGGCGCCCGCCCTGGGCAGCCTCAACGCGCAGCTCCCTCTGGGGACCCCGCACGGAATCAGCGACATCCTGGGCAGACCCGTGTCGGGGGCCGCCGCCGCCGCCGCCGCCGCCACCGCCACCGGCAACCTCCTCACCGGCCTGCCTCGGCTGAACGGACTGGCGACCGCGGCAGCAGCGGGGATGTATTTTAACCCGGCGGCAGTCTCCAGGTACCCCAAGCCACTAGCTGAACTGCCGGGACGGCCACCCATTTTCTGGCCCGGAGTTATGCAGGGATCACCCTGGAGGGACCCCAGACTCGCCTGTCCCGGTAAGGTTGGAGGGCTGCTGGTTACCCTGGGAGGGGGTTGGGGAGAGTACAGGTGGGCCCAAGAAAGGGATGACTGAACGGGGATGGGGGGGGGGGGGTGGAAATCGGAAGACGACCATTTCAAGGATTAAAGTGGACCATTCCCAGCTCCGTAGTTACTTATTGGGATGACAGAAGCGAGCGGCACTTTGCACATTCTCGGAGAGCCTCTTTCTTTTTGTTCTCAAGCTGTTCACAAGCTTTCGTTCAGATCGGATGCTGCCAACAGGTTCTCCTGGGATCGATTCCCATTTCCATACTGAACCAGACCAGCTAAAGTTCCATGCAGTCTCCGTTCGACGGGATTCATTTGGTACTTGCCGAGTCCTGGGTGGTCGCTCTGTCAATTATATACTAGCGGCACGGAGGGGCTGTACCCGCACAAAGATGAGGAATGTTCCGCTCGGGGGAAGGGGGCTGTCTTTTCTTTCTTTTTTCTTCTGCCTCCTTCCCCTTAGCGAAGGTCCAAGCCACAAAAAGACCTTTCCTGCCGCCCGGGGTGCCCACGCCTGGCTCAGGAAAGCTCAGTGCGTCGATGCGGCAGAAAGCCCGAGAGCGCCCAAGGCCTCGGGGGAGTTTCCGGAACGCAAACTGGAACGGACCCGCTTGCCGTAAGGGAATGCCTCGCGGAGGCTCGCTCCAGTCTAGGTCTGGGCCAGGCTGCAGTCCCCCTGCTCGTGGCGGAAGCCCCTCTCCACACCCCCTTCGTCGCCGCCGCCGCCGCCAGCGAGGACGAGTCCCGCTCGGAAAAGGGCAAGCCACCAAGTTTTCCCGCTCGGCCACGCTGGCCTGGCCGGCCGGCCGCTACTGCTGCTGCCGGGAGAGGCTTGCTTCTCGTGCAGCTCGCAGGTGCTGTTTCGCGATGCCAGTCCGAATGAAAACCGCTCGAAGGGAGACAGGGAGATTCGCCCCCTCCCCACGATTGAAGCCGTGAGGTTTTTTAGGCGCTTGCTGGAGCTCTTTCTGTCTTGTTCCTCCCCCCCCCCCCCCTGTTTGCAGCCCAGGCTGGGATGGTTTTGGACAAAGATGGCAAGAAAAAGCACTCCCGGCCAACTTTCTCGGGGCAGCAGATTTTTGCGTTAGAGAAAACCTTCGAGCAAACGAAATACTTAGCAGGACCGGAGAGAGCCCGCCTCGCTTATTCGCTGGGAATGACGGAAAGTCAAGTCAAGGTAAGGTGTTCTTGTAAGCGCTCCTCCGCTGCGTGGGCGGGAGATGAAGGACGCCGTCCCCGGCTTTCCGGGGGACACGGAGAGAGCCTGAGGCGCCTAACCGAGGAGCTGCAATCTTGCAGGCATTTAGTTGGGTGCAAGTCCCACTGAACTGAATGGCTGTGAGACCCAGTGATTCAATGGGACTTGCTTCTGCCTAGACAGGATTGCACTGCTAAAATGGTTAATCTGAAATCCAGATCATCTCCGTGGGATCAACAGCCCGATCAAATGCTTGTTTCTTAGAAGTAAGTCCTGCTGAGTGCAGTGAAACTGTATTCCCATATAACTCTGAGTGTATATAACGGCAGCTCTTCTTAGAAATGAATGAGACTCACTTCCAAAATGTGAATGCTTATTACCCACGTGTAAAAAATCCCTTGGCTATTTGCTGGCCAAATGAATATGAATTTAATTTTTTAATATTGAGAAGATTTTGCAAACTTTGGAAACTTGAAGTTGGAATTCTAAGGCCATGTACCTGGGAGTAAGTCCCATTAAAGGCACAGGGACTTATTTCTGAGTAGAGATTTAAAGGATTGTGTAGTTAGTATTTATTGCATTTCTACTGAGTTTTATTATCCAAAATATACATATTAATTACTATGACTAAAAATTAAAATGTCGTTAAGACAAAGTCACCTAGTTTTGACTTGTTCCTCCTTGAACTCAAATAATTTGCAGCTGCTCAGGAGGGCTTACTGGAAATATGCTGAAGCTTGCAGCCTGGTTTGGTAAATTCTTTCCCTTGTCTATAACCAGATGAAGCAATTTAAAACCAGGAAAAATTAAAATAAAATCTAGAATTGTTAATCAAATAATATTGGTCTATTGCTTTGTGGGTTTTCTTCAATACCGGATGAATTCTCTCGACAAAAAGCTGCAAGATTTCTGATTAAACTTCAAGGAACTCCAAAGTTAGTCTGAGCAGTTTCGGTGGTTTTGTTTTTGTAAGATCTATCTTCTGCCTCTTTTTAAAAGAGTTGTTTATTCAACAAAGAATTAAACATGGAGTACTGCATATAATATTGTACATTTCCAGGAGAGATCCCCACCCACACAATTCACTTAGGTGGGTTTTAAAAGGATTTTTTAGGAGTTGAATTTTAGTTGGTCATACCCGCTGTCCTACACAATGGGGTCAATCTGGGAATATGAGGTCCTGATATGATAGTTGTGAACCAGAGATACGCAGTGTTCCAGTACTGCTTTTCCTCATGCTGATGCAGAAGAAGACATTGATGCAAACAGAATATACTGCATGTCCAGGCACATGGTGCTTTTCTGAGGCCTTGAGATTTGCTTTCTGTATAATCTGCCTGAATTACTAGGCTGCACCCCTGTGCACACTTAATCCAGAGTAGGCTCTGTTAAATTTAGTAGGACTTAATGCACAAGAAATAGAGTGAAATCCAGATATAGTCACTTTGAGTAGACCCGCTGAAATCAGTGGGATATGAGCTAGCAATGACTAAATTTAAGTCTTGTAGCTTTCTATGGTTTTACACTAAGTACAGCTAAGTCTGACTCTAACTCCAAATTTCTTTTTTTTTTCCCATGAAAAAATGGCCAAATTTAAATAGAGCTAAAGTTGCCTAACAACTAGATCCAGCAGTAGCATTCCCACATTCCTTGGCAGAAAGACCTGCTAAATCAAATGTGCTTCCCACATAAAGTTACTAGAACCAGAATGAAAAGAAAACTTGTTTTGTCTATTTGGGAAGCTCCTCCCTGAGAAGAGCACAGAAAGGCCACAGATTCTGGCAAGAGGTAGTTCTTAAAAAGTGTTACCCTTATGGCATTGATTGGCATCTACTTTCCAGTAAATATGGTTGGAATGTAGAATATTCTTCTAAATCTGTTTTATTGGAAGATGGAAACCAAGGGAATTTTTGGAATAAATATGCCCAGAACTTAATTTCAAGTGTACTTGCTTGAAAATGGGCTCTGTGAGAAATTGAATGTGTGTGTGGAGTGAGATGCAGTGCAGAGGTGTGCCATACAGATCTACAGGTTGCCGAAGGTACATATTTAGTTGTGCATAGGTTTGGAGCATAACCACTCTTTTAGCGCTGACATGCCCTGTATGTGGGACGGGACAACATAGGAGGTGCAAGTAAAGGAGTAAGCGGAAGAGTTCTTGATGCAGGTACCCATGTTAGCCTCGAGGCACGCCCAGGGTAGCTGAAGGGAAGGTATGTGTGAACGTGTTCAACATGTCTGTTTAGCCAAGCCAGGTCAGTGCTAAATACAATTATCCAAATTTAGCCAGTATTGAAAATTGGAGTGGGAAAACAGTTTAGGAATCTAATGTTACACAAAGGCAAACTGCAATCCTAAATGCACTTATTCCTGAGTAGACATATCTGCAATTGCTATGTAAGGCTTTGCAGATGGAAGGAAGCATCCAAGTTTCAAGCTTGCTACCTTGGACGTCAGCCCCCTGTGGGAGGGAGGATGAGCTTCAGAAACAGCCTGCTTGAAGTAATGAGGGTTTCCTTCTGAACGAAGTTGGCAGCCAGGGCGGAATACCTTTTCAAAGTCATTTGAATCTGACAGGATGTAGCACGAATTGCACATGCCTAGGGTTAGCTTGCAAGTCCCAAATTGGTATTTTGCATTTACTCCTTCCACTTATTTCGGGCTCGCCTATGGAACCAAGAAGTCCTCCTAGCCAACGGTAGCCGAGATCAGATTGCACCTCCACTAAGCCCATTTTCAGGTTCTTCCCTTCCAGTAGCGTTTACTCCCTAGCACGTATGCATAGGATCGCGTTGCCTTATCAGGGCACTTTCTTCAGTCAGGCGAAGTGAGGTTTCTAATTTGTGTTCGCGAACATCAACACAGCCCTCAGTGTACAGGTTCCCTTCTGGGTCGGTTTGTGCAGCCAAGGCCTGCTGGGCATCAGCGTGGCGCAGGGGCGCAGCGAGGGCCGGAGGCACGAATCCGCGGCAATTCCCCCAAGGGGTGGTTCCGCGGCTTCCCGGGGCTGCGTGCCTCGTGGGGATGGTGGGGGGCGGCGCGGCGCGGCCGGGCCTGGCCTGGCCTCGGGCTCGCGCTGCCGCGTGGAGGCCACGGCGCGTGACCGGCGCGCCCGCGCCTGTCTCTCTGTCTCTCTGTCTGTCTGCCCGCCCGTCCGGCCCAGGTGTGGTTCCAGAACCGGAGGACCAAGTGGCGAAAGCGGCACGCCGCCGAGATGGCCTCGGCCAAGAAGAAGCACGACTCGGAGACGGAGAAGCTGAAGGAGAGCTCGGAGAACGAGGACGACGACGACTACAACAAGCCGCTGGACCCCAACTCGGACGACGAGAAGATCACGCGGCTGCTCAAGAAGCACAAGGCGGCCGCCGCCGCCGCCGCGCCGCTGACCCTGCTCAGCCCCTGCAGCAACGCCTCGGAGCCGTCGTGACTGCGGCTCAGCCCTCGTCCGCCCAGCCGCCCATCGCCCCCCGCCTCCTCTCCTCCGGCCAAGCAGGGTAGCCGACGTCAGACGCCAGCCAGAGCCGGCCCGCCTCGGGACAGGCTGCAGCGACGTCCTGTACAGCCCACCACGTGGGGGAAAATAATGTGTGTATATATATTTTTTACAGATTAAGTTATGGAAATGAAGGATCGCCCGTTTTCTCCGCTGGTGTACGTGCCACAGGCACGCCGTCCACTCTCAAGCGCACAGGGAGCGAGGAGAAAGGTTAAGGCCTCCACTTTGAATGGGGTAACTTTCCACAGGATGCAATCCTGCCCAAGTGCACACAGGGATGTTTTAAAAAGGCCTACAACTCGGGGCATACCGGGTATTGCAGCCTTAAAAAAAAATCCCTGCCTAAACTTTCAAAGGATTGCACCTTAAGTTGAATCTCTGTTCAGTGTTTCGCTCTCCACCCGTCCCTGCCCTTGCATGCTGAATTTGGGAATAAAAGCTGCCATAATAATATTATTAGCCAGATTAATGTAAAAGAAACTTCTAAGAGCAAATGGACTTTGTGGGCGCGGTGTCCAGCCAGACCACCAGCAGGATTCACCGGGGAATGCAGTTCCCTCGAAATTCAAAGGACGGCATTGCTCAGTTGCACTGCGATCCTCCGCATACTTCTGAAGAGGTGAGCGTTTCGCTGAATTCAGTAGGGCTTGCTTTTGAGTAAGCGTGTCCGGGAATCCATCCGGCTAAGCTTAACGAATTTGCTTCCTGGCTAACCCTCCAAAGCCTTGCACTGCTAATGCGTTTGCAATTGGAATGCTAGCAAGACGCTGATTTCTGCCCAAAGTCAGGATGTGAAAAGCCCTATGCCTATTTACTTGACAGCCATCGACCCTTACTTCTGCGTAGGTGTGGGTAGGATTGGGCTACATCTATGTAGCAAGAAGAGCATGGGGATATATACTTAGAAGCAAGTCCTATAGACTTCAGTGAGATTTATTCTTCAGTGACTGAGTTTTAAAGGCTGTCTTTCCTTTTCAAGGGAACTTCTTTCCAGTCAGACTCTCTGGCTTGGAAGGAAATTCTACTGACTGACTGTGAAAAAGGTAAGCTTAGGATGGGGCAGGATTGTTTGCAGTAGAAATTGCTGCCTTTCAAAATTCCACCAACTGCCCAGGCCCCTGCTGGTAGCTTCCCTGCTCCTAACAATCAAGATTTTCTTACTGTTTTGTATATGGTCTTCTATCCCAGCTCAGCCACTTTGTACATAGGAAATTACAGATTTTTGTGATGTATATTTCTAATGTAAACAAAGAGAAAGGAGAAAAGAAAAGGGTAGTTTTCTTTGCTCTTCTTTTTATTTTGGGTTTGGATGGCTTCACTTATCTTCCCATCTCTTTTGAATTATGGGGTGGGGGTTGTTTGTTGTTTCGAAGTGAATGTAAGAGAGAGAGGAATGCATTACTTGATTTCCAGTTGGCCTCAAACCCTTAGGGTTGAAAATACTTTGTATAAATCAATAAATTATTTAACAAGCTCCTTATTTGGAAAACTTCAGCCTTTGGATGTGGGCTGTTTTGTGCTTCCTTCCAGAGTTTTCATGTTGGTGCTTCCTAGATACTTTTCTGTGGGGAGGGGGTGGAAGGGAGGTGTTGTCACTATTCTTAAGTCAGTGGGTTGTATCCAGTGTTAGTGTGACTTAAACCCTGTCCATGTGAAGGACTACCAGGATACTATTAATGGGGAATCATCAGGATGGCAGTTGGTGATGAGCAGGGTCCCCCAAGGCTCTGTCCGGGGTCAGATTCCGTTCAGTCTTTTCATCAATGACCTGGAAGAGGGGGTGAGCAGTCTGCTGATCAAATTCAGAGACAATACTAAAATGTTCACAACTGAGAAACAGGTACTCTGGATCCAGAAGGATCTGGACAGACTATGGAAGTGGGCAGGGGATAACAGGATGGTGTTAATGCAGATAAGTGCAAGGTTTTGCACTTGGGTATAGGAATGGGCATCATAAGTACAGGTTGGGACAAGTGGCTGGAGAGCAGCACTTGTGAAAGGTATCTTGTGGTACTGGTTGACTGCAGGCTAAACATGAGTCAGCAGTGTGATGCAGTGATGAAGAAGGTAAATACCACCCTTGTTTGCATAGCCAGAACTGTGGCTTCTAGACGGAGAGAGGTATTTCTACCACTCTATATGACTCTGGTGCACCCACAACTGGAGTATTGTATTCAGTTCTGGGCTCCACATTACAGCTAGGTTGGAATCAGTGCAGCACAGGGCCACAAGGATGCTGGCCAGATTGCAGGGAAAGCCGTATGAGGCAAGACTGAGGGAACTAGGTCTTTTCAGCCTGGAGAAGAGGAGACTCCAAGGGGATCTGTTGGCTACATAGAGGTACATGAGGGGGTGGCACAGGGAGGTTGGTAGAGACCTGTTTTCCCCTGCAGAGGAGGGCAGAACATGTTCCAATGGAGCAAAGCAAAGGTTCAATTTGGATGCCAGGAAGTACTTCCTGACGGTTGGGACCCCTAGGGTATGGAATGGGCTTCCATAGGAGGTGTCTGAAGCCCCATCAGTGAGGGTGTTCAAGGCTGGACACTCACGTGGTAGGCATGTCATGAGTGGAGGCGACTGGAACCGGGGGTCAGATTAGATGGACCAGGAGGCCCCTTCTGACTCACTCTGTTTCTCTGTTTCTATTTTCAAGTGTATTTCCAGGAAAGACTGCAAACTTGACTGATTATAATTCACAGAAGTTTTAGCATGGGCTTCAGGGAACTGGATTGCATCCAAAGTACACTTAGGCTTGGCATGTTCCTCCAGACTTCATTTTCCTGAAGCTGGGATCCTCCAAATAGGAGGGTGATTGACTGAGGAGGATGGGAATTGAAGTAGAACACCTGAAAGGCAGCCAACTGGGGAAGATGGGGCTAAAAACAACATGTCTGGGAGTCAGGTTGCAGTGGTATGCTTTGCTCCAGAAGAAAACACTTCAGGCGAAAGGGGGATAGGTCATTTCACAGCTGGCAACTTGCTAAGCCCCAGTCAAGTCTTCCACACTCTCAAAACCTGAGTAAGAATCAGATGCCCATGAGAGTCTTTAACAGCCTTCCAGCAGAGGGGGAAAAATCCCTCTTTGAGAATGCATTCTTCATTTGAAAACCAGGTTCCATGACCATCGGTCATACAAAGGAAGAAGGATCGAAACGGTGCAACTGCTGCTGCTTCCCAGTGGTAAAATTGCAACTTTTTCTTTTTCTTTTTTAGCCACAGTGCTTGTGTGAAAGGCTGTCAGCAAGTCTTGCCTGCCAAAGTGGTGCACCAGGTCAGACGTTGCATCCTCCATGTGGCTTCAGTCCCCAGGGACGCTGCAGGGACAGTTTTAGAGTGCTTTGAACTGGACCTCTTTGGGTGATGCCATTCCCAAGACTGCATCTGCCCACTGGAAAAATGTTCAGCTGCTGAATATCTCATTGTTTCACTGCTATGAGAAGTACAGGAGCAATTACAGAAACATTAATAGACAGGCATTCATGGGTTTTTTAAAAACAAACTGAATAGCTAAATATGGTTTGAGATTCCTATCATCCTGTCTTTGGTTTGACATGCACTGGGAATTGGAAAAATAAAAATAAAACTGAATGGACCAGAAGAAAGCAGTTGGCGGAAAGGGACAAATAGGCCCTTTTCCTAGTGTTACATGAAAACAGCTATATCAGCCATTACTCTTTGATAGTGTTGCTGCTTTAGGAAAAACTGTGCTCCTTCATGGCCCACATGGTCTCCCGTGCCTTGTCCAGAAAGTGTATAGCTCCATGGTACTAAACAAGAACCAGTAATGCTCTTTGGGTAGGGAAGAAAACAAATATAAACATGAAACAAAAAATGAACTAAATGTGAATGTATAAATTTTCCTTCATACCCTTCAAAGTTATTTTAAGCTTTTTAAAATATATTAACCATTTTCATTCAAATTTCAAATCTAGTTTATAAACATAAATTTTATATATTATCAAATCATAATGATACCTAAATCTCGTATGCAGAACCCATGAATTCCAGGATATGGCTACAATCCTGTGCATGTTTATTTGGGAGTAAATGCCACTGATCCCAGTGAGAAGGGGTTTTCCTCAGTGGCACAGCATTTGCTTCCCAGACATAAGTCCAAGTTCCAAAGCCTGTGATGGGAAAAGATCCCTGTCCAAAAAAACAAAACAAAACAAAGAAACAAAACCAGACACTTGGATGCACCTTGATAAAAAAACGGCCTGACATTGCTTCCTGTGTTTGTATGCCTAGGATGCATTAAGAGCTTAGATCCAGACTAAGTCATACTAAAGAGTAAGCCTGCTGAAATTAGTGAGAATCAATTGATTCATGACTAATGAGTCTCACTAATTTCATTGGATCTACTCCAAATATTAGGTCCAGATCCAATCGTGTGTGTGTGTGTGTGTGTGTGTGATCTGTGAAAAAAGACTGTATTAAATGCACTGCTTTAGAGTCCCTGTGCCTGACTCTCTGTGCCAGGGCTTATCCTGTCCTGTGATGAGAAGTGCAGGAACTCAAAGCTGAGAGTTGGTATGATGGTGAGACTATTGGACTGGTGATCTGGGTTCTAGTTTCAACTTGGCCATGCAACTCACTGGGTGACTTTCAGCCAGTCACAGACTCTCAGTCTAAACTACCTCATGCTGTTGTTGTGAGAATAAATTGGAGTGAAGGAGAATTGTGAAGGCTGCCTTGGTTTCCTTACAAGAGGAAAAAGGCAGACTGTCAATGCAATGTAGTAGTAATAATAAGCAGCAACAGCATACCCCAAAATAGCATTCCTGACCAGAGGGTCCAACAACTTTCATCCCAGATGGCCATAAAGTGTTGTTGCACAATACTGCTGGAAGTATGCACTCACATAAGGCACTCTACCCATGCCAAGAATCTTTTTAAAATATTTTTTTCCTGTGGTCAGAGCTGCAAACTGCATTAACAGCAGATTCTGACCTAGTGTTCTCAAGTGCCTATTAAGTTCTGGATGAACTACAAACTGGTATGGCTCCTATCTTCTTGTTCTTATAAGTAATAATCAGTGGTAGGTGCAAGTTCTGAAACTGTTTACACTGAAGTAATTTTATTTCAGCAATTGATACTTGCCACCCAACCAAGCAGCAAAATGTAATGGCAAGACCATAAACTGCATGGAACCAGTGACATGGTTCAGAATGCAGAATAACCCACACTTAAGGGCTGAGTGAGTTGTCATCATTACTGGAACATGGGTTATTCTATTGGCTGAGAGTGGGAACAACTCACAGTTCATAGCCCAACAACAAATGATGGGTTTTTAATGGATTATTCATGATTAATAAGCCATGACTTGTTAATACTGCTAATCCAGGAAAGGTGATACCCCACATTTCAACAACAACCCTTGGGTCAATTGGCAATCCATGATCAATCCTTGAGTGTGGGTTATCCTGTTGTCTGAACCCAGCCACTGACTTGTGTATAAATAAATGTAGAAAACTTACTTAAATGGCATTTTTACTGTGGTTTGCCAGGCACAATGCTCTGGAATTATCTAGTCCCTTCCCTTGCTTTCTGCAAGTTGGCTAGGTCTGATCTAGGACAAAGGGATAATCTAGCTGTGGGTAGATCTGTCATGATTTTGTGGCCTGGGCAGAAATTCCAGAATTAAAGAGCCTGGACCCCTTTAGATGTGGATTTCCTAAAATGAAGAGTTTTCTAACTCCTTCTATGACAAGTCAGTATTAACAACAAACTACAGGGAGCTGCCCCTTTTGGAAAGCCTATCTATGCCGTGAGAGAGCAAAGGATTAAGGACTACAAACCATTTCTTTTGGTAGTTGTAGTTAGGAATTCATCTCTCTCCCTTATCTCTCTGGCTGAGTTGGAACAGGCCACAGGAGGTATCCTATCCAAGTTTGCTCCAGCTCCAAGTGAGGCAATCAAATGGAACTCTCCTTGTAGAAGATTCACCCCAGTGCCTCTGGATTCACAGGGTCTGTCCGTGCAGAGCTGCAATTGGCTGGCTGAAGACCATTGATCTAGCCTGGTGCTGCCACTGCTTAAAAGGAAACAAATGAAAACAGAATCAGGCCAAGGATGGTCTCAGTGGTAGAAGGTGGGCTTTGAATATGGAAGGAGCCAGGTTCAGTCCCTTTCTATCAATGATGTCCACCATGAAAAGGATGGGGAAACAGGAGATGGGAAGGACCATGATGCCTGAGACTATTGTTCATTACTGCTTGTTAGTACTGGGCTACATAGGAACACATGAACCTTACAATAAGTCAGCCCAGTATTTGTTGACACTGAAAGGTAATATCTTGCTAAACCATGGTTCCTCCTGAACCCTTTAGATGGAGAAACCATTTGACCTGGTAGTCTCCTATTGTGAATCTGCACTGGAAATGAAGAGAGGAGAGCCTAGAAAAAAAGCACTTCACCTGTTGAATAGCTGCCTGTTCTAGAACATTTATTTGGAGTCGCCGTGAGTTGTAGAATTGCGCAATGGACAGATGCTTCCTTTCCTGCTAGTGCCCCAATGAGTGCATCTTTTAAAGGGTTGTTAGCACTTTAAGCTTCAGTAGCTTTATTTGCCTAAGGAAATGCAAGCTCCATCTGGGACTATTAAATGGCGGTTTCAGCTCTGGGCCAGCGAAACCTGGGGGCGAAAGGACAGCAAAACAGGGGTGTGGTCTTGGGCGAGCCGGGATAGTCCTACAGCAGTTCACGAGTATAGAACGACTTGGGGATGAGGACAACTTCCCTGAAATCAAAAGGGCTTGAAAACAAGGCTTCCCAAAGCACTGTGATCTGAACCCAAGTCTCGGATTAAGCAGTAGGACAGTAAAAACAGCAAACAGCCTGATCTAGCAAACGCTAAGACGGTTGGGTGGCCAGTGCCTGTCATCTTCTTCCGAGCTAAATCCGTTAGCTACAATTGTAAACACACTTTCAAGAACTGAAGCCGACTGAACACAATGGAACTGACCACCTTCCGACTAGACACGCCTAGGATTGCTCTGCTGCGAAGTCTCTGCTTCAAGAGCAATTCGGCTACCGGTCTTACTGATTTCAGTGAGAAGGAAGGCTGCCACCGCCAAGTTTCTACATCAATAGGAATCGTGGGACTATTTGAGTTTGTGTTAGCATTCGGCAGATATGAGTTGCGCCGCAGTCCTGTTGAGTTCACGCTTCATTCAACATTTACTAGGGCTTACTTCATAGTAAGTGACGATTACAGGCTTGGACCTTAACTCGTTAGCGTTTCAAGCGTTTGTCGCGCAGTCTGATCCTATGGATGCTTACTTGGAAGTTCAGTGGAGCGCAGTTCTAAGAGACTGCCATACACACTTACTGGGAGGAAATTGTATTGGCCTTAACAGGGTGTAAACAGGGCTAGTTTCAAGTAACAGGTGCAGCACTCATGGGGCAAGGTCACAAAGTGTAGGATTGTTTACCGTCTGAAAAAAGCGAAAACAACGTCAAATACAGGGAGCGAGGGGCAGGGATGAGATAATGCTTGGTGAGTAAAAACTGAACAGAGAAAAACATTAAGGACACATCCACCGAAATGTACCTTCATTGCACACGGTTAGTCTCTGGAGCAGGCCGAGGGCACAGTGTGAAAGCCAGTTGCCGTGGCTGATGCAGAGCAAGTAATTTGGATGGGAGACCTGTTGGAAACCTGCGTGGGCGCGGTACATGTACGCATACGATGCAACAGCTTTAACCCATAATTTAAACGGTGTGATTGGCACTCGGACAGCCTTTTAAGAAGAGATGTATCCTCGGATGCCAACATTAAAGTCACAGCCCTGCGAACGGCCTCAACTTCGACTTGCTGTTAGAACGAACCATAGTGGAAATGGTCGTTTCTAACAAGATCTTAAGGCTTCCAGGAGATCGACGCACTACCTATTTTGCAGGCGGCTCAACAGGAATGAGATTTATCTAGCTCTTCTGCCTTGTGGGCTGGGTTGGCCTTTGATAGTTCCACACTCTGCTGGCCTGGTTTACATTTTCAGGTTTGGACTGTTCTGAAAAGAAATGGGGAGATTCTAACGAATCTAAATTGCAAGTCGACCTTCACTGATGTTTCAAACAACCTGTACACTGACTTCGAATTAATTAAGGCTGCAATCCTATAAATATTTACTTCGGAGTAAGTCCCAATGGATTCAGTATGATTTACGTGTTCCTCCCAATGGACACGTTATAGGATTGAGTTGAATTAGTCAGCAGTTCGTTGACATTGTGTCGTTCCCATGATATGCTCTTGATCTCAATTTAACGAAAAACACCCACCAGCTAGGTACTTGCAGGTACAGAGAATGGATGCACTTCGAACAATTGAGGGGAAAGTATTTCACTGGGCCTATTCCGATGACAGTTGCTAAAACTCCTTCTTTTTGCATCTAGTCTCTCCCCCCCCCCCCAGGAACTTCTGTTTCCTTTTGCAAACGCATTGGAATGCCCTCTCTAAACGAAGACTGCAGGTGCAAAATGAACTAAACTATTAGGGGGTTGGATAAGAGCATTACCTTTCTCCCCCTTTTCACTGTGGCTCAGGTTTTGTTTTGCAACGCTCAGCGAAAAATAAATGGGGGAGGGAAGACAGCAGATGCCTCAAATTCCACAGGGGCCTTTCATGTAGGAATTCCTCTCTCCTCAATTGCAGGACAGATTGTCCCTTGAACGACGCTTTGGTTTAGATTCAAGATCTCAATGTAACCCTCGGCTGAACACTGAACACGTACTTTGCCGGGCAAGCCTGTAACGTGTCTTCTCAGAGATGAGCCTCACTGAAGTCCATAGGAGTCATTCCCACGTCAGTGAATAGCAGCCTAAGGCAGGTAGAACTTATTAAACAATCCTATGATGAAGTGGGGTAAGGCAGAAGGGAAAGAAAGGAATCCAGATAATAAGAGCGGCTTTTCGGTTTAAATCACTCGATTCCGAGCTTTCGATGTATATTCAGAAGGAAGTCCGGTAAGAAATACTTCTCCCAGCTGACTCAGTGCGCGTAGGGCTGCAGTCTTGAAATTCGCTTTATCGAAGTTACTTTAATGGTCCACTAACAGCCCAGCGAAGTCACCACCGTGTGATTGAAGTCAATTGCCATTGCAGTCTCAAATACTCTTGGCTTTAATGGGATTTCCCCGCCGCCTTTGCTCTTCTCTCTGCTGGAGACCTCGCAAACCGATTTAGTAATGAATCCTAGTAAACGGTGGCCATTATCTCTGAATAAATGTGCACAGGAAACACCCTGAAGTAGTTGGACTGAAAGGTAATGTGAACAGATATCTTAATTTATACCAGTACAACCGGTGAAATCAGTAGTGACTACATGATCAGACACAGCCTTTTTTCGGGGTGGGCGGCCAGCTTGAAAACCTGCGATCACCTCAGGGATGCAGCATCGTACCCTTAACCAAGGTACAGGGAAATGCTGCCCTCTGCCTTTAGTTAATTCGACAAACGAAGGAGTGGCCACGGCTAGCATACGTCTGAGCATGTGCAGAATGTGTTGCTTCACTTGCCCACCGCACCCAGGTGTGCACTGCCATTATGGCACCCAAAGACTTCGACAGTCGAAGAGAAGCTTCCGCTCTCCTCTTCTCCGCTTAGAAATTCAGCAGAGCTCTTTCACCCTTTCAAAAATATACTTTTCAGCTGGACGTGGGGGGTGGGGAGCAAGTCTCTAAGCGGGGAGGGGATGGGGCGGGGCGGGGGAGGAGAGAAACACGAAGCCGTTTTCACCATGATCAGTTTTATTGCTTGAAAACTAGAATGCTCATTTCAAAGTGAACACGCCAAATACAACCTTTTTCCCAATTCCCACATGGCTCCATCCTTGATGCCTTCATATATACCCAGTGATTCACCCACTCTGCGCTGTGTGTGTGTGGCGCCGGTTCTGTGCTCAACAGAAGGCAACCCTTTGCCTCAGATTTTATCCTCCCCTACACACACACACACAGCTCCAGCGTGTGATTTATACCCAGCACACCCGCCACCTCCTAGTCCCTGAACTCGGTAGTGTTCTAAATGAAATCAATAAAGTCCTCCATTTGTGTTTCATCAACAGACTCACTAATCACCTTTTAATGCTGTACAACGGGGGGTAGGGTGGGGGAGGAAGAGTTAAAAATAAGAGGAGTAGGGTATGGGGGTGGAGAAAGGTGGGCAAAGGAAAGTCTCCAACCAGCATTAAGGTTTATGGCCCACGACCCCTGCCTCGCTCCTTCTTTCTGGCCCTTTGCTACACTGAAAAATTGCTACCTGGTGTGTGGCTGGTTTGTTTTTTCCCTCATGTTTTTATTGTTTTCAGCTACAATGCTCAGCACCAGAATTTGCTGCTTAAATATGTGACTACAGTCTGCAGATGGAGAAGTGTCCTGGCTTTATATACACACACCAGCAAAGGCAACCCTTGGGCTGATTGGGCACTAAGGCTACCCGTTCTTAAATAAGAAATCTTGGAAATGAATCTCAAGTGGGTCCATATGTACACAAATTCACACCCACATCCTAAAACATGTACCCAGCTTTTGGATCCTAGGCATTTTCCCCTCTGAGGTAAGGTCTTAGGGCTCACTGCTACTTATTCCCTAGCAATCTTAGCTACACCTACTTCTGGGTAAACCTGCAGTTCTCAAGAAAACCCAGTAAACTTGCTTCAGAGTAAGCATGTTTTGGGATTGTGTTAGCGGCAAATGACCTTCTGCCACATGGATCTTGATGGCAGTTTAGGCCCATGGGAAAGGACATACCTGCACACACAGAGAGACACACCCAGTGGAATTGACTGCCACAAAGGGTGTACAGGTTGGGCTAGGGTAAAATCCTACATTGGTAAACACATTGAAATGAATGGGAAGATCCATTCATTTCAATGTGTCTGCTTTAAGGAGTACTTATGCTAGATTTTAACTCTAGTTTGAAAAATCTATTTTCTATCAGGAGAAACAGTTTATAATTATAAATTATTTCTATATCTGTGTGTGTATACATATATATATATCTCTATACACACTCACATACAAATATATAAATATATACAAGCATAGAAAGCAGCTGCTGTTGTGTGATTCAAAACCCATGGAACATGGCAGTATAGTAAATAACACGAGGAAACAAAATGTCTATAAAAATGGGGAAAACAAGAACAAACAACTTCAACCATCTAACCCTAATTACCCACCCCCCATCACAGAAACCATACATCTTGGTCAAAGATACAATATCACAGTGAGACTACTATACAAGGCAATGTACAAAATCCCAACCTAGCTCTACGCTAGAGAAGGGTGATGAAAATGGTCCTAAATGTTGAATATTATATATATCATATATAATTTCACATTGACAAATTAAAAACAAAACACAGTGAAGTCTAAAACACAGAACACTGTGGCAAACTAGAGAGTTTCATTTTTGGCAATCAGACTGTCTGTGGCATAATATATGCATCTCCATATAAAAATAAAAAGTTCATATTTGATGTCACAGGAATATACGAGACGGTGAGGTATGAGAGTTTTTCTTATTCGTTTTTGTTTGTTTTTCGGGACTACAGTCCAGATGCTGTAGAAGATAGTGTATGATCAGCCTAAAACAACAACAATAAAAACAATAACATGGCACGCAGGACTTGAAGGATGAATAGAGCTGACACGATTTAAACTGTGGGATAGACTTCAAGGTCTTCTGCTTTGTCCTCCTCCTTGCTTATAAGGAGCTTTCTTGAAAGATCTTCTCATGTCGAAGGCATCTTTTTCCTGTTGCAGAATTGATTGGCAGGGGTTTTTTGTGTGTGTGTGCGCGCATGTTTTTTAAAGACTAAAAATGAAAGAAACAAAAAACACGCCCCACAGGAATAGGGTATGGGGGGGGGGGGAGGAAGCATTGAAACAAGTGAAAGGAAGCAAGAGAGGTGGGGGAGGAAGAGGAGATAAGAAAAATCTAATGTGATATTTACCACCACATCACTGCACGACACAACACTTGTGCACATTGGCAATAGGTTTACCTGCCCCAGTGGCTATTCGAAAGGACAGGAAGACGGGCTGCAGAAAGGAAAGTTGTGGGTGGGTGGGGGGGGGGGGGAGAAGGAGAAGAGAAAACAAAATTAGCAAGTGGAGCTATCCCCAGCTATCATTCCCCTCCCCCTTCACAAACATAGCCACGAACTAAAGCCAGTTGCAGGCAGGGCCATCCCATATGTCACCGGATCCCCACCTTCCCCTGGGAAGAATTTGTTGGATCACTGACGGCTGGCCAAGACTTCTTTCTTGTGCTCAGGCTGGACACGTCATACTTAAACACATAAAGCTGTTTTCTCAGGGAACAAGCCTGCCATGGTCAGTAGCCTGTATTTGCAAATAAGGGAGCATCAGATCAAAGCCTCTTCTGTGTCTTGGCAGAAAATCCCACTCAATGGTGCAGAATGGCTTTCTGCCTAAACATGCCTCAGGCTGCAAGCTTCACTGAACTTAACGGAGCTTACTTCTAGATAGACTTGCCTAGAAGGGACAAGTAACCTGGTGACTAGCCACACTAGATTTACTCAGACCAAAGTTCCATTGACGGCAATGGAATTTACTCACAGCTGAGTATGCTTAGGAATGCAGCCACTCCAAAACCCCAAATGCAAGACTTATGGGGAAGTGGAGAAAGAAAGTCCCAATTTTTTTCTAGCACGAGAGCCTGTTTATTGGTGTGTAAGAATCAGAGAAGATAGTCTTGGATGGTTAAATATTATTTCAAACCATATCATGCTGAATTTTGCCTTCGGTGTAGCCTGCACAACACTAGGGAGGGGGAATTTTATTTTTCATAGATTTAGAGGTTCTTTGGCTTCAGGTTAATGTCATTAGGACCACAAGCTTCAATATCCTTTCATAGGGGTGTTTGTGTGTGCGTGCATGCATGCATGTGTGAGAGAGAGCCAAGTGCCATCTCTAAAAGGAAGCTTGATCTCACTCTCCTGCCCCTCTCGGTTCAACAAATCTAACAAGACAAAAGTGCTTGGCTATCAGGGTGAGTGGGATCCTTGGGGCAGTAAAAGTCATTCATGTCCCTGGAGCATGCTGGCTTATGCACCTTTGGATTGGGAAATTCTAAGCTCTGGCACCATTAATGGGGCTTTACTGTTAAGGAGTTGCATGTCAAGGGCCGTAGAGTCTCCCTGCTGTCATGGAAAGTCCTCACTTTCTGATTTCAAAGGGACAGCATCAAAGGTCATTGGATGGGGTACAGAGTGGTGCAGTCAACAAATTTAAAAGTTCAAAAAATCAGGGGTCCTAAAGACTTTCAAGCACAGAAGGCCCTCAACCAACAAGCACTTGAATTTGAAATACACAAATACACTTCCCTTTTTCTCTTTCTCCCACCTCTTTTTTGTCTCCATTTATAAGTTGTGCACTCTGCCTCATTTGCAGCATTTTACAACGGTCCAGATGCTGTTGTCTTCTATTTGCATCCCACCTGATACTGCTCTCTCTCTCTCTTTTTTTAATTACAGCAGTCCATTATTGCCAGTGCTCTGCCTCATTCGCAACATTTTACTGGGGGTCCAGATCAAGATGACATTGTCTTCCACTCATAATCCTTCCATGTTTCCTAACAGTCCTTCCAGTGTTTAGGAGGCATACTTTCTCGCTGGTAGCACTGTCAGCCCTTGTTCTGGAAGCCCCGTTTAACTCCACAGGAAACTAAGAAAGATGAATGCTTTTCATGCCCATCTTCCTACATACAGGTTTCAGTTAATCTGGTAAAACATCCTATGCTCATTCCACTCTCTTCCACTCTGATCCTGTGCACGTTTACTCCAAACAGTGTTCTCTTGCGCTATGCAACTTAATTTAAGTAACAGTGTGTCTTCTAAAAGAGTTTCAGGGTGCTTCCAGAAGTACAGGTCTTAGCACACTATTTCATCTTTCACCCCTTAGTTGATTTTTGGCAGTTTAAAAAATGATAGAAACAGTAGGAAAACATAAGGTTATAAGTAATGATGCTGCAAAAATTTGTGATTGGTCTGCTTGCTGGTTGAATCTCAGCCATTTGTAATGCTCACTGTTTTAAAGAGCCTGCAACAGTTGTTTACAAATTTGCAATTAATTCAAAACTGATCACACTGTCTGAGCATGCACAGAATTTATTTGAACAATGCTACCTCTGCACAGGTGCTGCACTGGTTGGATTAACTCTTTCCTTGCCTAATCAGGTGTTGCTCTCCCCCACCACCCTCGCTATCAATCTGGCCCTGCACATTTATAGTCATCCTATGGTCTCCTTAGAAGCTTTCCTAATTGTTGATGCCACAGTTCTGTCTCTAAAAAGTCACTATGTGATTCCAGACTACAGCTCCCAAGATGCTTTTTGAAATCAGACATCTGCAAAAGCTCATTTACATAAAACAAGAGTTTGCTTTGCTGGAGAACACTTGCCCAAGTGCACATGGGTGAGTTAGTTTCTGAGTAACACATTCACTCAGGATAGAGTAGCCCATCACTAGCATAAGAGGAAGTTAATGCTATCTGGACCCTCATCTCTGCTGTAAAATTTCATAAATAAGGCAAGCCAATTGCTCAATCAAGTGCCTGGAAACACTCTTGGACTCTCTCACCCTGTTGTGGGATAAAATCTGCAGGCCTCAATCAGCTGGGTTATGAAGTAAGGGCCTGTCCTTTCAGATCCCACAGAAGACCCTCACAGCAACCCTCTGGCCTGCTATAGACACATTAGAACTGAACAAGGTTACCTTGTGGTCCCCCATGCAGACATTTGGTCCAATATGGTCATATACCACTTGCTTTTCATCATTTTCTGACTAGGATAAAGAACATAAGACAGGTTGTTAAGTCAGCTCTTATATTCTCTGGAAAGCATTTCCACCACGATCAAATGCACAGGGATATAAGTGACACAGTGCTACAAGTGAGCATAACACCATGCTATTCATATATGGCAGTAAGATCCATTAAAACAAGTAGCGTTCACTGAGATTTAAATTTGTGATGCAGTTATTTGGCCTAAATATTTTTACTTTAGCTAGAAGAATGGGGTGACACTAGTTGAGTGAGTGCTTGATTCACACATTTGTAAAAGTTTTGCAAGACCTGCCTTTGGACATTAACTCACACTGCACTGCCCATCTAGGAATGTACGAACCACTGTTATGCTTAAGGCATGATTCTGTTCATACATAGCCAGAAGAAAAGCCTAACAATTCTGGTATTCCAGAGCCAGTATAGTTGGCTGGTCTGTGCTAGGAGATATAGGCCTTTTTCCTGTCTAAATATGCATAGAATGGCAACCATAGGCTACAATCTTATACCCACTTGCCTCAGACTATATCACACTGAACTTACTTGTAAGTAGACAGGTATAGGATTGTACAGTTAATGTAAACAAAATGGAGAAACTGTGTTTGAAAAAGTTTTCAAAAACAGACACCACTGTTCCATTTTTTCCGGTGGTAATTTTGTATATATGCATCTGGTCATGCCACTATCCAGCCAAATTCAAACCCATTCCAAACTGTTTCCAACAAATGAACTGAACATTTGTTTAACTCCTATTAAAAATGGCAGGACTTCAAAATACTTTACTTTGGTTGAATCATATCACAGACAGAAATACTCACACCAGCAAGGGTGGAATCATTTATATATCTTCTGTAAAATGTCAACTGATTGAAACCACTATTTAATTCATCAGCATGATTTTCACTGGCCAATTAATTAACCAATCAATTATAATTACACCAGTACCTAAGATAGATAATGCTGCCCTTATTAATAAAGGTGGGTTTCTTGGTAGCAGGAAGTCTAACTAAGGTTGCAGTCTTATATGCACTGCCTACTGTTGCACGAAGTGGGATTTACCTTACCCTGTCAGATCTTGCTGAAAGGTTACAGTCAAGGGGCGGCATAGAAATGTTATAATAATAATAATAATAATAATAATAATAATAATAATAATAATAAATAATACATACTTGGGGAGTGCATCCTATGGAATTAGCTGGTATTAATTTCTGGGTAGGTATGGACAGAATTATCGTTTTGAACCCACATGCTCTTGATTTAATTTATTTTTACTGGCTGTATATTTGTATTAATTTTTGTATTAATTATACAATTAATTATATTTGTATTAATTGTTTTTTATTTTAATGTTTGTAAGCCGTCCTGAGATGCCACGCATAGAGGACGGCATATAAAAGTTTTAAATAATAAATAAATAATATATTTTTGTGGTAGGGAATCCAGTGAATTCCATGCAACATTTTCAGGCCAGCTTGAGACAGTGGTGTTCCTAAAGAATGTTTAAGTTGACAGATATATTTTGGACTTTTTCAGTTGTGCTATTTATGCTGGAAATATTTGTCAGTCTTCACAGATTTTAAACTTGTATTTTAAAATCCACTAGTAAATGTCCCAATCGATTAGGCCCACTGATAAAGTGATTAATTCTTTCAACTCTAATCTTATTACCAGATTTAGTATCAACTCTGCTTAATACTAATTAGAGCAGGTTGTTGTACAAAAATGGAAACACTGTACAAGGAAAAATAGCTAGATGTTGTCATTTGAGGAAAAATGTTTTTTTTTCCTTCCTCCAGACATCCCAATTATAAACATATTTATTTGGGAGAAAGCCCTTTAATTTCAGTGAAGCTGGCTTCTACCAGATGTGCTCAGGACTGCAGCTTCAGAATGAAATCTGGAAACATTAAAATCAATTGAATGCTGCTATTGATTTAAATGGATTTTTGCACAGACACACACCTCAAAATGAGTACTGGGTGAATTATGTTTCCCCCCCCATAAAACTCTGCTCTGTTCTATGCTGGCACTTTATTCCCTTTTCTTCCCCTCATCTCTTCAAACAAGTAAGGAAATTGACATCCTATTGCATTTGTTTATCTAGCATAATGAACCCCTTAAACCAATCACTTAAAAGAAAGAGAGGGATTGTCTTGCAATTTCTCAGGCTGGTTAAACTGCAAGATAATTCAGTCTGGAACCCACACCCTACTCCCCACATCTTTCATACATATATACAGCACAAGACCACAGCTGTGCTTGCAAATAGTTTCCACCCTAATTTATTTCAGATGAAAAACAGTCAAGCTTCTCATCTTTAATCAAGTCAAGTTTGACTGGGTAGGAACTTTATATATAAACAATTGCAATTGGGACTATAAAGTTAAAAGGGATTGTCTTTAATACAGTGAGGAAGTGTAAGGTCATATTTGTTTTCTAGAGAAAGTGATTGCCTAGGAATCTACATCTATACATAGGTACAGACAAACCCCTATATAAGTGAAAAACCCTAACCTTCTGCATTGTATGCATGAACACTTTCCAATATTTCAAGCTCATAATGCCACTGCCATTGGAAGTGAAGATACATTCATCAAAAGCGACTTGATAATTTACAAAGGCAGCATCAAATTGTGGATTTTCAAGTGCATAATCTTTAGACAGATAAACAAATTACAGCAGCACATGAACAGAAACACGCTCCACTCAGCTGAGTATTCATTACGCCATGCTCTCAGGCAGTTCTGTGACTCCCAAGCAGCGGGCAACCTTTGGTGTGTTAGGGCTCAGCAAGCATAAAATAACATGCTGAGGAGGTAACCGACCATAGCATGATAAATGAGGTTGTGCTGAAGTTGTTTACAGCCCCATGCCTGTACAATCTGTAAGGCCTACTGTGTGGAGCCCAATGTCTTGTGCTGTCTGCTAATTTGGGGATTAGTAAAAGCTCTCCCCTTATTCTGCTGTGCTAAAATCTCTTTTTGAAAATATTACTTCTACCTCTGTTGTGCAGCACTTTTAAAAATTAACAAAATGCTTTCAATTTTATTTGTCCCCATAAATCACCTGGGACAAAGAAACTCTTCCATTTTACACATATGGAACTGAGACCAACAGACACTGATTTACCTTCAGGATTTTTTTGCAGAATGCTTTTAACAGCTGTCCATCTAACTTGCAGAAATTTAGCAAATGAAACTACCAACAAATATAGCAGTGGGGAGAAAGTTTATGATAAAGAGTTGCCTGGTGGTCTGGAGTTAAAGGCTCTAGGTGTCCGCATGATCAGTTCCCAGCATTGGAAAGCCACAGATTTGCCAGATTAGAGCTCCTTTGTTTTAAGATTAAACCTGCAATGGTAGCTAAACACAGACAAGGCTTAGTACCTTAGCTATACGTGGCTGCCAAATAAGTGATATGAAGGAAAACCCTAGAATTTTAAACCATTTGTAGATTTTGAATATGGGTTAGGTGGTTAGACAGAGGAACAATACTAAACATATAAGTCTGTGTTATTAAATTGACAGGACACAATTTGCAAAATGAACTTGTGAAGGACTTCATTGTGCATTTTCCTTTAACAAGAAAAAAGGTCAACATTATTTCCACTTTAGAAAAAAAGGAATTGACACTGGAAGAGAAAGAGCCAGTATACCTGACATAATACACAGGACTCCAAAATGTGTGCTGGTTGGTGTTTGCATATGCAAGTAATGGAGGGGCACTCTGGTGGCTTGTGTGGCACAAATCAGGGCACTGTGGGTTGTAGAGGGTAACAAAACTGAGCAGCTATGACGAAGACCATGGGTGCTGCACTGGGGCAGCCTATCCCAAACCATGGCTTTGTGACTGTGAGGGTTGCAGTAAAACTAAAGCTTAGGGTTAGGACATTTTGGACCCCTGTGAATATCCAGGGGCCTGGGAATTGCTGAGATGGGAGAAGCAAACATGAACGTCCAGAAGAAGAATATGTAAGATGCATATCTGCATTTGTATATTACCTGAAAGTACACTGTGGCAAATGGGGTGCACTCATTGGAGTGAAATTCTCCAGTGAAAAACTTAGGAGAAAAGAGCTACCAAAAAGATTGGGTACCTAAACTGACTGGTCATGAAGAAGGCTGGGGATGCTACATTTGGTGCCCTCTCTAAAACCATGGGAATTTTCTATGTCTGCTAGGATTAGGTGAAATTTTAGGTTTGGGTGTGGGATAGGAAATATGGGATACCAGCCCATGGCCAGAAGTCTGGATATTACCCAGATGAGGCAGGCAATTGAGTAGTATAAAAGAACAGCTTGAGAGTGGTATTCCTGCATGAATGGACAAGGATACTTGAATGGACAAGGATTCAAATATGGTAGAAGCATGAGGGTGAAATTCTAGGACTAGGTTGAGAAAATGGAAGAGCTCTTGGGGACCTGGAAAGGGATTAGGTTCTGC
Organism: Varanus komodoensis; assembly: GCF_004798865.1. Taxonomy (NCBI): domain Eukaryota; kingdom Metazoa; phylum Chordata; class Lepidosauria; order Squamata; family Varanidae; genus Varanus; species Varanus komodoensis. The sequence goes on from NW_025335317.1 coordinate 29,289,699, forward strand.
ACTGAAGCTAAGCAGTTCCCAGGAAGAACATGGGTAGCAGCCCAGTAAAACAAATGGGAATTCTCTACAGCGGGTAGGGGTGAGTTGAAACTTTAAGGTAGGGGTAGGGTTGGAAAAAATGTGGATCCCCAAGATTGTCTAGGGGCTGGAGTGTTTCTGAGTTGAGACAGAGGAGGGGTTGAAAAGGACAACCAGAGACAGGAATTTCTGCATATGTTTGAAAAAAGAGGTGTTTTAAAAGAGCAGAATCATAGTAGTAAAAAATATCTTTGTAGCAAGAGTTTGGTTTCAGAGAACTGGATTCACTGTACAACACGTAATGCCTTGATTGGATTCAGCATCAAAGCTCTCACCAGGAAGATGGTGAGAGCAGCAATGTGGCACCCTGGTAAAATGCATGGGAATTCTCCATGGCTGCAAGGTGAAACTTCAGCTTAGGGTTACAGGTAGAAAGCCTTGAAAACCCAAACAGGGTCATAGGCCTGGTTATTTGCCACATGAGGCAGAGTAGTGAAGTGGTCCAAACAAATGACCAGAGAGGCATTTTTGCATCTATTTGAATTACTCTGGATTTAAGTAGGGTGGAATCAGTGGACTGAACATCTAGGGCATGGGTCCTCAAACTATGGCTGCGGGCTGGATCCAGCTCCCCATGCTCATTTATCTGGTCTGTCTCAGGTCTTGGACTTGCTCGGAGAAAATGATTTCCAAGCAAATCCAAAAGCTCTGAGCTGCCACAGGCGTGAAACTGAGCAGAGAGCTGGTGCAATAATGTGTCAATAACTGGCTTGATGGAAGTAGTTGCAATTCTCAGTGAGTTCTCAAGGTGCTCATCAGATGTTTTGCTTATAATTTTACTCTTAGTTGCTCACAAATGTAGGTGCTGCCAAAAAGTGAAGAGATGAATAAGGTGTAATTGTGAAGTGAGGGATATTTGTCTCTGAGAAGACAGGACTTGAATGTCAGATTGCAGCTCTATGCATTCCATTTGAAAATTGGCAGGTCGCATATTTATGTCAACTGAAAATGAAATTGCAAATATACCAAAACAGTGATTATTTTCTCAGAAATCTTGAAATCTGTTTTCAGTTTCTTGAATCAAATCAAAAAGCAAGGCTGTATATTTCTCACTGTTCACAGGACTGTGTTTAGCCAGCATGTTGAAATGTATAAAACTGTTTGCAACAGTAGGTTGAAATATTATTGATAATAGCTGCATTTCACCATGAGCATATGTAACATCTGGTGGTATCAATTCAGCTGTCTGTGCTTGGAACATAACACACTGGAAGCAGCACAACACCATAAAACTGAAGCCATACAGGTGTACAAATAGCATACATACGTTTATTTTACGTGACACTGGGACACAACATTGTCGCCTACAAAGTTCACACTTGGGAAGTGTGCCATCAAGTTACAAAAAAATGCAAAAAAGGCTCCATGTCGGTACAAATGATTGGATTGAAGGGTGTAGGTTTTGGAGTCCTTGTAGGAACCAACATGTTGGTGTGAGAACACAGACAAATCCTCTATATGTCCTCTATGATATAGCTGTGAGGTATACCTTGATGGATAAGGGTTCCAGGCCCCCTTGGTATAGAGAAAGAAGGAATTGTAAAATGTTCTCTATAGTTGCAGATTCAGGCAAGAAGTTGTTACTGGTCACAAAGTACGTAAAGTGTTTCCATTTCAAGCCATATGATCGAGTATTTGGGCATAGGGCTGAATGTAAAATGTATTGAATGTCCAGATGCAGGTACCGAACTTGACATTGGTACTGAGGTTATTATGGCTACCAAGGTCAGTGTATTAGCCATGCCATGAGTTTCAGCATGTGCAAGTCTGGGTGTCAAATCCTACCCTATTGCTGAGTGAGCAGGTATGGAATTTCCGGAAGATGAATATACATCCGTCAGGACAGCTGAAGGAGGGTTGGAAACCAGGTCTAGTCAGGCCACCACAGAGTGATCAGTATGCCAGTGATGTTGTCCCATGTGATCTTCACTAATGTCTTCATTATTAATGGTATTGGAGGAAAGGCATAAAATGGACCGCTGTTCCAAGAGATCATGAACGCATCACCTGCAGAGTTCTGTCCCATCCCTGCTCTGTGGCAGTAAGTATTGCACACTCTGTTTTGATGGGCTGCAAACAAGTGTATCAAGGGCATTCCCCACTGGTTGAAGAGATGGGGACAGATTTCTTGATTGAGTTCCCATTTGTGTGTCGTGGACATGTAACGGCTCAAGGAATCAGCTTCTTCCTTCTCGATGCAGGCCAAGTGAACTGCTTGTATGTCCATTCTATGGTTGATGCACCAGTTCCATAGACAAGAAGCCAGTTGTGCAAGGGGAACCAATCTTGTCTCCCCCTGTTTGTTCACATAAAACATGGTGGAGATGTTGTCTGTTGCTATCTGCATGGTCTTGCCCATCAAGATGGTTCTGAAGGAGCTGAGAGCTTTGAAGTATGCTAGTAATTCCAGGTAGTTAATGTGTCTCATTCTCTCATGACCATGCCAGATACCTTGAGTTTGGAAGGATGCACAGTGGGGCCCCCATCTGGTTTGAGATGTGTCCATGTACAACTGTGGTGGCGAACCAATGGCATGCGTGCCACAGTGGGCATGCAGAGCCCTTTCTGTCGGCACGCGAGGCAAGTCGCCCCAGCAGACAAGCATCGGAGAACAGTGCACACAGAGGCCATGCGCATGCTCGGAAAGGAGTAGTGGCACCTGGTGATGATGTCACAAGTTGCAGCTCATAACTGCGACTCGTCCAAGCTTTCACATGGCCGGTCAGTGCACTGCCAAGGTTAGTTGTTTTTTCTAAACAAAAACCTCAATTTTCAGGTTTTATTGCAGTGTTGGCACTTTGTGATAAATAAGTGTGTTTTGGGCTGCAGTTTGGGCACTCGGTCTCTAAAAGGTTCACCATCACTGGGTCAGGGTTAGAAAAATGAGGTGTATGATTTTGATGGTTGGAATGTGTTCAGAATGGGCAGAAATGATGAGCTGTGCAGAAAAAGCTACTCAAGGAAGGTTTTTTCAAAATCGTCCTATTTTCAATCGAACTTTACCCTTATAGTATGGTTAGGGGTCTTCAGCTGGGCAGGGTTAGGGTTACAAAAACGAGGTGTTTCGGCATGGTTTTGATCACTGGAATGTGTTTAGAATGGGCAGAAATGATGAGCTGTGCAGAAAAAGCTACTCAAGGAAGGCCTTTTCAAAATCACCCTCTTTTCTATGGTATTTTACCCCTGTATTAGGGTTAGGAGAGTGCACAAGGGTAGGGTTAGGGCAGTGGTGGTGAACCTATGGCATGCGTTCCACAGCAGGCATGCAGAGCCCTCTCTGTCGGCCCGCAAGCCAAGTTGCCCCAGCATTGCCCCAGCAGCCGAGCATCGGTTAACAATCTTCCATTCCCAACAATCTTATATTCATTGATTTAAACAAAAAAACCCTTAGCATTTAGAGGTAAGGGGTTGTTTCTATGTGCATAGATGTGCAAAGGAACAATGGGATTAAGATTTTTTTCTCAAATCCGGGTGTTTATAACATTTTGCTGCGAAGAAGAGTCATGTGATCTCTGCAAACACAAATTCACAGTTTTGAGAACTTTAAAACCAAGCAGCTATGATAGTATCCTAGACAGAAAAATTGTCCCATAATCTTAGAGAAACCTCTGGAAGAGCATGACATTGTGAATTAATCAATGAAATTCAGTTACCAACAAATTAAAACAGTGCATGAATATACAACCTCATGCTACATAATTAAAAACTAATCCTTATTTCATGATGAATAACCTTTGGATTATAGTGTATCTTAAATAGCTATCTAACTATCTTAACTATCTTTATATAGATAGTTAATTATATAGATAGTTAATCTTTATATAGATAGTTAAATCTATATAGATCTTTATATAGATTTTTCCTCAAAAAGTGTTTTTTTAAAAAAATCCAATTTAAATTAAAAAATTAAATTTAAATCCAATTTAAATTTTAAAATCTGATTTTTTAATTTTTTTTAAAATGTTGATTTTTATCCACCCTGTATAAAACAGAAATCAACCCATAATTCTATTTGCAAGTTCTAGACATCTCAATGAGGAAATAGCATTCATCATCTTTAGTTGTCATGAATATAATATCATTGTCATTGCATTCATTATCCAGATTGCATCCTTCCTCATTCTTCTGCACTGAGCAATAGAAGCTCTGCCTTCTTTCTCTAAAACAAACAAACAAAATTTGGCAAAAACTGGGAAGAAAAAGAGAAAATTATGTTGAAGAAAAATGGGTTTCAAAGGGCTCCGTCTTTCTATATCTTAAAAGGCCACATGCCAGGCTTACACAGATACAGGGAACTAAAGCCACACTATGTGGGGTGCTGCCCAGGATCTGTTCTTGTGGGAGCAATTCAAGTGCACGTCCAATCATACACGCAGACAGTTCCCATGTAGGCAAACCCTTCTAATTTGGTAGGATCAAACCTTCACGCGCGCACACACACACACACACACACACACTTTTTGTCCCCTCCTTATAGGAGGGAAGGTTAACAAAAGGAGAAATTTCTCCATTGACATCAATGGAGGTATTTTAGCTTTTGCTAAAGAATTGAGGCCTTTGAACTATTGGTGCTGGAGAAGACTCCTGCGAGTCCCTTGGACCGCAAGGAGATCAAACCAGTCAGTCTTAGAGGAGATCAACCCTGACTGCTCTTTAGAAGGCCAGATACTGAAGATGAAACTCACATACTTTGGCCACCTAATGAGAAGGAAGGACTCACTGGAGAAGAGCCTAATGCTGGGAACAATTGATGACAAGAGAAGAAGGGGATGGCAGAGGATGAGGTGACTAGATGGAGTCACTGAAGCAGTCGGTGTGAGCTTAAGTGGACTGGGGGATGGTGGAGGACAGGAAGGCCTTGAGGAGTGTTGTTCATGGGATCGTGAAGGGTTGGACATGACTTCGCAACTAGCAACAACAATAACAACAAACCGTAATTCAGGACCAAGGTCAGTTGCAACAAGAACATGTATAAATGAAGGTTGGTCTAAAAAGAAGGAAGAAGAAGGGGAAGAAGAAAAGAAAACCAAGTATGTTAATAAACTAAAAGGCATACCATATAAGTAGAGGGAGCACAAGACGGTGCTTATAACACACTGTGAGCTTGTGAGGACTAGAAACTTGCTCTTAAAATAATAAACCATTTGCCATCCCTCTAGCAGTTTCAAGGCAATTCTCATAAGCTAAAGAAATGAAGTTCCATGCCAATTCTTACCTTTAAAATCAACTCTTTGGCAGAATGTGACATAAGGATCCTGTCGCACCAAGCTGGACATCTAGTGTTCATATACTGCATTCCCTGGCTACAGTCTTCACTATATGGATAGCTGGAAGAGGGGGGAAATGAAAGTGAATGCAACATCTGTTAGAGTGCACACAAATTTTTGCAAGGCAAATTTATCTGTCATTTGTTTTGTTGCAAGTTTTGTGTTTTAAAAGTATTTTAAGTCTTCAGGTAGTTTATTGAACTCTTTCAGGAATGTATTAAAGTCCTTCATCCTAATTTCATGAGAAGCACAACCCAGGATGAGGTCTCTTGACTATCGAGATACACAAGGGTGTAAGCATGCATTGCACACCCATAATACATATTTCATAAGTGGGAAAGGATAGAGTTACATGCAAAGGAGGCTGCAGCTAGGTTGGGACCACACATTTGCCTTTTCTTCTTGTAGTGCTGATACACAACTGGAAGAGGCTATTGTGTGGGTGGGAGAGAGAACTGGAAGAGGGGAGATGGGAAAGTCTAAGAACACGAGGAGTGCTTGGGAGAGGAAAGAGGCCCATGCAAAGAATGTATTACCTCACAGCTGTTCCATACCTGTGCAAATTGCTAGAGCTGTTTTTGCCATGGGGGGCACTTTGCAAGATGTCCTCCAGTGATCTAGCTTATTAGGAACATTATCTGAGGTACTGACAGTTCTTACCCCCAATCCCATTCACTGAACAGGTAACTTTTTTTGGTAACTTTAATTGTTATCTCCATAAAGACTTGATTAATAAAGTGATCTACAGATGATTTTGTATCCTTGAAAACCTGATTGCAATGTTCTTTTATTTATTTCTGGTACTGGTGAGCTTGCCACATAAACTATTGATACAGTTTTACTAAGAACATTAAGGAGACGTTTAATATTTGGGTACATATTAGGATATGTAGCCTAATATTAAAATATTATCCAACTAAATATAATCTTTGTTTTCTTTAGTTTTAACAGATATAGCCGACCCATGTAATTGAACTTTGCCCTCTGCAAATTGATACATTTTACTGTGAGGGCCATTGAATGGATCAATACAGTGAATTGATAAAGCAACATTTAGGATGCAGTGGGCCAAACAACCAAAACAGAAGGCTGGAGGCATAGTGAGTTGTATCGAACATATTGTCCTTTTCTGCACCCTTGAACAGTTCACTGCACATATTCAAGCCACTGTGAGTGGTAGTTCATGCTGGCAACTAGTTTGAATGTTTAGTGCCCACTTGCAGCTTACTACATTGTGTGAACCTGGGAAAAAGAAGGTTAGCAAGGCTTGCACAGCCAAACAACAGACCATAACCCAAGGTTACCAGGTCTGTACAATGCAAACGGCTGTGGCTTGGCACTGCTTATTCAACCTGACTGCCCATTAATGCTGTCACAGACAGCACTGTGGCTGTGCCAGTTCTTGAAAACTCCTGTATGTTTTTAAACACATTGGCAGGACAAGTATGCAAGTATGCATCTCCCTCTCTACACACCCACTCATATAGAAATGTTCTAATAAAATAAATAAATAAATAGTATAGTATTTATGAGTACATAGTATATATATATATATAGTATACTGTATATTAATATTCCTCAACAAAGGGTTTATAAAAGAGGGAATAGCAAATTTAGCAAGTTCACACAATATTTGTTTTAAAAGTTTTAAACTTTCCTCTTCTTTACTCTAGGAAGCAAAATTGATTTCATATTAAAGTAGTAAAGTTGGAGCATTCATACTCAATGTATTTTGTAAAAGTTCACATCCCTCTCTCTGTGTGCATGAACACGCACTCCCCCCCCCACCTTATATGCTCTTTACTTACAAGATAGCTATAAATTCAAATGGAACTAGACATACAGACATGTTGTGGTTTAAACAACCTTAGTAATTATGACATTGATTTAAAGAGTTTGAAATTTGAGACAAAATGATATTTCACTGGAGAAGGACCAAATAAAAAGTCATTGTAATTTATGAAAAACAATAAAAACCCAGCAAGATTTTGTTCCATCTGTCCTTTATTTGGTTCTAGAAAGCCCATGTCTTACAATGAACATATTGCAATTTGAATGGATGTGACAGTTTAAAAGGAATTGCCTCATCTAGTAAAAGGATTTTTTCATTCTGCGTCACACACTACACAACTTTTGTTTGTCACCAAGTGCATACTTAGTAGCTTCTTAACAAACTTACCTACATTATACAGTGTTACTTGCATTCACACATAATATTTTTAGGTGTACATATAATCTGTTAGAGACAGTTGTTGTCCCTTTAAAAATAGAAAGTACATCTGCATACATTTCTTATTGGATCACCTTATTTAATACAGCATATCCAGTTACTGTAATAGATTTCCACATCTCCAGTTCATGCTAGTTTCTTCTGCATCAATGGAGATAAGAACAATTCTGAGGCCTGCCTGTTATTCATTTGTTTTTCTGGCAGGATTAACTGTATGAAAGAATGAAGCTTGCATCATTCAAACTTGCTGTTTTTATTAATTTTGTTCAGCACTAAAAATTTAGAATTTCTTCCAAAATTGTTTCTTCTCATGCAGGGCTAAATTATGAAAGCCCATAACTCTATATTATCTCTGATTCATATAGGATGCCTCTTTACAATCATATTAAGACAGAGAAAAGGCCTACAAGTCCCTGCATGCCCCAGTCAGCTGGGATTTGTTGGCCTTTTCTCTTTCTAAATGCACATATAATTGCATCCTTACTGGTTTTGTATTGTTCTCATTGGATTCAGTAGACATTATATTCCAAATACAGATAGCAAGAGAAGTTAACACAGAGAATTCCTAGCTAACAAAACTATAGACAAAGCTCCAGTTTCACTGGGGCTGTAATCTACATACAGATTGGAACATACAAGGACAGTATTCTCTTGAAAACTGTCAGTAGCTATTTGATAGGTTTCAAGCAACTATTCCATATTTTCCTGAGGGTTAAATTACATTCTGTATACAAATGCATGTGAATGTAGCTTGGTAACACTTTTTCTGTTTAAAATATTGCTCCAGGAGAAGATGACTGGGAGCAAAAAGAATTAGGACAATGAAGGGTAATGAGGGAAATTGCTTAATGCCTTTTCTCTTCCCACTGTCCTGTATCCTGCTCCAACTACTATCACCCCAAAGTTTCCCATGCTCATTTGGAACTGCATGGCTGTGATGGGCTTGCCAACCTGGCACTGATGTGAACAGGGGAAAGTATAGGAAGAGAAACAGTTAAGTTCCTCACCCCACACACCCTTCTTTTCTTCCCAACAGTCCTATTCCAAAGGTGCTTTTCATTTTCTTCTGAAGCTACAAAAGCAATGGCTTGTACTGGTAAAGCAAATTTGGGCCAAATCCATGCATGCACAAAAAGTAAATCTGACCAAATAGCTGGAGAATTTGTAAAGCAATCCAGAGAGATAGCCGAGTTAGGATATTCCCCCAACTTAAAAATGCATCCCCCCCACCCCCCGGCAACATTCTATCCAAAGTGTTTTGAATTGGGATTTAAACTGCTGCTGATTTTAGTTTCTTTAGTTGATTTTTTTTTTGGTATTCTTAAAATTGGTTCATGATTTTGATTATCTTTTGCAAGCCAGCTTGGAAGGGTTTTGCCTGAGGTAGCATAAATACTTTAAATGAAAAAATTGTGGGCTTTCAGATAGGGAATGCTATTTTATTATTTGTTATTTAGTGCTTGCAGGTAAATTTGTGTGAAAAGAACGAACTCTGGAGGGATTCCTTGTGAAAAACAGATGTGTGTGTGTGTGTGTGTATAAGTGTTGAAATCTATTCTGCTTATTGGTGAATTGGGAAAAGAATTACTGAGGCTTTCAAAATGAAGGTTTTAAAATAAGATTTGTGGGATTGAAACAAAATGCCTTCATGCTTGAAGAGAAACTTATTTACCACCCTACTTGGTGTGATATAATAAAACTGAGATGCATAGCTCTCTACCAAATCGGTTTACAAACTACACTGCCATTAGAAAGATTAGCCATGGCAAACAGCCAACTAAAGCGTACTGAACGTATTGGAACAAACCAGTGAACTCAGTACCTTTTCCACCTCATCAAACCTAACAAGACTCATTTTCAAAACATATTATGAGAATTCAATTTGCTGCTTCACTGCCATACAGCTTATTTCTGACTGTCCATGGGAGGCTTTGATGATGTAATATTCTAGCTAGCAGAATCTCTTTGTCTACAATTTAAGGGTTGACTTTTGTAGGCAGCCTATTAATGTAGCTCCTCCTTTAAGTTGTGCATGAACCTAACATAACAAAGATTACCCTTTTATTATAGAAAGTGTACAAATCCATCACATTCAGTATTGCTCACTCCTTTCACAGCATTAATGGTCTTGGTTTCCCCATGTTATGCTCTATGCCGAGCACACATAGCTAACAATGAGACCAGAAATTTCTCATATATATCCTGCAAATTGATATTTGTAAGTTTCCTTTAATGAGCTCATTGCCTCTTCTCAGAAAAATGATCAGAATAAGAAATAGACTTAATTCTATTATTGATAGTAAATTTAGCAAGTCCAACTTGAACATAACCAGCCGAAGCCCAAAGTTGTAACATCCTATGAAACTGGGACTATCCTGGAACAGATCAAAGATTCCTAAGGCTTGGCAGACAATCTTCATATAGAAACAGAAACAGAGCAAGTCAGCAGGAGCCTCCTGGGCCATTTAGTCTGATTCCTGGATCCAGCCAGCTTCACTCATGACATGCCTACTATATGCAGGTCCAGCCTATCCTTGAACACCCTCACTGATGGGGCTTCAACCACCTCCCATGGAAGCCCATTCCATACCCTTGGGGTCCAAACTGTCAGGAAGTACTTCCTTGCATCCAAATTGAACCTTGGTTCCCTGAGCTTTGCTCCAATGGAACATGTCCTGGCCTCCTCTTCAGAGGAAAACAGGTCTCTACCCACCTCCATGTGACACGCTCTCACATACCTATATGTCATCAGCAGATCCCCTTGGAGTCTCCTCTTCTCCAGGCTGAAAAAACCCAGTTCCCTCAGTCTTGCCTCATACGGCTTTCCCTGCAATCTGGCCACCATCCTTGTGGCCCTACAATGCACTGACTGTAACCTGGCTATATCCTTCCTGTAATGTGGAGCCCAGAGCTGAACCCAATACTCCAGTTGTGGGCACACCAGAGTTGTGTGGAGTGGTAGTAATACCTTTCTCGATCTAGAAGCTATGCTTCTGGCTATGCAAACAAGGATGGCATTTGCCCTTTTGACTGCCACATCACACTGCTGACTCAAGTTTAGCCTGCAGTCGATCAGTACCCTGAGATCCCTTTCACAAGTGCTGCTCTCCAGCCAGTTGTACCCTAACCTGTACTTATGATTTCTATTTCTATGCCCCAAGTACAAGACCTTGCACTTATCCGCATTGAACTCCATCCTGTTGTCCCCTGCCCACTTTCATAGTCTGTCCAGATCCTTCTGGATCCGGTGTACCTGCTCCTCTGTTGTGGCCACTGCCCCCATTTTAGTATCATCTACAAATTTGATCAGCAGACTTGTCATCCCTTCTTCCAGGTCATTGATGAAAAGATTGAACAGGATCGGTTCCAGGACAAAGCCCTGGGGCACCCCGCTTGTCACTGGCAGCCATCCTGATGATTCCCCACTAATAGTTACCCTCTATTTGGTCCATCAACCATGCCCTAATCCATCAGATAGTGTACTGATCTATCCCAAAACTCCTCAATTTCTCAACCAGGATATCATGTGGCACTTTGTCAAAGGCCTTGTGGAAATCCAGGTATAGAATCATAGAATAGAAGGGTTGGAAGGGACCATGAAGGCCATCGAGTCCAACCCCCTGCTGTTGCAGGACACTATGTTACCCCATCCCACTGTGTCCCCTCTGTCTAGCCACCTCGAAACCTTGTCATAGAATTCCACAAAGTTCGTCTAGCAGGACCTGTTTTTGCAGAAGTTGTGTTGCGTGGCTGTCAACCTCCCTTCCCTATCTAGTGTTACTAGATCTCTCATTATCATGAGTCTTTCCATTGTCTTTCCTACAATGGACATACGGCAAACCGGCCTGTAATTCCCCATGTGCCCCCTTTTTGAAATTTGGGACCACTGATGCCACCCTCCAGTCCTCTGGAACCTCACCCATTCTCCATGAGGCCTCAAAAATGGAGGCAAACGGGTGTGAGAGTACTCTTGCCAACCTCTGAAGTACCCTCTGGTGTAACCCAACAGGCCCTGCTGCCTTTGTAATGTCCAATGCCCTGAGGAGCTCCTCAATTTCAAGGGGGGGTGAGTCTAATCGGTGCCCCTAAGTCCCCGGGCTCATCCAGTCCCTCATGTAGGTCTCCCCCATCCTGCTTTGGGGAGAATACAGTGGCAAAATAATCATTTAGCATCTGTACCTGTTCCCTGAATTCCCTATTTCATTATTAAGCAGTCCCACCACCTGTCTCCCCTTCTTGTTATTTACATGTTGATAGAAGCCCCTTTTGTTGCTCCTGATATTCTTTACAAGTGTCAGCTCATAATCAGCCTTAGCCTTGTGAAGAATCCTTCTGCAATGAGTCTCCTCCCCCTGGTATACCCTTTTGTCTACTTGCACATATAGGCCCATTTCCTATGGAGGTTGCTCTTGCATCTAATCCCTCTTACCACCTCTTTTCACATCCATGGTGGCACTCTCCTTCACCTCCCTGTCTTGCTAACTACCAGTATTGTGTACGCTTTATTATTATTATTATTATTATTATTATTATTATTATAACATTTCTATGCCGCCCCTTGCCGAAACCTCGGGGCGGCTTACAACACGATAAAATACAATGAAATACAATAGCACATAATAAATTACCATTAAATACAAAGTACAAAAAATACATTGGTTTACAAATATAAGATTAAAATTATCAGTATAACTTAAGTAAATAAAAATATAGGAGGAGAAAGAGAAGGAAGAAGAAGTTGCCCTGGCCAGATCATATGTTTTAACAATTCAAATGATGTTTAAATAAAAAGGTCTTTACCTGGCGCCGAAAAACCAGTAACGACGGTGCCAGGCGGACCTCTTTGGGGAGTGAATTCCATAGGTTGGGTGCCACCGCAGAGAAAGCCCTCCTCCGAGTACTTACTCTCCTAATTTCTTTCGTGGAGGGTTCCCGGAGAAGGGACTCTTCCGCAGATCTCAAAGGGCGGTCGGGCATATACGGACGTAAGCGCTCGTTCAGGTAGCCAGGACCCAAGCCGTTTAGGGCTTTATAGGTCATAATCAACACCTTGAATTGGGCCCGGGCTTCAATGGGAAGCCAGTGAAGCTGACGGAGGAGTGGAGTCATGTGAGCATAACGCCCCGTCCCCGTCAGCAACCTGGCAGCTCTATTTTGCACCAATTGAAGTGTTCGGACTGTCTTCAGGGGAAGCCCCACGTAAAGCGCGTTACAGAAGTCTAGGCGGGAAGTCACCAGCGCGTGTGTCACCGTCGCCAGGCAGTCGTATGCTTGTGCCTCTAAGACCTCCCTTTTGAGTACCATCCACTAATCCTGAACTTCCTTGCCTTCCAGTACCCTCTCCAAGGAGACTTCCCCCAGTCTGGCCTTCAACTGACCAAAGTGAAGTCCCAGCTTCTAGTACTTGACCTGCCGCTCATCCCCATTCCCCATGTCATGACTGGTTCTGTGACCATCTGGTGCCCAAATCATACACTCTGTGATTAGCTCATGACAACCACGATTTTCTCCTTGTTATTCTGGAAAAATTGTTGCCTTGAAAAACTCCCTATTTTGCAGATTTATGTACATGAAGCAATATCCCTAGCACTATTTATTTTGTGCCAGAGAAGAGCAGGTTGCTTACCGGTAACTGATGTTCTTCGAGTGGCCATCTATGCAGTCACACATATGGGTTCTGCACCTGCGCAGTGCCTTTGGCCGGAAGATTAACAGCTAATGGTTTGGCGGGAAACTCTGCTCCCCCTCCCCACTGGCAGTATATAAGGAGCGGAGTGTCCACCATTTTCCAGTCTTTGACAGACCAGACGTTCTCTCTCTAACACAAAGTTTTAAGAAGAACTAAACTAAAGCCAAAGAAAGAAAAACTCTCAGTGGTATGACAAACGGAGAAAATAGTCCAGTATCGAAGATAAAAAAGGTCGGACCACCCGTGACACCAAGCGGGGCTGGTGGGTGGGTTGTGTAACTGCACAGATGGTCACTCAAAGAACATCAGTTACAGGTAAGCAACCTGCTCTTCTTCTTCGTGGCCTCTGTGCATCACACATATGGGCAGAATAACAAGCTTAACCGAACTGGAGAAGGGAGGTGTCATCAACGAAGAATAGAAGAAAGCACGGCTCTGCCAAAAGAGCAATCCCATCTGGTACGAACATCAAGTCTATAATGTCTGACAAAAGTACACAGAGTAGCCCAAGTGGCAGCTCTGCAGACATCTTCAGTCGGGACCCCCGATGCAAAGGCTGAGGAAGCAGCAAGAGCCCTAGTGGAGTGACCTCTTGGAGTAGATGGTAAGTCCAATTTAGCTAACTGGTAAGACAGAGTAATTGTGTTAACTATCCATTTAGAAAGCTGCTGGGAAGAAACAGGAAAACCCCGGTTTTGTTCCGAGTATTTAACAAAAAGTCTGTTAGAGTGCCAAACAGACTCAGTCCTGGACCTATAAAAGGCTAGACAATGACAAACATCCAGCATATGCAGGGACCTCTCTATCGGATTCGAAGGAGCCGGAAAAAATGCTGGTAAAACAATCTCCTGATCCATGTGGAATGAAGTAGCTACCTTAGGGAGAAAAGATGGGTCCAGTCGTAAAACTACCTTCTCCTTATGAAAATTCTAAAAAGGAGGGTCTACCCTAAGGGCACAGGGTTCGCAAGACCTACGAGCTGAAGTAACTGGTACAAGGAAAGCAGTCTTCCAGAAGGCAAGGCGTAGATCAATTGTCGCCATGGGTTCGAAAGGAGGCAGTGTCAATGCTTGTAAAACCACTGAGAGGCTCCAAGTGGGCATAAACGGTCTGATTGCTGGATGGGGGTTACAAAGTCCTTTCAAAAATCTTTTAATCAATGGTTGAGAGAAGATGGAAAAACCTTGCACAGTTCCGCGGTAATAAGAGATCGCTGCTGTATATACTTTTATGGAAAAAGGTTTGAGTCCAGACTGGTGTAGTTTGAAGGAATTGAAGGATCTGTTCTACAGATGCGGATGGCGCTGGAAATGAGTGAGATTCGGCAAAACTAGAGAATTTGCGCCACTTCGCCGTGTACGACTTTTGAGTGGATGGTCTTAATGCAGAGTCGAGAATATATTGCAGATCTGGACGTAAGGCTTGTGAGGCCGATGATAGATTCACTAAATCTAATGAGGCAGAGGTAGGAGGGATTGCAGGTGGCGTCGATACCGGTCTGGCACTTATAGGTGTCGAATTTGCCAGGCGGTTAATTTCAGCGATGGCAGGTCTGGGTGTCAGATCATGCCCTGTCGCTGAGTAATGAGATAAGGGACAAGAGGAAGCTGAAGAAATGTTTTCCGAGAAATATGAAGAAGAGTCGAGAACCATGGCTGGCATGGCCACCAAGGGGTTATCAGTAGTCCTGTGGCTCCTTCATGAATAATCTTTGTTACCACTCTCATGATGAGGGGAATCGGTGGAAAAGCCTAAAAAGTCATGACGCTCCATGGAATCATGAAGGCGTCCCCGGACGACCCCTGTCCGATTCCCGCTCTGGAGCAATAGTTCACGCACACCCTGTTGTGTCGGGTGGCAAACAAGTCTATGTCTGGGGGACCCCAGAGGTGAAACAGTCTGTCGCAGATCTGACGGTCCAGTTCCCATTCATGTGACCGTGACATATGTCTGCTCAAAAGATCTGTTTCTACATTGTCCGCACCCGCGAGATGCACTGGTATAAGAGCGATGTCCCTCGGTATGCACCACTCCCAGATTTGCATCGACAGGCAGGCTAGTTTCGGGGACCATGTTCCCCCTTGTTTGTTTAAATAAAAAACTGTGGCTATGTTGTCCGAAGTTACTTGGACAACTTGATGAAGAAGCATGTCCTTGAATGACTGTAGTGCTTTGAATACGGCAAGAAGTTCCAGGAAGTTGATGTGGTTCCTGGAATCCTGATAACTCCAAACCCCCTGGGTATGTAGGTTGGAGCAAATGGCTCCCCATCCCAGAAGGGACGCATCGGTACCGAGAGTCACTGTAGGGTACCGGGGTCGAAACGGGATTCCGACATTTAAATTGTCTGGTTCTGTCCACCATAGGAGGGACTGTAGAACGGAGGATGGGAGTCGAATTCGCTTCATAGGCGGATCCCTTTGTGGTCGGAATATCCCATTGAAGAATAACTGGAATGGACGTAGCCGGAGTTTGGCATACAGGACTACGGCGATGGATGCTGCCATATGCCCCAACAGTCTTTGAACAGATCGGGCAGGAACAGTTCCGTCTCGTTGAATTCGATAGATGTGTCGGGTGATAGCATGTTGTCTGTCTCAAGGAAGGAAGGCTCTCATCATTGTAGAATCCAGCCAAGCTCCAATAAAGATGATAGTCTATGTAGGGAGAAGAGAAGATTTCTGGCGATTAATGCAGAGTCCAAGGTCTTGCAATAGATCACAAGTGATATTAACAGTGGAAGTAAGTTCTACTCTAGTCCCGGAAACCAACAGCTAATCATCGAGGTACGGGTATATCCGAATTCCACGTAGTCGAAGGCAGGAGCAAACAGGAGCCATACACTTCGTGAAGACTCTTGGTGCAGTGGCTAATTCAAACGGCAACACCTTGAATTCGTAGATTACAGAGGCTACCGCAAAACGAAGGAAACGCCTATGATGTGGATGTATCGAAATATGAAAATAGGCATCCTCAAATCCAGCGATGCAAACCAATCCCCTCTCCCCAGCAACGGAAGGATATTTTGAAGCGGAGTCATCCGAAACTTTTTTGGTGTTATGAATCTATTAAGAGCTCTTAAGTCCAATATAGGTCAGAGACCTCCATCTTGTTTCGGGACCGTGAAATATCTGGAATAGAATCCGTGGAGTCCTTCCGATAATGATAAGCGACGAACAGCTCCTTTAGCAAGGAGTTGGTGAATCTCATCCAACAGAACTGACGAGCTCAGTGTAAACCGGATAGGACTCGATGATGGAACAACGTCGAATTCAATTCTATATCCGTGCTGGATGATAACACCCACCCGTCAGATGTAATGGACTCCCAAATGGGGAGTTGGCTTTTCAGGAGGGTGGAGTTGGGAGGAGAGGAAGGGTTTGCTCGCCCCATCAGTGCTGGCGTCTATCTCCGTCAAAGCGGCGGCGGCCTTGCTGGAAACGCTGAGATGGTTGCTTGCGGCGTTGCTGGTGATGTTGTGGCTGTTGGTAGGATGGATATTGTTGCCTATACGGAGGCCAGTTCCATGACCACTTACGTTGAACAGGCAGTTGTAGTTCCATGCGCCGGGCCGTCATTCTCGATTCATGAATCCTCTTCAACTTATGATCAGATCGGGCGTTGAATAGGCCGGATTCATCAAAGGGCATCTCCTCAATTCTCCGCTTCATCTCTTTTGGAAAGTTGCAGTTACACAACCATGCGTGTCTCCGGAGAGAGATGGCGCCGACGAGAGCCCTTGAATCTGTATCCACATGGTGCCTGGCTGTGGATAACTGTTGTATGGTGACTTGCATCGCTATTTTGATGAAGACCCTCGCCAAATCACCTTGGTTATCAGGCAGGGCAGCGATGATGTTATCTAAACACTGCATTATGAAATACTGATAGCGCGCCAGGGTCGCTTCGTAATTAGATATTCTGAGGCCCACTCCTAAAGCCGCATAGACCTGGAGCAGAAGAGAATCAATTTTTCGTCCCTCTTTGTCTCGGGACGCTGTGTGACCCCGCGCCTCCCGACCTTGAGACGATTCTACCACCATCGAATTTGGTTTGGGGTGGCAGAGGAGGAATGGAATGTCTCCTTCCCAGACCCTGTACATCGCCTCATATTTTTTGGAGGTCGGTTGAGGCTGCGCTGGGAGGTTCCATGGTTGGGTCATCGCTTGTCTGAGGGTCGTGATGAGTGGCAATGCAATGGAGGTCGGTTGCTCTCCCCGTACGATGTCACAGAAACGGTCAGTACTAGGCCCCGATAGTTGGCTCACTTCGATCTCCAACAACTTCACAAGCCTGGACATCAGCTCGGCGAACGTGATGTGCGGTTCTTCTGGTGATGCTGGACCCTGTGAAGTGACCGCAGCGTTGGGAGAAGTAGAATCAACTTACAACTCATCTGAATGTACCCAATATGGAGGCGGGTCACTGGAGGAGGAACCACCTGGTGACTGGGATGCCTCGCCTTCCAGAGGCGGTACACACCCGGCGCCCCTCGAGGTCGAAGGATGAGGTCAGTCCCGACACTCAGGTGTTGGAGATTGATCCCGAGGAGCCAGGTAGTATCCAATGGGTGGATAGTCGGACCATCTTGTTGCAGACACGAGAGTCATCAGAGTGGGGTTTTGATGATCGGCTCCTCCGCTCTCTCTGTGGGGAGAGTCTGGCACCAGGGTTGAGCCCAACAGATGGCATAGGAGTTGGGGATTGAGCCCTTGGTGGAGAGTCTTTGATCTCGCCATCAGAGATCAAACCGCGAGGTGGATCTTGATGTAACTCCAGATCCATATGGAGCGGGGACACTAGAGGCATGACTCTCATCGCCGCTTGGATGGTCAGACCCGAGGGTGTCGGTACTGGGGCAGCCATCAGAACCGAAGAGGCCGCCGAACCAGAGCGTCGGTGTTTGGAATGCTCGGGTTTCTTTGGTTTCTTGGCCGGTTTCTCGGCCCTATCCTTCTTGGCCCTTTTGTGCACAGGCGGATTCTCAGGCGCACTGTGCTTCCTCTTTTCCTTTTGTTTCTTGGGCGGAGAAACAGACTGCTCTCCCATGGTGGAAGCACTCTCACCCGAAGGGTGTGAGGGCGGAGCAGTAGAGGAAGGGGCCGGGTGTTGCGGCGGTTCAGTAGAGGCCAGATGGCGGTCTGGTGGGGCCGAAATTGCAGCGGGCTTAGCCACCAGTTGATCAGATTGTAGGAGGGCCTGGTCCCACAGGAGCGTTCGTAAATGGTTCTCCCTATTCTTCCTGGCTTGTTTCGAAAAGGCCAGGCAATGGACAAATTTGTCCGTCCTGTGACCTTCCCCTAAACAAAGGAGGCACAGGTCGTGCGGGTCTGCAGCAGGCATTTTAGAGCCACACTCTCCGCACTTGCGGAACGCCGCCCGTTGAGCCACTGTGAAAAAGAAGAAAAGAAGATAGCAAAGCTGGAATAGATAATATTTTTTGTTTGTTTTTTTAATAGGAAGAAGATAAAAACTGGAGAGAATAACAGGAATAATATATAAAGGTAAGGATGGAATACTAACTTGGAATGAACAAGAGAAAAAAGAGGTTCAAACAAGAGAGCACGAGGTAAAATCTAAGCGAGAGCGAAGCGGCACGAGGCACAACCAATGGCGATCATCAAGACTGGAAAATGGCAGACACTCCGCTCCTTATATACTGCTAGCGGGGAGGGGGAGCAGAGTTTCCCACCAAACCGTTAGCTGTTAATCTTTCGGCCAAAGGCACTGTGCAGGCGCAGAACCCTGCAGGCGCTGTGTGATGCACAGAGGCCACGAAGAAGAAATTTCTTTTCATGCAGATGATGTCAGGTTCAGCCCCAGGTGTCTCCATGAAAAGGATCAGATAGCAAGTGGAGTAATAGAAATTCATGCTAATCTGAATCCACTGTGAATTTCTCTGACACCCCAAGTACTCTAACTTCGTTTATTTATTCTTATGACTGCCCTGTTGCAAATATAGGACAGAAGAAACTACCAGTATAGTCTCTTGCACCAGGCTAGATATTGGTACTAGCATGGCAGCTGAAGGAGGAAACCTCTCTGAGCTCACAATACATCCTCTCTAGGGTCCTGCATTCATTTGCACTGCATATAAATCTTCCAGTATGGCTCAAACACTGCCAAGGCATGCAAGGCTTCTGGAAGAGCTGAGACTACTGTTTTGTATCCAAAATTACCAGTACGCAAGTACTGCTATTCAAATCCATGATACAGCCAATATTCAGTAAGGCAGCATTCATTCATAGCCAAAAGGAGCATTTTCCACCTTGGCAACCTTTGTCAGGACATTGACTAAGGATTGGAAAGAAGATGCATTGTTAAGGTCAAGCAGCTTGCCTGGAATTCTGGAGTATGTATCATAAATTCCATCACAGATACTTGGGGCAACTGTATAGCTATCCTGTGCTTTATCTCTGCATAGTTTAACTGCAGGAAATATGGAGTTCATTTCAATTTTATTAAAACAAAGAGCAGCAATCAATGCATTTTTTAAACTACTGATGTGATGGTTTTACAGTTATAGTAAGAAAAGCTTCCAAGCCCCTTTCTCAAATGCTGCCTACAAAATTGTGAATTCATCTTTCCTAACTTCTGAAATCATAAACCACATGGCAACTGTTAACATGCTACAAAAGCTGGGAATAAAACTGAATTTAACCTTTCACAAAACATGTCCATGATTAGCAAGGGAGATCACAGAAATACAAGTATTCTTCTGAAAGAGATCTTGGCTTTACTACACTGCAAGTGTAAAATTGGGTTAATGAGAAATAAAAAGATTCAATTTTGTTGTCAAACACAATTGTGAATTTCAGTATTCCAGTCTTAAGTAATCGCAAGGTATTGGGAATTGAGGAAGAATCTGCAGGTTGTATACCGTGATGGTCTAATATCAGTGGTTCCTAACCTTTTAAAAACTTGGGTAGCAGTTTGGTTGGATGCCAGAACAGTCTGATCAGGCTGGAGGTAGAGAGGATCAGATTGGTGGTATCACAGGCAAAGGCACTTCAGTTGGAATGGCTGCTCGAGTTGGAGGACTGAGGTGCTCAGAATGAGCTGGATAGCGATCTGGCCTTTTGGTGTGTTTGGCTTTACACGGCTTCTTGGTCATTTTGTGACCTTTGGGCTCGAGGTGCTTCCTTTTTTCCTTGTGCTTTTTTGGCACATTGGAGTCAGCAGACTGCCTGAAAGCAGACGATTTTGACTTGCTTGAAGCAGCATTTAATGGCTGCTTTTTAGTTGCCTCTCTCTAAAAAGGGCTGAGGAACTTTCATCCTCCTTGCATTTCCATATACAGGTGACTGGCCCTGTTCTTATACAGACTTGCTTAGTAAAGGCCTGGCAATGTGAACACTTGTCCACTTGATGCTCTTTGCCCAAGCAAAATAGGCAAAGAGAGTCGCCATCCAATGAGGGCATTTTCATGCCTCCCTCAGTGCACTTCCAAAATGCTGGTTTGAGCAACATCAAGAAGATAGAAAGGAAAGGAATCCAAGAGTAGAAACTAAGAGGGATTACAGGACATTTAAAAAAAATTGTGAGGAATAAGACTAAAGGGAAGGACTTTGGAAATGGGAACCAAGGAGATAAGAGAACAGGGAGCAAAAAATGAGTAACAGAAGAACATGAAGCAAGCTGAGAAGGGAGACTTTGTGAGGGAAGGCTGAGAGAAATGAACACTATGGATCCCAATGCACTGCAAATGGTGGTTGAAAGCGAACTGAGAAAAGGGCAGGAGTCCATCTATTTCTATAACAGGGAAGGTGAGGCAGGGCTCCCACCAAAAAAATTTTCTAGGCTTGGCTAGAGGAATCTTCCTGAACATGGCACTGCACAGGCAGAGCATCTATATGTGTGATGCACAGAGACCACAATGAAGAATGATGTGTGTCTTATTTAAGCAAAGTCGGGAGGGTAAACAAGGTTTGCAAATATAAAAGTTAAAGTACAATGTGTTAAACAGCTGCTACGTACAATACTATAACAACACCATGGTGACCAAGCTAGTAATCAAAAGTCATAATAAAAGAAGTATGTGTGTGTTTTGTGTCAACCAGGCAATTCAATAGTAAAGAGTATAATAGGGTAAAAAAATAATGAATCATAGCTTCACTTAATACTCAGTGCAAAAAGAATTATACACAGTGTCATGTTTCCAAGTAGTTTCATACACTTGCAAAGAATGTATTTTGTGTTAATACTATTTCTATGATTTTTTAAAATTACACTGAAATAATCCCAGCACAATTACCTTTGACTGTATTAGCTACTTTACTGGATTAGCTATTGCATGGGTGAAATGGGGTGCTTCTATTTATGCACAAGGCAAAAAAGAACTCAACTTTCTGTGACAAAATAAGAGGCCATGTGTTTCTCCGCTGTTCTCAGCACAGAAAATCTCCTTTTATTGACTGTAAAATATATCCATCATTAACTCATGAATAGTTTGGGTGAAACTGTTAAATGAATTTTTACATTGATTATTCTTGTTTGGCTCCTGTGTAAATATGTTTAACTCTAACAATCACAACAGTTGGAATTAAAATATTGCCTATAGTATATTTTGCTTTTTAAAATAAGATTAATAGCAATTGGTATGTGTGAGGAAGTAGAGGGGCTCACCCATTTCCTGGGGCAATCAATAGAACAGGGCCAAAGAACAGGGCATAAATGGGAATCTGCTTTGGCAGAACGATGCACAGGACTGCAATGGCATACAGCTGCGCAGAATTGCTTATCAGAATGTTGCGCGGCACTATGTCGAAGGTTTTGCTAAAGTCTGGGTAGATAATGTCCACACTGTTCCCTTTGTCCTTTTGGGAGGTTACCCAAAAAATGAGATTAAATTAGTCTGACAGGATTTATTTTTGATAAATCCATGCTGGCATCTATTAATCACTGCATTTTCTTCAAGATGCTTGCAAATAGATTTTTAAATAATTTGCTCCAGAATTTTTCTAAGGATTAATGTCAGACTACTGGTCTATAGTTCCCGGGTTCACCGTTTTTCCCCTTTTTGAAGATAGGGATGACATTTTCCCTTCTCCAGTTGCCTGGCACTTCTCCTGTTTTCTAAGATTTATCAAAGATAATAGCCAGTGGTTCTGAGAGTTCCTCCGCTAGCTCTTTTATGACTCTGGGATGGAGTTCACTGGGCCCTGGAGATTAGACAGTGTTTTTTCCATCTAGGTATTCCTTGACCATTTCTCTGTCAATCTTTGGCTGCCATCTCTCACTTCCAGCTTGTACTTCCTCTTGACTGCAGATTTCCTTGTGAGAGAAGATTGAGGTGAAGCAAGAATTGAGCGCCTCTGCCTTTTTCTTGTCATCAGTTATCACTCTGGCATCCAAATTTAAATACCTGGACACCCTTCTCTTTCTCATGTCTTTTGTTCTGGATGTATCTGAAGTAGGCTTTCTTGTTGTGCTTCGTATCCCTTGCTATTCTCAGCTCATTTTGTGCTTTAGTTTTCCTGATACTGGGCCTGCAACTCCTTGCTATGTGGTTATACTCTTCCATTGTGGCCTGACCTCACTTCCATTTCCTGTACATGTTCTTTTTTTCTTTCAGGCTGTCACTTAACTTTTTGTGGAGCCATGTGGGCTTCCTCTGTTGTCTTCCACACTTTTTTCTTGATGGAATTGTTCGTAGTTGTGCTTGGAGAATCTTCGTTTTCATGGTTTCCCAGCCCTCTTGGATGCCTTTCCCCTTAAGGGTGTGTTGCCATGGCACTTCGCTTATCATTCTTCTGAGTTCATTGAAGTTGGCTTTCTTGAAGTCCAGGATGCTTGTTTGGCTCCAGTTACCCTTTGTCTCCTTTATACTTAAGAATTCAAGTACTGCATGGTCACTTTCCCCCAGAGTTCCCATGTTTGTTATTTTGTCCACCAGACCATCCTTTTTAGATAGTATTAAATCAAGGATAGCTGTTCCTCTTTTTCTTTCCTCTACCTTTTGCTGGAGGATGTTGTTGGCAACACATGTCAGGAATCTCTTGGAGGGCCCATGCTTGGCAGAATGTGTCTCCCAGCATGTATCAGGGAAATTGAAGTCCCCCATGATGACTGCATCAGTCTTCTTGGAAATGCTGGTAATTTGCTTTTTGAAGGGTGCATCCTTGTCTTCTTTTTGACTGGATGAACAGTAATATATGCCAATAACTATGTTTTTCTTATTTTTGCTCCTTTTAGTCAGATGCTTTCAATGGGGCTACGAAGTTCCTCTTCTTGTATTTCTGTGCAGATACATTTGTCTCTTACATACAATGCAACTCCACCTCCTTTTTTGTCCTTTCTATCTTTCTTGAACAGGTTGTATCCATCAATTGTAGACTTCCAGTCATGTGAGTCATCCTACCAAGTTTCAGTTATTCCTATAAGATCATAATTGCCCTCATGTACTATGAAGATCTGAGAACCTGCCTTCTCAGTCAAGTCATTTTATGGTTGCCAGATTTCTCCTGGCCTTTTATCCTACAGACTGATGCTTCAACCATGGGTTTGGGGGCAGTTCTGACGCAAGGGGATGGGGCGGCCAAGCATCCAGTACTCTACTTAAGCTGTAAGCTGGAGCCATGAGAGCACCAATACTCCATGATAGAGACGGAGGCTCTAGCTGTCAAATGGGCTGTTCTGGCCCGGAGACACTTTATCTGGGGTGCTCCAATCACATTGGTCACTGAACATGCTCCACTACAATGACTGAATAGAATAAAGGATGACAACCCCTGCCTTACCCATTGGTATTTAGCATTACGGCCGTATGCCTTTATGGTCCAACATGGACATGGTGCCCGACATGCTAATGCTGATTTCTTTTCCTGCCAGGGCCCCTGGTGATTGCATGGAGATGGTGAATCCCTCTTGGAGGGGGTATTTGTGAGGAAGTAGAGGGGCTCACCCATTTTCCTGGGGCATTCAATGGAGCAGGGGCGAAGACAACAGGGCATGACTGGAAATCTCCCTGAGCAGAATGACCCACAGGACTGCAATGGCTGGGATGTGGGGCAGGCGCATAGCTGTGTGGAATTTTTGGCCAGTGCAGGAACCGCTGGATTGCGTGGAGTGGGAAGGAGAGAGAGTGGCGCATGGAAGGAAGATATAAAGGGGAAGCGGAGGAAGGGAGCAGAGATGAGAGAGACAGACAGACAGACAGACAGACAGAGACAGAGAAGAGGGACTGAGAAAGAGATGAGCATGTAGATTGTGACAGGCTGGCTTTGCCACCACTCGCAGACAGCTGGATGGGAGCAGTAAAGGGAAACCCTGCGACCAAGACACACAGCTCCCCATTGTTCCAGGGTGACACCACTCATTGATATAGATACGGGAAGGAGGAAGGGCTGGAACAGGTGAGGGCTTTGGCACTTTGGACCTCATAGCTGCGAAAAGAAGTTGTAAAACGGCAACCAAGAGGCACGGTGAGTGAACTGGTTTCTTCACATGCTTTACAGTGGAAGTAAGGGAACAAGGCATCTTTAGCATGCTCCTCCCTCCTAATATAGTCACAGTATGGTAATTTCAATTCTACAGAAAGAAGACAATACAGTGGTACCTCGGCTCATGAACTTAATCCGTTCCAGGACTCTGGTTGTGACCCAAATTGGTCATGAGCCAAGTCAAATTTCCCCATAAGGTTCAATGTAAATAAGGTTAATCCATTCTGTAACTATTTTTTTAACCACCAAAATTTGACGCAAAGTGACAAAGAACAGCAAAGATCGTGGCCATCTCCCCCCCACATCCCCAGCATTGCCACAATCGTGCCTGTCATCCCTGCACGAGTGTGACCACGATTGCGGCTACGGACAGGTGATCGTGGGTACTTGGGGGAGACAGTCGCAATCGTGGGCACGCTGGGAGGGAGACGGGTGCGGTTGCGATTGTCACCCGATGCAGAGTTCGTGACCTGAGGCAAAATTTGTCAGATATTTCTGTTCGCGACCTGATTTGGTCGTGAACTGAGGCTTTCATGAGCCGAGGTACCACCGCAGATATATAGATGCTATAAAGAATTACTAGTATGCTGTGCCCCACTAAATGCAGGTAAGAAGCAATGTGACTTCATCTCTGATTTCAATCTGCAATGGCTTGTTTCAGAAGAAATACATTGTGAAGTAATACCTGTGACTATGTTGCCAAGATGGCTGGGTCACTGAAGGCTAGTTATTGAGGCAGTTCTTAACTTCTAGGAACACCAACATGGCAAGTCCAATATTCTTACAGAATAATCCTATGGTTCTGGGGAATGTGTTCCAGGGACTACAAGATATGTTGATTTTTTTCCCTTCAAAGTCTGTGCACTCTCCTATGACTTTGGCAGGGAGAATCTGACATCTGGTTGTCACCCCTCTCCTGGTCTGGTCCATCACAACTCCAGTGGGAAGCATCACAACACCTGCTTCTCCAAGGTTGCAACTGTGAGCAAGCTTGGGGAGGATGAAAAGAGAGCAGGGAAGGAAAAGGCCATGATCCAGGGGTTCCTTAGCCCTCACCACCCACTGTCCGTAAGTGAGCTCAAAGGCTTGCCTAGCTGAATTTGTTTTATTTAGAGGAACACAAAGTGATTCCTGTTACATAGAAACATAAAAACAGAGTGAGTCAGAAGGGGTCTCCTGGGCCATCTAGTCTGACCCCTGGCTCCAGCTGGCTCCGCTCATGACATGCCTACCATGTGCATGTCCAGCCTATCCTTGAACACCTTCACCAACGGGGCTTCAACCACCTCCTGTGACCAGTGAGGCACTTGCCAGACAGAGTGCTCTGATTTCTTAATCCTTTGTAACATTATGGTAAAAATGGATACAGCCAGTCTACATGTTAACTAATCCCTGCCCTGGCTAATTTATCATGCTTATTTTGTGTCCTCACCACTGTAATATCTACAGTCAATTACCATACAATTTCCCCCCAAAGTGTGGGGAGTTCCTGCAAATCATGTACTCTGACCAGACACACACAGTGCTTGCAAAGGACATGGTAGAGGGAAGCCTCCTGATATGCCAGCACTGTTCATTACAGCAGACTCTAAAAGGTATCACTGGGGCAAGGATAAGGGAACATGTAGGATGGAGTCCAAATGATCTGGAAAACTAAGGAAAAAGAGGAAAATATACACTAAAGTAGTAGCAAAGGAGAAGAAAAATGTTAAGCCTATATTTCTGGAAGAGAAAAGAAAGAACCCAGACACGTAAGAGAAGTCGTCCTGGATTACATCAAAGGGTATCTAGTTCAGTGTTCTGTTGCCACTTTGGCCAACCAGATGCTCACAAGAAGCCAGTAAGCAGGGCATGAGTACAACAGCGCCCTCTGGATCATAATCACCAATACCTGGTTTTCAGAGACATATTGCCTCTGATATTGGAGGCAACACACAGGCATCATGCCGGTAGTCACTGATAGCCTTATCCCTCTGGTCGACAAGGTACTGTGTTCAACTGAAGGGAAGGACAAGTTGCAGCATTTCAGAATGACCTTGCTTTAGGCCAAGCACAGAGAAGAAATGTGCTGCCATAGGATTAAATGAGGCCAAAACATTTGGGAGGTAAAAGATTATAGGAGAAAACCCAAGGACTGAAAGTAAGCAAGAGCTGTAGATTAAGTACATTCTGGAAGAATGTGTTACTAGAAGCTAGTAAGAAATGCAGATGCAAAACCCTACTATTATGATTGAGATTTGACCTGTCATTCTTGCTTAGAGGTGTCAAACCAAAGAAATTGTCAGCTACAGAGGGGGTCTGCTGAAGGACAGGGGGAAAAATGAAGAGAAGGTATCTAAGACATGAACATATGTCCAACCAGTAAATTACATGACAGCCTAATGCAATGACAAACAAGAATAGGTCACTTTAAGAGAATGATTAATACATGAGATTACTGTGCATGCACACTTATCTGAAAGCAAACCTTGTAGGTGTGTGTGAAACCCTGGTAAGTCAGCGTCTATCTCTTCCATGCAACAAGTACAAGAATAATTATAATAATTAATGGAGAGAGGTGATAAAGTTAACAATTGCCCACCTGTATCACAGCTAACCACAATGTCCTTAGTTCATTTTTCACACCTACCACTTTTCCATAGTGATTACAGTCTGCCAAATATCTATTTCCAGCCCTCACTGAGTTTGCTGTTTGCTCAATGTCAGAATGTCAGGTGACTGACAGAACCTACAGCATTCAAAAGAATTAGAGTCTGTCTGTCATGGATAGAATAATAGAAAACATGAGTATGTTTAAAACAAACAGGTCTCAGCATTTGCAACATAAAAGATTCCTGGGAACCATGAATAGGGGCCCGAGGAAGCAATGATTTCTCAGGAGTCAGGCAAACTGAGCTAGTTCTGATGGTAACAGGCCATTAAGGGTCTGTGCCTATCCTTGTGCTACAAGATACATGGATGACATGAAGAAAGGACATGACTAGTACATGTATGTTATGTCAGTCAGTGCCTACTCTGTATAGAAGAATAAAGATCTTCATTTGTTTGGGCAACCACGTCTCAGCCGGGTAAACCAAGATAAGATTGAGCTTTGGAAAACTCTTTTCACTCTTTCCTATGTGAGCACCAGCAAACAAACCAGAAAGTCTTCAACTAATGGTAGTTTTTATTTCATACAAATTAGAAAACCGCAGTTAGCAAATACTGATACTAAACCATAGCTTGAAATTGGTATGTTCTGAAGCTATTACTCATAGTTTATTGGTTCATACAAATTGGCAAAATAATTGAAGACTGGTTTGATTGCCAGCTCAATATGCTGTGTGTTCATACCTCAGTATATTAAGCTAAGCCATAATCACCTGATAGTTTTGCACTGAACAAATGTGTGGTGGTTCCAGTTTTTTTTTTTAAAAATCTATTTTCATTGTGTGTTAAGCTTCACCTTCAATTCCCTTTGGGTTGCCATAAGCATAACACAGCTTGTCTATGCCCTATTTAAAATCTGCACCTGAGAATATGACAGGAATCCTCTGTACAAAGGTCCCACAACAGACACATTGTTGAAGAAAGAGCTCTCTAATGCATGAAAAACACTGTCCTAAGTAATGGAAGAAGGACTAGAAGGCCTATTCTATTTGACTTCCTGAATGCCACGAACCACTGGGAGGTTGCACTCCCTCCCTGCCAAGATAAACATTATATTGATTGGATAAGGAATGATGGCAAGAAGCTGAGGTTACCCTTCACTCCCAGAAAGAATACATATAGGAGACTAAACTGGAGCTGAGATTTGCTTTCCTTCTTTCCAATTCCTTTTGCTTTGGGTTGGACAAAGGGCACAGACAGTCTTAGCAGTAATCTCTGTAAGCCTCTTTGGGAGCCTTTTCCAGATGAAGAATGGGAGTAAAAAGCATTGCTATGAAATATTCATGCTTCTAAGTAGTAGCAGAGTGTATCCAGGGATAACAAACAAGAAACATTACACCTGAGAATAATAGGTAATTGTGCAGCAGCTTGATAAAAAGGTTGCATACTCACATGAAGTGGATATAAGCAGGAAAATGAAGTGCTATTGCTTTGGGGGCAAGTACACTGTGAATAAGCAATAGGCATAGCATAACAATAATAGCATTTTCCACAAGTGGCTCTAAATGTGAATTAATTAAATATCAGAATTGATTAGGTGCAGGTGCAGAGCCCATATATGTGATGCACAGGGACTACAAAGAAGAACATACATTGTCTTTAACATTACTGAAGACCTTAGAGGGCCACCAGGGGCACCTGGTTTTTTTGGATTCCCAGGTCTGAGGACCCTTTCCCTTGTCCCCTCAGAGCCAGCATAGGGGGGAAAAAGCTCTCACTACTCCCTATGTTGGGAAAATAACTTTGGAGATGGGTAAAAGGGAGCAGGACAGAAGGAAACTGGGGAGGCCAGGATACAATGCTCCAGCTTTCTTCTGTCTCCCTTCAAGAGGGTCCAAGCTGGACAGTGAAAATGCCGAGTGGGAGGTCGGGGAGGCAGATAGGCTCTACCACCTTTCCTACTCTGCACTGGAAGTTCATAAGCCTCTGAGCTTGGGGACAAAAGGACATCCTGCAATCCTATACAAGTTGAGACAGAAAATTTGTCAGCATGCCCTAGCTGGGAGCTGTAGGACTTTCTTCTGTCTAAACTTCCATTGGAGGGGCGATAGGAACCTTGGGAAGCTTGAGAATACAAATGTGACACATTGTGAGTGCTTTTTATATGAATGCTTCTATAGCTCAGCTTCTGCCTTTGGGTGAAATCCAAAATTCAAATTAGTCAGGACTGGAATAACAATTAAGTTGGGTGTGATTAACTAGATACTCATCTTGACCATATGAAGAATTTCTGTACCACCAAGCAGTGACTGAGTCTAAAAACCAAACTGTCCTTTGTTTTTTGACAGGCAATATATATTCCTGCCTAAGAAGAAATAATCAGATATGGAGATGGTATATTGGTAAGCTCAAAAACTATTTTGACCATTTTCTTGATACAAAAAGCTGTTGCTCATGGCAACTAACTTAGGGGTTACCCCTTCTGTTAATTTAATTACTTCATTATATATTAATGGTCATGGAATATTACCCTAAGAACTATTGATGAAACAGCCACAAATTACATAACCTCTAAATCTCGGTGTTATAAAGTAAAAAAGGAAAAAAAAACAAGAAAGGAAAGGGAAAAATGAATATCATCATTAACATGAAAAGTATGGTTTCCTTCACTGCTTAAACTTTACCTGTATCCCTATTTTTTAATAAAATGAGGCAACTGCATTTAAATTACATTTAAAAACTGCAAATGAAGAAAACACATTTCTTGCAAAAGCTCTAAAATTTGTAATGTGCTAATAACAACAAGGAGAATACAGTCAATTACAACCCACTGATTGCAAATGCCTAGCATTGGTTGAATGTACATGATACACCATTGAAGTAACTCAGGTACCTCTGAATAAAATCATTGAATCAACTCTATAGAACTATAGAACAGTAGAATTGGAAGGAGCCATGAAGGTCCAACCCCCTGCTGTTGCAGGACACCAATGTACATCATCCTGCTCAGATGGCTGCCCAGTTTCGCCTTCAGTGTCTCTAGTGTGGGAGAGCCCACCACCTCTCTAGGCAGCTGGTTCCACTGTTATATTGCTCTGATAGTGAGGAAGCTTTTCCTGATGTCTAGCCTGAATCTGCATTGTCACAATTTGAATTGATTATTCCATGTCCTACATTCTGATATCAGCAAGATGAGACTTTGACCTTCCTCTTTGTGACAGCCTTTGAGGTACTTATAGATGGATATCATGACCCCCTCAGTCTTCAATTCTCAGGACTGAACATGTCCAATTCTCTAAGTCTCTCCTCGTAGGGCAGTGCTACCACACCCTGGATAATTTTTGTTGGCCTGTTCTGGACCCTTTCTAATTTTTCAGCATCTTTCTTAAATCTTGGTGACCAGAACTGGACACAGGATTCCAGATGAGGTCTGAATAGTGAGGAGTATAGGAAACTACTACTTCTTGTGATTTGGAAGTAATACTTCTATTAATGCATCCCAAAATAGCATTTGCCCTTTTGGTGGCTGCATTGCATTGTTGGCTCATATTAGGTCTATTGTCCACAATTACTTCGAGGTCCTTTTCTTTTTCAGTTCTGTTAAGCCATAGATTCCTCATCTTGTATCAATGCATTTGATTTCTTTTTCCTAGGTGGAGGACCTGGCACTCGTCCTTATTGAATCTCATTATGTTGCTTTCAGCCCAGTGTTCCAATTTATCAAGATCACCCTGAATCTTCATTCTGCCATCTGGAGTGTTTGCTATCCCATCGATTTTTGTATTGTCTGCAAATTTGATTACCTTTCCTTGTACTTTCTCATCTAAATCATTAATAAATATGTTGAAGAGCACTGGGCCCAGGACTGGATCCTGTGGCACCCCACTTTCACTGGTGCAGAGGGTTTTCTAAGTCTTCTGTTTCTACCTTTCACTGTGTTCCAGCATGTTTCCTCTTTTTCCCTTCCTTCAGAGTTCTCTTCTCTACTTGCTTCTGGACTATGCTTTGGTGTTGCAGCTCCACTGCTCTGTCTAAAAACACTTCATTTTCTTTTTTTTTACCTTGAAGGTGGACAACCACTGCTCCAGTGCTCTTACTCTCAGGTAAGAAAACAAACATTGCACAGTTGTTGCAGGTCACCACCACTGTGGAATCTGTTTGGTCCATTGTTCATGCCACCTTAGTGATTCTGCTCGGGGGGGGGGGGCGGGTTGTGGCAACTGGTGCTTTTGCCTGTCTTCACTAAAGGTTAGCAACACAGTCCTGCCAGTAAATGGGAGTGTGTTAGAAGGAGGAAAACAAGTGTGTGTGTGTGTGTGTGTGTGTGTGTGTGTGTGTGGGAAAATGAAGGTGAAAGAAAGAAGAAAAGAAGAAGAAAGAAAAGAAAAAAGAATGGAAACCATGTTAGGGACCTCCCCTGCCAAGCTCCTGTGTGCTCCCCCTGTTTACTTGCTCTGGTTGCTCACTCCCTGGGAGCTTGGCTGCTTGTATCCCAGGGGCCCTAGATCAGCTGGGGCAGCTTGCTCTGCTCCGCTCTGCTATGAGTCAGGAACCAGAATGAATCACCCCATTCACACAACTACTGCTAGCTGATCAGGCCACTCCCCTTCAGTTCATCAGCAGCCATCAACCAGCTACTCTGGAACTTCCCTTCAATTGTCTCTTAGAGAACAAATGGCTTTTGGCTGGGCTAGTGAATGCCTGCCTCTGCTTTTCCTCTGCCTTGTTCTATCACATTCCAGAATTTTAAAAAATACATCAATAGTTATGTTGAAGAAAAAGTTTTTTGGCTGCTCTGGTACAACCCCACATGATATTTATTATTATTTTTAAACAGTAATAGTGGTATTTTGTTCTATGCATTTGGTATGTTTGAGTGTACCACTATTTTGTTCAATGGGATATTTATTAGTTTAAGAAATTTGTCATGGCAATGTAACCTTCTCAGACAATCTCGCTGACTTGTAAAATGCACTGGGTGTAATGTTAAATTGCTGAGAAGGATATCAGCATTTGGTTTGCTACCAAACAGTGAAGAGAATATCTTCACAATCAAGATTGTGTCTGGCCATGACTTGGAAAATATTGCTGTATATTGCAGAATAAGGCTTCTGACAGTGAAATGGCATTTTTATAGGAATTAGAGGCACTCAGGCACAACTAAAAAATCCAGCAGCTTAGCTTTAACTAAAATTTAAGAACAAAAATGTAATTTTTGACATCAGCAGAACAAAGCTACATTTAAGTTTACTTCAAGAATAACAATATAAACTTTTCATTTATCCCCCACATGAAAGAGGTATCTGCTTTTCTTCCTGCAAACCCCAAAATAATAATTGTTTTTTAAAATGGAACTTTAGAATACAAGCCTAAGGATTCCCCCTCACCCATGCTAATATTCAAGCATGATGTTCAATGACATCCTTGTTAATGATTCTTAACTACTCATTTCCATGTTAATAAGGGTTAAACATGGCAATACCCATTTTAATATCAATTTTAGTATTAATTGTAGAGGGAAAATGTACACTATAAAGGAACTTTAGGAATAATGGGGGGCAAATTTAGACAAATAAACTGCAATAATAATATTGCCAGGAAGCATAAAATACATTGTGAAATGAGCATAGATTTCAAAGGATTTACTGCTGATAGCAGCCATTTTTGAAACCAAGTTGCTCTCATGAACAGAGCATTTATTACCAGAAGCATGGTGAGGATTCTAAGCAGAGAAAGGAAAAACAGGAGGCAGGTTTTTTCTTTTTCGTCTTAGCAAAATGTGTCAAAGGCACCACAATTTTGAAAATTTCTGTTGTTCTATACAGAAACACACACTAAACTCCCATACTAATCTTTGAAAAAAACAAATTTCTTCTCTTGTGATATTGGTCATTTGGCTAGTTTTGGAAATAATCAATTCTTTCCTTTTATTTGTGTGTGTGTTGGCCCTAAATATAAATACATAGATACACAAGGCATAAGGTTTGTTTTACTAATATATTTTTCAGAAAATTTTTAGATTTATGATACAATATCCACAATCAAGGCAAACCTGGACATTTTAACCTACTGATTTCATTGGAAGAGAACTAGGCAAATACTGCACTTTCAGTTTAAAATGAGTAGATCTATAAGTGTTTAATTTTGCCTGTAACATGCTTATAAAATGTTTTATGTGTACCCTAATAAATTCTGATGGTTATATTAAAAGGATCCCTGTTTCCTTGAAAATGGATATATACTGCCTGCCTGCCTGTAGAATTCTTTGTCAAAACTTTTAATAGTCATACACAGCACATGCAAACCCACACCAGCAGAAAATGAAAATATAATTCTAAATTCCAGAAGTTTGCTTTTTTGAATTGTTTTAGAAAATGCAAGTTCCTTTCTTTCTCCCACCTTTTCACCAAAGTCCAGGCATGCCATCATCTTTTAGAAAATGAAATAAAATCAGGTCTCGGCATATTTACTGCCTGCTGTACCTAAACAAGTAATCTTGACTCTTCTTGTCAGATCAGTGGCACTTCATCACAGCAGTGCTATGCCTCCCTGGCTCCAGAAGCACCACTAACATGGGGAAGCCGAATTCATCACAAGGGTGTGCAGGGTTCAAAGTTGTCATGCCTGACCTGACTGATGACTTCTTGAACGTAAGTAATATGTATTTACAACTTGTATCACATTCTTTAAACTTAAACACAAGATGTGGAAAAGGCAACCTTCTTCAGAGTATGCTTTAGTTGAAAGTTCATGTGAGTGCGATTTTTCCTGAATGGAGAGACTGAAATTCTTGGCCAGTGGAGTTCCTCATATCTGTACACCATCTAGCATAAAATTGCAACCACAAACTTTTAATAAGGGAAAGTGAGAAAACTATGCAAAATGGCAGAAAAAAGCAGAATGGGGCTTTCTTTGTAGAAGTTCCTTTATTTTTAAATGGTGAAATCCTTTTTGTGCTTGACAGAAAACAATCCTACAACTCCCAGTGCTCCCAAGTCAACCATGTAGGATTTTTTCTGTCTAAACATGCATAGGATTGAACCTGAAATCAATATAAAAGTATGTTGTTAACTTAATAGTCAAGGGAAGTGCAATCCTATGGCTCCCAGGAGATATCTAGAGGGCAAGATTTTTCAGCATCCTGGCTCTAACAACAGAAAACAGCTACAGCATTAGAGCTACCACTCTGCACTCCTTCTCTCCAGCCTACTACTGGTGCAGAAAGCACCATCCCAGCCACTTTTCCAAAGGTACAAAAGTGATCTCAGAGAAGGTTTTTGGTGGATATTCTAGGAGTGGACAGTGGGAAGAGAATGGTACAAATCATCCTGGTGGCATCTCAGCCTCCTTTCCTCCGACTCCAAACTGTCTAGCTGCTTGCAAGGTGGAAGGAGTATGGAGGTGCCTATAATCTTACAAATCTTCCCCACAGGATTACACACTTAATGTAATATAGGAAACATAATGCAGCCATTGAATTACTGGCCCTTTTGAAAATTTAGAACCTCCATAGCATGCAGCAACTTCCATAAAATCTGTCATGTGTTATACAGTGATGAAATGGTAACATTACTCTAGATTCACAATCGGGTTTCAAACCAATAACAAATTTAAGTATCATGCTGTATAAGAGATACACTGACCTGGGTATGCAGTGGAGTAATCAGAGAATATGTTCTGTCATATGGTTGGCGGTAATGCATATTCTAATGGCCTTGAGCTTAGGACAGTTTCGGGGCTATATGCATTGACCCATAGAGTTTCATGCTATGTTCATCTTGTTTTAGAAGGGAAAATGTTTGTGTGAACCAGCCCTTTCCAAGAATGTATCTTCTATATAATTCTGTGGCACAGAGGTTGCCTTCTCAAAGGCTGCAACAATAGAACCATGAGCCACAGTGAGCTTTGAGTTCATGCAACCCTTCCTTGCTCATCCTCTGGAATTGTGATCAGAAAATTTCTAAACACTTATTTTTTAGATTAATTGCAATTTAGTATGCTGTCTAAACCATAAATTATGATTAACCTTAACCATTGTTATTTGAAAAAGATAGCTTTAAAATCTTGGTTTTGATGCTGGTTTGTTCCAACAAACTATTATTAAGATGAATCACGATCTTAATGATGATTTGTTGAAACAATGAAGCTTCAAATAATAGGAGGAGCACCCATGTCTGAAGCATGCCATGGCTAACCCAAGGTTTAACATTACATTCAAATAAGACCAGCGAAAGAACATGCTGTAAAAAAGCACAAGTTTTGAGTAAGCCTGTAATATTACAGTAACAGAACTATAAAATTTTCTAACAAGTAGGGCATTAATTATTTTGTTTCTTATTTTTAGTTCTAAATTAACCTGTTTTAAAGATTTAATCTGTTGGTTTATATATTGAATTATTCATCCTTCATGAACAGGAATGGCTGGCAAGAGGACTTGGATTTACAAATATCCAAAAGTCACTCTGCCGAACTCCCTGACCACAGACAGATTTTTCCACCTACCAATCCCTTATAAATCAGAGTACATAATCCATTATTCAGATTAACGTGTGCTAAACTTGGGGCACTCCAGAAAAAAAACCTGAACAATGAATTTTCTGTGGAGGACACAACACAATTTGATGCATTTCCATTGATTGGTTTTTGAAATTCTGTCTAGAACAATGCTTATGAACAATTGCTTCCCATTTCTGAATCTTATTAACTCTTATCTGTGTCATATAATTGTTTACTGAATATTGTGATTTAGGCATTGAAATATAAAATTAGGCATATGCTCTCATGAGATAATCCTATTCTTTAGGAAATCAATAAGTACAGAACAAAAAATCTCGTTTAAAAAGATGAATATGCAGAGAAAGGCAAGTTGCTTACTTGTAACTATTATTCTTTGAGAGGTCATCTGCGCATTCACACACACATGGGTGCTGCGCCTGCGCAGTGCCTGTATTCTGGAAGATTTCATAGTATAATGATTTTTGGTGGGAACGCCGCACCCCTTCCCCACTGGTATAAGTGGGCGGAGACTCTGTCATTTTGCTAGTCAGCTGAAGACTGCCCATTTGCCCCGAGCTGGTACCAGCAAGATAATGTGAGTGCAGTAAAATTGCAAAAATATTGACCCAGTGAAATATTGACCCAGTCACTGACACTGATGTAGGGTCAGCGGGTGGGTTGTGTGAATGCACAGATGACCACTCGAAGAACGACAGTTACAGGTAAGCAACCTGCCTTTCTTCTTTGTGGTCTCTGTGCATCACACATATATGGGTGACTAGCAAGCTTACCCACCAGGAGGCAGGACAGTGTCATTATTGGAGAACAGTAGATAAGACAGCATGGCCAAAGGAGCAGTCCTGTCTGGCTCTGATATCTAAATGATAGTGCTTTGCAAAAGTGCACAGGATCGACCATGTAGCAGCTTTACATACATCCTGTACTGGGATGCCTGCATGTAGGGCAGATGAGATAGCCACGGCTCTGGTAGAATGTCCTTTTGGAGCAATAGGCAAGTCCAGTTTAGCTAATTGGTATGAGAGTTGGATGGTTTCCATGAACCATTTCAATAGGCACTGTGTCCTTGTTGGTGTTCCTTTATCATGTTCAGAATATTTGATGAATAGACATTTGGTTTTTCTGAATGACTTGGTTCGGGACCAATTGAATGCCAGGGATCTGCACATGTCAAGGCAGTGTAAGGAATGCTTGATTGGTGTTGACAGTGCTGGAAGGTATGCTGACAGGATGATGTCTTGGTTAAGGTGGAATGCTATTGCCACTTTAGGGAGGAATGTCGGCTCTGTGCAAAGAACCACCTTCTCTTTATGAAAATTGAGGCATGGGTGGGGGGGTTGACCCAGAGGGTACATAGCTCACTAGTCCTTCTTGCCTATGTTATGGTGACTAGGAAGGCAGTTTTCCATGAGAGTATAGTTGGAGATTGACAGAGGCCATGGGTCTGAATGTCAGTTTCATTAAAGCTTGCAGAATGACAGACAGGCTCCATGTCAGGGTGATCAGTCAGATCGGACAGTGAAGGTTTTGTAATCTCTGTAAGAAGCAGCATATTAACTGGTGGGAGAACACCACAGAACCCGTTATATGTCCTCTATTGTATGAAATGGCTGCAACATACACCTCAATGGAAGAAGGTTTGAGGCCTGCGTGGTGTAATGAGAGTAAGAATTGCAAAATGTTCTTGATGGTTGCAGATTCAGGAGAAAAATTGTTAGTGGCTGCAAAGCATGTAAAACGCTTCCATTTTGCATTGTATTACTTGTGTGTTTGGCCTCAATGTGGACTGCAAGATGAATTGAATGTCTGGGTGTAAGTCTGTTGATCCCAGGGTTATTGTTGGTATGGAAGTTGTTGGTGGTGCCGAGATTGCTGTTGTCATTCCCGAGGCTGAAATTGGTATAGAGGCTGTTGTCAATGTGGAGACTGATGATGAATCCAAGGCTTTTGTGGAACCCAAGGCTGATGTCAGTACCAAAGGAATTATAAATGTGGAGACTGCTATTGGTTCAGAAGTCACTGAGTGAGCCATGCTGTCAGTTTTAGGATATATAGATATGGATGCCAAATTGAATCTTGTTTTTGAGTAATAAGATGTGGAACTTGTGGAAGGTGAGTGTAGGTGTTTCGGGATAGTTGAAGCAGAGTAGGGAACCATGATTGGCGGGGCCACAGTGGGGTGATCAAGATGCATTGTCGCAGCTGATCTTTGCTAGTGTCCTTGTGATTAGTGGAATTGGGGGGTATGCACAGAATGGCTTGTTCCTCCATGAAACCGTAAGTGCATCCCCAGTGGAGTTCAGACCAATGCCCACTTGGGAGCAATAAGCTTTGCACACTGTGTTCTTGTGTGTGGCAAAGAGGTCTATGGAGGGCGTTCCCCACTGGTTGAAGAGATGATGGCAGATCTCTTGATCCAGTTCCCACTTGTGCATCATGGACATATGTCTGCTCAGGGAGTCGGCTTCTTTGTTCTCGGTACTGATGAGGTGAACAACTTGTAAGTTGATCCTGTGGTTGATGCACCAGTTCCAGAGATGAAGAGTGAGATGTTATAATGGGATTGATCTTGTCCCTCTCTGTTTGTTCAAGTAGAACAGTCACAATATTGTCCGTTGCTATCTGGACGGTCTTTCCTTCCAGGATGGTTTGGAAGGCATGGAGAGACTTGTACACCACCAGCAGCTATAGATAGTTAATGTGTTTTGCTTTCTCATGACCGTGCCAGATGCCTTGAGTTCGAAGCGATGCAGTGGGCCCCCCATCCAGTCAGGGAAGCATCGGTATAGAGTGTCACGGTCGGTTCTGATGGTTGGAATGGTACCCTTGGGTCAAGTTGGTGTTGATTATCCACCAAGATAGAGTTTGGAGGACTGAACATGGAGGTTGCAATGGCTGGTACAGCAAATTGTGCTCAGGATGGAAGCTGCAGTTGAACCATAGCTAGAGCAGTCTCATCCGCAGCCTTGCATTTGACACCATGGAAACCGTGAACACCATATGAATGAGCACCTGCTGAATCAAATGCACAGGAACAGTCTGTTTCATGATGAGATTGTGCACAGAGCGTGTAAGTCTTTGTATCCAGTCTGATGGAAGGTAGGCTCTGGTACAGATCGAGTCCAAACGTGCTCCAATGTAGTTGAAGATCTGAGAAGGAACAAGGGATGACTTCTCGTTATTGATGCACAATCCTAACTGATGGAGCAAGCAGTTTTGATTGAGGCTACGAGGACCAGTTTGGAGGATGAAACTAGCAGCCAATCATCCAGGTAGGAGTAGATGTGTACACCCTGAAATCTTAGGTGGGCGCAAACCGGGGCCATACATTTTGTAAACACCCTTGGTGCTGTGATGAGACCAAAGGGAAGAATGTTGTATTCATAGATGTCGGTACTGACCATGAACCTTAGGAAGTGCCGGTGTGTGAGGTGGATGCCTATATGGACATAGGCATCTTTCAAATGTAGGGATGCGAACCAATCCTCTTCTCTGAGCAACGGAAGAATATTTTGGAGCATGGTCATTCTAAATTGTTTGGTTTTGATGAATCTCTTGATTCCAAGCATGTCCAAGATGGGGCGAATGCCTCCGTCTCTCTTTGGTACCATGAAGTACCTTGAGCAGAAACTGTGCAGTCTCTCTGAGTGGCCAACTTTTCAAATTGCTCCCTTGCAATTGGTGAAGCTGTTGTGTGGTGGATTGCGTGTTGTGTGGATCAAATCCAATTTGTCATCCATCTTGGCATGGAAAAGTCTGGTGCCATCGAAAGGCATGCTTTCCACCTTCTGATTTGTCTCCTGAGGGAGACTGCCAGCTTGGAGCCATGTGTGATGCCAGGGGGGCCACTGCAGCAACAAGCGCCCTAAAGTCACAGTCAACATGATGTCTTGCCGCCACGCTGTTGTTTGGAGAGCTGCATTGCCTCCCCAGTGAATGGTCTGGCCAGGTCTCTTTGTAGGTCTGGGAGGAATGCAGCAAGGGATTCCATCTTCTGCCACAGAAAACATTGGCATTGAGCCATAGTGGCCTCGTAATTGGAAATCCAAAGTCCAAGACCCAGAGCAGAATAGATCCGGTGAGACATGATGTCAATCCTTCTCTCTTCATGATCCGTTGGCACAGCGTGTTCTCTTGTCTGGTGCCCGTGGGTGGACTAGATGACCATTGAGTTTGGTTGCGGATGATGCAGCAAGAAGGGGATGCCCTGTTCCCTGACCTTGTACATTGACTCAAGGTGTTGGGAGGTCGGGTGTGGATGGTTTGGTAGTTTCCATGATTTATTTATTTAGGATATTTATATGCTGTCCTTTGCAAAAGCCTCAGGAGGGCTTACAAAGATAAAATACAAATATCACCAAACATAAATAAATTATCGACCCACTCTGGCTGTGGTTAAAATATAATGGTAAAAATACATTATTAAATTCCATCACGGGCTGGCGTAAAGTGGAAATGAAGGGAAGAACTATTGGGACCACATCCTCTGTCCTGATAACATCGTAGATATTATCCTGGTCTGGATCCATATGATGCTGGATATTGATCCTAAGAGAAGATGACATATGGACCAGCAGTTGGGAGAAGTGGTCCAGGCTCTTGCCGGGTGATCCTGGGCCTTGAACCAAAACAAGAAGGTCAGAAGATGTGGAGGCTTGTTCTGAATCATCCGAATCTGAGTCAGAATGGTAAGCAGGACTCATGATGAAGATTGTGCCGGAGATACATCATGATGGGCTATGAGAGAAACTGGGGTGGTCGGTGCATCCAGAGAGGTTGAAGGTGCATATGGTGAAAGTCGTTTTTGACATGTTGACATGTTGGTAGTGGTGTGTAGGGATAGCCATAGGGTGCATAGTATTCCCATGGATATCCAGATTCACATTGTCCAGTTCCAAAACCTCCATATGGAGGTGGCATCCAGTATCTACTGCAGTCTTGCTGAGGTGGCTTGGGTTCGAAGGGGGGCTGACACTGGATCACTCCCAGTGAGGCATCTGGGGAAAGATGCCCATATGGAGTAAAAGTGGGAGGAAGGCTCAGTTCATGGTGTTCGTGGACAGCTCTCTCGATCTAGAAGCCACACTTCTGGCTATGCAAACAAGGGTGACGTTCGCCCCCTAAAACACTGCATCACACTGCTGACTAATGTTCAGCCTGCAGTAACCAGCACCCCGAGATCCCTTTCACCAGTGCTGCTCTCCAGCCACTTGTCCCCTAACCTGTACTTATGATACCCATTCCTATGCCCCAGGTGCAAGATCTTGCACTTATCCACATTGAACACCATCCTGTTGTCTCCTGCCCACTTCTATAGACTGTCCAGATCCTTTTGGATCTGGAGTACCTGCTCCTCAGTTGTGGCCACTGCCCCAGTTTTAGTATTGTCTGTGAATTTGATCAGCAGACTGTTCACCCCTTCTTCCATGTCATTGATGAAAAGATTAAACAGGATCGGCCCCAGGACAGAGCTCTGGGGGACCCCACTTTTCACTGGCTGCCTTCCTGATGATTCCCCACTAATTGTTACCCTCTGCTTTCAGTCTGTCAGCCATGCCCTAATCCATCAGACAGTGCTTTGGTGTATCCCAAAACTCCTCAGTTGCTCAACCAGGATATCATGGGGCATTTTGTCAAAGGCCTTGCTAAAATCCAGGTAAACCGCATCCACTGCATCCCCTCCATCTAGCCACCTTGAAACCTTGTCATAGAATTCCACGAAGTTTGACTGGCAGGACCTGTTATTGAGGAAACCGTGTTGTGTGGCCGCCAGCCTGCCTTCCCTATCTAGCATCACTAGATCTCTCACTATTATGAGCCTTTCCATTGTTTTTTCTACAATGGTCGTAAGGCTAACTGGTCTGTAATTCCTCATGTCCCTTCTACTACCCTTTTTGAAAATTGGGACCAGTGACGCCACCCTTCAGTCCTCTGGAACTTCACCCGTTCTCCACAAGGTCTCAAAAATGGAGGCCAGCAGGTGTGAGAGAACCCCTGTCAACTCTCAAAGTACTCTTGGGTGTAACCCGTCAGCGCTTGGCACCTTTGTAATGTCCAATGCCCTGAAGAGCCCCTCAACTTCTAGGGGGGTGACTCTAATCTGTGCCCCTAAGTCCCCAGCCTCATCTAATCTCCCTTGTGGATATCCTCCGTCCTGCTTTGGGGAGAACACAGACGCAAAATAGTCATTTAGCAATTCTTCCATCATCATCATCATCATCATCA
Source organism: Varanus komodoensis (assembly GCF_004798865.1). Lineage (NCBI taxonomy): Eukaryota > Metazoa > Chordata > Lepidosauria > Squamata > Varanidae > Varanus > Varanus komodoensis. The sequence continues at coordinate 29,331,732 of NW_025335317.1, forward strand.
TCATCATCATCATCATCATCATCATGTGTCACTAAAAGATGAAAACCGTTTTGCTATTGAAAGCAAATCTGTATTTTTGTTTTAATGTGGCATTTGAAATGTCTTAGGATCAAATGTGTACAACTTTCATCATGAAGTTTGACTCAGTATGTTTGATTTTTGAAAACAAACAAACAAACCCCAATATGTAACATAGCAAGGTGAACTGGATCAGGGCTGTATTGTGGACATGCCTCCATGTCTCTCCAGCTGTTTCTGCCTCAGCCCCTCCCTCTTCTCTCAGCACTCAGATTCCTCATCTCCTCCTCTAGGAGGGACACCAGCTTGCACTGAGGGCAAATGTATCCCTGCCTCCCGAGGGAGAAAGGAGAACATGTCACAGGTGTTGCAGCAGACAGCAACACTTGTGATTCCCACCAAGGCCATCTCCTGGCCTGACTTTGGCTACCTCAAGGGCCCTACCTTCTTCCCCTGCCTTGTTGGTCCTGCATTACCCTTCTCTGACTATTCTCGCCCAATTCTTGCCTTCGCCAGTTCCCTGGCCACTCTCTGCACACTCTCCCAGCCTCTGTTGCTCCACTGTTCTGCCAAGATATAGGATTTGAATCAGGCAGTATGGCAAACAATTTTAGATGAAATCTTTTATGTAGAAGTTGTTAAGAAAAAGTTGAGGAAGGGAGGGTTGATTGACAGATAAGAAACTGGGTCACAGGACATGCTTAAAGTTGTTACCTTGAAAATCATAGATTTTTATGCTATTACTACCAATGCAAACACAGAAATATTAAAGTAGGTAAGCACTGCAGTATTAAAAGTTTGCATATAAATGCAGTATAAGTTATTATGGCTTAAATCCAGAGGAAATAAAAATCTTGTTCAGAAGGTACTTCTTTTTATATCTCCAGTAACAGCAACATTGAAGTTCCCATTCACTAGATTTTCAGGTGCACTTAATGTCAAGATGTTAATTCAGTAAGGCACTGATATCTTACCTGGGAGGAAATGAAATGTCCAGTTCATATAATTTGTCTTTAAAGACTGACAGTTCTTTGTCAAATTCCAAAAGCTAACAAGGGAAAAATACAAACACATATTAAAATAAATACACCTTTTGTTCTGATCAAAAACAATATTATTAAAGAACATGTTTAAAAAATGCAGTTGAAGAACATTTTAAGTTACAATATCTGTATTGGAGAAGTATTCAAAATTCTGTTTATATTGTGTCTTCCAATGTTGCTTTGTAGTTTTATTATTTTATTTTATTATTTTATTGTAAGCTTTATAAGAAGCTTACGATAAAAAGAAAGCAAATTGTGAAGCTTTATTAACAATTGTGTGAACAAATTCATACAGGGCTGAGAAAATGAAAATGAGTGTTAAAAAACTCAAAATATTGATCTCTTAGGAATATCCTGAAATATTCAGTTTTGCTGTTACACCAGTGTTACCATATAGAACTCATATTTGTTCTTTTTGAAGGTTAGTTCAAATGTTTAAAAGGCACTAGCTGTATTCTCAGATAAAATGGATAAGAAATTTTAAATGTTTATATATAGCAAATTAAGATGATAACCTATAAAATGTACTCAGAAATATCAGTTGCTATCCTTAGTTTGGCAAGGATGTTACAAAAATATAAGGGCATCAAGAACCAGAGCTGCCATCTTAAATGTATCTATTTGAAATCTAAAAAAATGCTGATGTGGAAAACAATACTTGTTTGTCCTCAAAGGCAAACAATATTCCAGTTCAGCTATTTTGGGGCTGTCTAGATTAGAGAGCAGAAGAAGCAAGACCTGATTTTTTATACACCTATGTGTATGTATTAAAACTGAATTTCTTGGTAGTTGCCAAGATCTAACTCCAAGGACAAATATTAAGCAGACTTCAATCCACCAAATAAACATGCGTACAAATGTTTGATAAATTTATTTCCTAACAGACTTCCACAAAGGAAGAAACTGCATAGTCTAATCTTGCACTCATTAGCCAAAACCTCATAAAAGTTAATACTAGTCAATCTTAAAGCAAGAACCACCATGATGGACAGAAAAACTTTATTTCAGAATCACCAATGGTGTTAAGTCTGACGTGCAAATGAACCTGTAGTACCACTGGCCCATTGTTGCAAATGCCATTTTTGGTTTTGACAAGCGTGCCATCAAAAACAGTGTTCCCTATATTACCTGCATATTTACCCCCATTCATTAATCATGTTCCAACTCACAGCTGTGCTGATACCATTGTATGAATGGCAGAGGTTCCAAATGAAATTAGATTGTGTTCTTCTTTCCCCACTGCTCTGTCATAAATCATTCCTGAAATGTGCAATTAGCAGCTACTTGTACACATTAATTATCTGTGTGAAAAGCAGATACCTGAACCACCTGCACAACTGATTAGCTGCCTCCCTGTGGTCTGCCCATTCTGCTTCCAGCCTCTGACTGCAGTGCCACCAAGCACCTCTCTTGGTGTAACTGCAGGAATATTCATGCATAAGGTACCATCTCCTTTGTTTGGGTATAACTCCTCTTGCTATGTTGAACAAGAGGGTTACTTCAAAAAAAAAAAGAATAAAATCAGTAATATTCTGCATGGATTCTGACCAGAAATTATGGTGAATTTTAAAGTGAGGTATCTAGATCCATAAGCAATGAAAGAGTTGTCTGCTGCCAGCCAGAGGCTTGAGGCAATTCAATTTGCCTCAATAATATATTGCTGGCAGAAGGAGTATGACACCTGTTGGCCATATGGATCTGAAGACTCAGAGCTGGCTCAGCTTTTCCTCTATAGCAGCATCTCATGCTAAGCACCAAACTTCTCTACAACATTTATGGTTACTGTTTCATTTATATCTCAACTTTCCACAAAAACACATAAGGATTTGCATAAAGTTAACATTGTACAAAATAGGATGAAAATAAAAGTGGCAAACCAAACCAATGAACCAAACAGAACAAACCAGGGTTCAAAGAGTAGCAGATCAGTCAAGAAAAAACAAAAAACAAAAAACAAACAGTTTGCCTGCTATCTCTGCTGTTTAGCTCCAAGTTCTGCCAAACTTCACCAGAGGAATCAGGATCTGAGGTTGCTTCTTTTGTTAAGAGGGCAACATTAAGAGGGTTATAATGTTAACAGGATTACTTTGCTGATTTAACATGAAACTGTAGTGAAATCTCGCATATCAAACTGATTCTTGGGAAAAGGGAGGGCTGGGGTGGATGCAATTCTGCCAAGAGAGATTGCAGCAACTAGGTTGCCTCATCTTTGCTTACCTCACTTCATTCCTAAGAAGTCATATAGAAACAGAGTGAGTCAGAAGGATCCTCCAGGGCCATCTAGTCTGACCCCCAGCTCCAGCTGGCTCCACTCATGGCATGCCTACCATACGGTAGGTGAGGCCACCACATCCACATATTGCTTTCTTTGACCTGGAAAGCCTATGGGCAGGAAAACTTCATTCCCAGCTGAAATATAGGGTGTAACTATCCAGCTACTTGACTGGGTACAAATGATGTCACTGAAGTTAAACAGCCTGTGGGAGTGAGGCGGGATAGCTCATCCAGTCTTCCCATGCTACACCACCATGTGCTAACATATTCATGCTATATATGCATGCCACACTTATGGGCTAATCAAGCACCAATGGCAAATGGTTACTACTTCCAGTGTATCTTTCATTAGTAGAGACTAACAATTCAATCCTGCGTGGATCCACTCAGAAGCAAGCCCCACTGAGCTCACTGAAGGTTATTTGTTCATGTAAATGGGTACAGAATTGCAGCATGATTGATTGCACAAGATATGGCACTAAACCCTTGTTCAGTACAATAATAGTGGAAAAAAATCTTAATTTAGTGTGCATTTTCAAATTTTGGAATATGCCTTCAAAAATTATCTAAATAGTTAAACAAAAGAGCATTAGGAGAGAGGAGGGTTGCTTGTAAAATATAAAAAATGCAAAGACAAACAATGCTTCATAGAACAGAATGGTAAAAATACTCATTGAGAATTCTAGAGGCTGAAAAAAGTTAAATAGATGCATTGTCTTTCTGGATGAATTCAAAATATCTACAATGTATGTACCCAGTTTTTGGGCATGTGCCTTTTGTTTTGTTTTGTTATGACAATATTCTGCATTTAACAGAAAGAACAAGACTTATAGGGTTAAAAACTGTTAAGTGTGCAATCCTAAATGCAGCTGGTCGGGGGAATGGTATTGTTGTGGCACAGATGACAGATAAAAGGAACAGAATTGTGCTGGTAGCTGTTGGAACCTCCCATGTTTTTGGGAAGCGCTTCACAGCGGTTGTAAGAAAAATTGTTCAGAAAGCTCAAGTGCTGAAGGAGCACCATAGATGTGGTTAATGCTGTTATTATTTTCAGTTATGGTATTTGTTCAAGTAGGAAACTGATCATGACAGAAGATTTTTTTTTTAAATTGAGAACAATCAGTAGGTGCTATAAAAACAGCAGGCAACTTCAGTAGGTGCCATAAAACAGATTACTGAAATGAATCCAATGTGTTTTGGGTTTAAAGTCCTTCTTTTGGGGCACCTGAGTCCATTTAATTCCTGTGCACTCTCCTCAACTTGGGGTGTAAACCCTCCACATTTGTTTTCACATGTGCTGGATTGTGCCCTTAGGATCCAAAGTCACCTCTTCTGTGGAGTAGAGTAACTACATGAATATCATTTCCTCAGAGAGGGTAGTTGAAGAGCTAAGTCACACAGAAGTAAAAAGTGCTTGGGCTATCTGGCTCAGTTAAAAAAAAATAACCCAGTTACTAGCTCTGGATGGCATATACAAGAACTCATAAAGAATTTCACCGCCCTACTTGAAAACTGGTCTCAATAAAGATTTTTGTTTTGTTTTTGAATTAAAGTACATGCACACACGTGTGTGTGTGTGTGTGTGTGTGAGAGAGGGAGGGAGAGAGGGAGGGAGGGAGGGAGGGAGGGAGAATATAAGAATCCTGGAAAAAGCCAGGAAATTACAGGCTGTTTTAGGTCAATTGATGCAAAATGTAATTAAAGACTAAATTAATTAAAATGCAGAAGAACAAGTCTTGCTTTGAAAGACGGAAAGGAAGTCTTGCTTCATCAAATGGAAAATGTGGATATTATACAGTTGGACTTTCAGAAAGGCTGTTGACAAAGGCTCATAAGGATACTTGGCAGAAAGAGCATAACAGAGTGGCTTCTCTTCTAAATCTTTAAACTAGCACAAAGAAGGTCAAAGAAAGGATAGCACATCATAAGAATATACAGAAGAATTTTGAGGAAAATATGTATGAGAGATATGCTATTTAATTTGTGTATTAATGATTTTGAGTTAGGAATGAACAGTAGTATAGCCAAATCTGGGCGTGTCAATGAATGATTAAGCAAATTAAAACCAAAAGATGACTGTAAAAAGATGTTCAGAAAACTGGATGGAAGAGCAATAAAATGGCAAATGAAATTCAGTGTAAGTGTAAAATGATGCACCATGGAGCAAAAAGGTTTACGTGGAGGAACAAGATGAGATCATTGTGGATAGCTTTATGAAAATATCAGCTCAATGTGTCATGGCGAAGAAAAAATATGTCCATGTAAGGAATGATTAAGAACAGGATTGAACATAGAATGACTGGTATTACAATGCTGTATATATCATGGTGGGAACTTGGCTTTCCTGGGATTCCAATCTGGCCTTCTGGGTTTCTCCAAATGGCCTAGATCATGGGTCCTCAAACTACGGCCCGTGGGATGGATCTGGCCCATCATGCCCTTTCATCCGGCCCATGCCGCTGTCAGCCACCCTGCTGCTGCCTGCCTCTCCCATGAACGTGCGCTCACATGAACGTGTGCTCGCCACTGCCTTGCAGCATGGGCTGGAGGCGGTGACTTGCTTGCTCGGATATGGACTCTCTGGGAGACCCTTGGCCTGATGGAGATTAAGTCTTCTTATATTAAGAGCTGGACCTTGAACCAAAGTGTCACAATCTGTTATTAACGTGCAAGATACTGTAAAACAATGTTTAAAAGCCAGCTATGGTCACCAAGCAATAGGAAAACAGATGCTTTACTTTGACAGGAATAGCACTTTGAAGTTCAACAATAAAACTTTTTATATCAAATACCACTTGGCATTGGAGTGTGCAATTTTCCATCAGAGTAATAGTGAATGGCTTTCAAGTGAAAATCAATATACTGTTCTATTTAATGTACTCATTATAACGTAATACTTGAAAAAGGAAAAGGAAATTTTCAAATATGATAATCACGAGGTGGCACCTGGTTAACTTAAGCAAATGAATTTAAAATTCAGAGATGTATTTTTTTAAAAATTGATTCAGTTATTCAGCTAATTGGAAGACCTTAGAGGAGCTTAGAAACATAGAAACAGAGAAAGTCAGAAGGGACATCCTGGGCCATCTAGTCTGACCCTTGGCTCCAGCTGGCTCTGCTCATGACATATCTACCATGTGCATGTCCAGCCTATCATGGCCTGGGGGAGACTAAAACTTGGTTCTCCCAGTCCAACCATTTAACTATGTAACACGGGTTCTCTACACAACCCCCTATAATAGTGGGACATACTACAGGGTCTCATATGAAGAATATAAACTATGTTCATACAGGAGATATTTGGTCCCAAGCTGTTTAGGACTCTATAAGAATGCATCCTAAAAATTTGTCTTGAAACCAATCGGATACCAGTGTAATTGAAGCAGAACTGTGGTATGAGCTCTGAGATGTACACCAGGGGTCCTCAAACTTTTTTAACAAGGGGCCAGTTGAAAGGTACCCTTGGTGGGCGTGGGCCCCAAGGTGGTGCCGGCGAGGTGCGTGGGCCGGTGAGGGGGTGGGCGCGCGTGGTGAGGTGGGGCGGGGGTGCATGCGGGCCGAGGTGCCGGCTTACTTGCGCGGAGCTCATTTTCTCCAAGCAAGTCCAAAATGATCTCCCCATGAGCAAGCCGCCGGCAAGTCCAAAACCTCTGAGGTGGGCCAGATAAATGGGCATGGCAGGCTGGATCTGGCCCGTGGGCTGTAGTTTGAGAAGCTGATAGATGAAGTACAGACTAGGGGAGCTCTGGATGCGAGTGATCACTCCATCCTTCGCTTTGAGATCAGGGGACTGAGGACGTGCAGCAGGTCAAGCACTAGAAGCTGGGACTTCAAGAGGGCCAACTTTGGCCAACTGAAGGCCAAACTCGGGAAAGTCTCCTGGGATATGTTACTGGAAGGTAAGCGAGTTGAGAAGGGGTGGATAGCACTCAAAAGGGAGGTTTTGGAGGGGCAAGCCTTGACGATACCTTTAGTCAGTAAGGTGGGGAGGCGGAGGATAGTGCCGCCATGGATGCGAAAGGAGGGGGTTAAAGGGATTAGACGAAAGAGGAACCTCCGTAGGAAATGGGTACTGGGGGAAATAGACAAACGGGTATACCGGGAGGAGGAGGCCCGTTGCAGAAGGATTCTTCGCAAGACTAAGGCTGATTACGAGCTGAGACTTGCCAAGAATATCAAGAGCAACAAAAAGGTCTTCTTTCAGCATGTAAATAGGAAGAGGAAGGGGAGACAAGTGGTGGGACCACTAAATAAGGAGGAAGGAGATACAGTGACTGATATGAGGGAACAGGCACAGAGGCTGAATGACTATTTTGCCTTTGTGTTCTCCCCAAAGCAGGACGGGGGATATCTGCATAGGAGATTAGATGAGGTTGGGAACTTAGGGGCACAGATTAGAGTCACCCCCCCTTGATGTCGAGGGGCTCCTCAGGGCATTGGACATTACAAAGGCTCCAGGCCCTGACGGGTTACACCCGAGAGTACTTAGAGAGTTGGCAGGGGTTCTCTCATACCTGCTGGCCTCCATTTTTGAGACCTCATGGAGAACGGGTGAAGTTCTAGAGGACTGGAGGGTGGTGTCACTGGTCCCAGTTTTCAAAAAGAGTAGTAGAAAGGACTTGGGGAATTATAGACCAGTTAGCCTTACGTCCATTGTAGGAAAAACAATGGAAAGGCTCATAATAGAGAGAGATCTAGTGATGCCAGATAGGGAAGGCAGGCTGACAGCCACACAACATGGCTTCCGCAAAAACAGGTCCTGCCAGACAAACCTTGTGGAAGTCTATGACAAGGTTTCGAGATGGCTAGATGGAGGGGATGCAGTGGATGTGGTATACCTGGATTTCAGCAAGGCCTTTGACAAAGTGCCCCATGATATCCTGGTGGAGAAACTGAGGAGTTTTGGGATACACCAAAGCACTGTCCGGTGGATTAGGCATGGTTGACTGACCAAAAGCAGAAGGTAACCATCAGCAGGGAATTATCGGGATGGCGGCCAGTAACAAGTGGGGTCCCCCAGGGCTCTGTCCTGGGGCTGATCCTGTTTAATCTTTTCATTAACAACATGGAAGAAAGGGTGAACAGTCTGCTGATCAAATTCGCAGACGACACTAAAACTAGAGCAGTAGCCACAACTGAGGAGCAGGTACTCCAGATCCAAAGGGATCTGGACAGACTATGGAAGTGGGCAGGAGACAACAGGATGGCGTTCAATGTGGATAAGTGCAAGGTCTTGCACTTGGGGCATAGGAATAGCTGTCATAAGTACAGGTTAGGTGACAAGTGGCTGGAGAGCAGCACTTGTGAAAGGGACCTCGGGGTACTGGTTGACTGCAGGCTAAACATGAGTCAGCAGTGTGATGCGGTGGTCAAGAGGGTGAACGCCACCCTTGGTTGCATAGCCAGAAGTGTGGCTTCTAGATCAAGAGAGGTATTACTACCACTCTACACGACTCTGGTGCGCCCGCAATTGGAATATTGTGTTCAGTTTTGGGCCCCTCATTACAGAAAGGATATAGCCAGGTTGGAGTCAGTGCAGCGTAGGGCCACAAGGTTGGTGGCCAGTTTGCAGGGGATGCCGTATGAGGCGAGACTGAGGGAACTGGGTCTCTTCAGCCTGGAGAAGAGGAGACTTAGAGGGGATATGTTGGTGACATACAGGTATGTGAGGGGATGTCACATGGAGATGGGTAGAGACCTGTTCTCCCCTGCAGAGGAAGGCAGGACACGCTCCAATGGAGCAAAGCTCAGGGAGCCAAGGTTCCATTTGGATGCCAGGAAGCACTTCCTGACAGTCAGGACCCCGAGGGTGTGGAATGGGCTTCCATGAGAGGTCGTTGAGGCCCCATCGGTGCGGGTGTTCAAGGATAGGCTGGACGTCCACATGGTGGGCATGTCGTGAGTGAAGCCGGCTGGTGCCGGAGGTCAGACTAGATGGCCCGGGAGACCCCTTCTGACTCGCTCTGTTTCTATGTTTCTAACCCATGAGGTACACCATAAATTCATCTGGATGTTATATTTTGCATGAGCTGTAGCTTCTGGGCACTCTCCAAGAGTAGTCCCATGCAGAATGCATTGTAGTAATTTAAATAGATAAGTACTAAAACATACATCACATTGGCTAGATCAGTCTTTTCTAGGAAGGAGTGCAACTGCTGCACCAGTGGTGGCCACCATTTGAGCTTCCAGGTGCAAAGTGGGATCCAGGAGCAAATTAAACTCTATTTCTGATACTTCTGAGGGAATGCAACTTTATTCAAAACAAGTTGTTATTCCCATTTCCAGATTAGATCAAGACCTCGGCTTCGCCATGATTGAACCTCAACTTGTCAACCTACATCCAGTCCATTAAAGCACTGAGGCAATTATAATGTCCAGGAATTTCAGGATTTCCATAGCTTTCTTAGCTTCTGATGAAAAAGAAAATTAGAACTGGGTGGCATAAGAGCAGTAATGTAATCTGACCTGAAATTCATGGCATTTAAATGACTCTGCTTGGAGAATGACTTCTCCAAGCAGAGTCATTTAAATGTTATATAACAAAGAAAAGAAAACTGCTCCCCACAAAAGGTGGGCAATAATCTGAACAATAATTCCCTAGAACCATTTTTAGGGAACATTCAACCAGACAGGACTATGGCTGTTGTAGTGCTGTCACTCTGGTTCCATAATAGCCAAATGTCCATACTAGCTAAATGCAGCTGGAGATTCAGTAGAAACAACATGGATATACTTCTCCATATCTGGATATAGGCATCTACCAGGATGACCAAAACTCTTTCAGTCCAAAAATTGATTCTGAATCCAGACTGGAAAGTGTCCATGTAACAGAAGTAAAGAATGAAGGAAGCACAAAATCAGAACATGAAAGTAAGACACATCTAGTGCTTAATTCAAAATGATCATATATGCTGATGATATCTTCTTGTTCATCTCAACACTCAAATCATCTGTTCCAACTTTGATGCAGGTGACTGATACTATTCATTAGTAATGAATCTAAGATTACATCTAATTCAGCAAAATGCTACATCTTTTTAATATGGCTTCATTTAGGTTGGTTAGCTGCTGAAGGTATAATACCACAAATGCTTTCCTTACCCTGTTTCCACAATATCCAACAGTTGCCTCTTTTGGGTAGATCATAATATGCAAAAGCTTTGCGCTGGATATTTTTTTTAATATTTATTGATGCATATATTCTCTTAAATTATTTACCCATTACTTGGATGTTAATTGAATGTTAATACAAAGTCAATGCAGATGGATTTTTACATGCTTTTGATAAAAAAAGATTGATATTACAACATTGAAAAGATACATGAACTGAGGACTTAACAATGTGTTCAACATTTGAATGTGTGGTACTTAGACACTACCTAAAAATGGATAACTACATGGATATTTGGACTGCCTTTTTTGAAGCTTATGCATAATTGCTTTTACTGGTAGCTATATTTGCATATCTGCTCACCTCTCTCAGTATGCACTTTAATGCCCCTACTGTAAATCATTTATTTCAATTTAAGTAAGAAAATAATTTATTTTTTCTTATGGTTTTGTTGAAAATCACAAGAAAATTAATAAAAAGTCTTTAGCTGTGGTCTAAAAGTTAGTGTCTTAATCCTGTGTTATGCTAAGGTTCCACAACAGTGAATAGGATTGTTGATCATCTTGGGCCAGGGTCAGGACACAGCCATTAATATAGTGCTCTCCATGGAGGATAGCAATGCTTTAAAAAGATGTGTATATGCCACTGGGTTATCAACAGAGGCCATCTCACTTCTACCTGGTAGCTGTGTTTGAATCTCTCAGATGAGACCTTCATGCATATTTGCACACATATGGACATTTGGCTATTATGGAACTGTAAAACCAAAATGATGAGCTGTAGGGCTATGGTGGAAAGTCTGTTTTGAAAAAGGGCCTAAGCCTCCAATAAAATAATTTATCTCATGGATTCAAAGTGATCGAGCTATGTTCCAGGATCATCAGTAGTACCTGGTACAGTCCAGCTGAACCCTATGGTGGCAAAATAAGAAAAGTTAGCAAATTTGTTGAAGAAGCAGTCCTCTTTTCAGTGTAAGATGTTTAATGTAAAAAGAAAAACTTTTCAGTAGCTACAAAGAAAACTTTAAAAAATGCTGCTTGAAAACCTCTACTTCATGGTTCATTGAATAATGCCTGAAAGCAGTTGATACTATAGAGGAATTTTAAGCTGTAAGTCATTCAGGCATACTGTCCTATAATTGTAAGAAAATATGCTGGTATATAAAGAACACACATATCAGAACAGTAGTTTGTGGTATAATGAACTTTAAGAATCAGGGCCTAGATCACAATGGTTCTCAGTTTTACCCAGGTGTATTTGCCATTCTTCCCTCTATCAGTTGCCATTCCAACCAGTTATAACTATCTTAGGGATGAGATGTGGGTCACTTAAAAGTTTTTCAGCTGATATGAATCAAGGGCAAGCTATGGATCTGCTAGAGTATTTGCTTAGCATATGAATGTTCAAAATGTTCACATTTGCATTTGAAAAGAACAGTCTGATACTTAAAACGACTGAAGAATTAACATTGTCTGAATATTTATATAAGTTGTTTAAATATTGCTTATTTAGCCTTTAAGCAAAGTTAAGTACCGGAGGAGGAGGAGGAATCAGTGTCCACTGGGACACTAGTATAAGCTGCCTTGGCTAAAATCACAGAAGTATGAACCCTTTATAACAGGGCAACTTAATTCAGTCATTGGAGTAGAACAACAGCAATTACTCATCAAGACCTGCAGACCAAAGTCAGAGCATTGTTAGATCAGGAGGTGATATTAGCAGCATTTATCAAATCTATCTGCAGCAACCACCAGAGAATTCACAGCTGTGGAAGGGAAATGAAGTTTCTGGGGGAAAAAATCAGCAACAACAAGAGAGAATCTTACAAAAAGTACCCTTAGAGAATTAATATAATGGAACATGAGGCAAAGAGTCCTCCTTTGTTACTCATATAATTCAGTTATTAGAAAGAAGAAAACATATTTCTAATGTCTGGATTGAAAAAAAAAACCCAGGAAAAATATCCAGCTGCTAGTTACACTTACTAAAAACTGCACACTCACAAAAAACTAAAAGGTAAAAAAAATATGAAGCTGTCCTTTTCAGGAACCAAAATTCCACCATTAGTATAGAGCTCCAATGTGGGGGGGGGGGGGGGGATGACCATCCCGTTTTTGACAAAGGTGACAGACAATGGTGGCTGTGCAGCTGTTATTCCCACTTTTCTTCTCCGAGTATGAAAGTTGATAGTGGGCTTCAGGGCTCATATACCTCTCTCTGCTCCCACCACATATTAGAGAATTCCTTAATTAGAAAATCCCACAATTATTTGTGAAAGAATCTCTCTAACCATGGTTTTTAAAGCCTTTCTTTCCAGTGGTTTCAATATGCAGAATTAAGAAAGATGCTGTATTCAAAGTACCACAACATTTCACAGTTCAGGCACATTATTTTCTATGACAGGGAAAGAGAAACAGGATTGGAAGAAAGTGCAGGAACCTGCGGTATTTATTTAGATTTATTCTAAATCTGTTATTTTCATATCTTATAAAAAAAAGTACTCTCCCTGCTACACAGAGGTACTCTCCCAAATGGTGGCTAACTTTATTAGTGAAAACCTGAACATAGCTGTGTTCCAGAGGGAGCCCTTGTGTTGTGGGACGGACTGAAAACATCAAATGCAAAGTTAGTATCTCCTTGCCTCTCAATATACCTTCTTACATAGAGCCTTCTATTTTTTAATCTCTACATAATTCTGTGATGTGATAATTCTACTTGTGCTGGGGGAAGGTGTCTGCCCTTTAGCATCTATACTCCAGGTTACCCTTTACCTCCTCTCTCTTTTCCACACAACTTCCCTTGGCTTTCTGCTTAAGATTATAACAAGAACATTGCTCAGTCAGACTGAAGGATTATCAGGCACAGTGGCCACTTATTCTTTCCCTTCTCCAACACTTCCTCAGTTCTTTGCTCTCCCAACTCTCCTTTAGGCTTTTTAAAGTATTACTGCAAACTAGCAATGGCAAAGCTCAGAGACTTACAGTCAGCTTGCATTTATTTTCTAAGCTGAAGTTAAATAAAGTGTACTAAAACAAACCTAAAGGAAGAGAGAGAATTAATCAAATCTAAAGTTGTTGGAATTGTAGTTCAGAAATCTGAGGCCAACCTTTCCCTGTAAAATAGATAAGGTTCATTTTCCCATTTCCATCTGCAATTAAACCTAGGGAACCCAGGCTCTGTGGAGGCTGAATCATTTGATTGAGATATGCTTTGAGTTTTGACTGATATACTGAAGAGAAGTGTCTCGCTGGCATTGTTGTTATTTAGCAAATTTGTGAATACTGAGCTTTCAAATAACAAAAAAACCTATGTGTTCAAGCTTCAAAAGTGCCTCCTACATGAGTTTGTACAAGTAGGTAGACTGGTACTGTAATATAGAAGAGAGAATGTATGAACAGAAACTGAGGTAAAGCAACTTGGATTCTGGCATCAACACAGAGCTATTAGAGATTGAACGAGCACCAGAAGATCTAGGAACAAAGGGAATTGCTTTGTAACAAGTCATAACGTTTGTCCACCTAGGTCTGTCTTGTTGACACTAGCAGCAGCTCTTCAGGGTTTCAGACAAGGATCTTCCCCTGCACAGCATGCTCTCTACAATTGAGCTACAATCCTTTCCCTATAAAAGAGAACTTAGATTTTCACATTGTCTCCAGAGGAACTAGATCCACAGCCTTGGCATTACTTATGGTGCTCTCTCCAGTTGAGCTACCTGGATGATCAGTTCAGTTATCTATTCAATTTCTCCATTCCTACTGTTTACATTATCTGAGTCCACAAATTATCTAAGACAAGGTTCTCGAACCTAGTGCCCTCCAGGTGTTTTGAATCACAATCTTATCAACCTAAACCAACCTGGAAAATTAGAAGTTGTAGTCCAAAACATCTGGAAGAAAGCAGGTTGGGGAAGGTGGATCTAAGTTTTTTTCCCCAAGCATGTTCTATTTGGTTGCCACAGTGCTCCAAAATACTTCATGTCATATACTAAAGAAGTTTTTTTAAAAAATAAAAGCAATACTGGTTCTGCATGCATAATTTCCCCACTTAATATCAGTTAATGTAAGACAAGCTCAGCAATAGCTTTGGTGTTTTCCTGCATTATCTCTCTCTCTCCTAGGCAAATCCCAAATCCTAGGCAACTATGATGCTCAACTATCAGTTTTCCTCCCTCATCCTAATGTACCTCCTCAAGCATCATATTCAAGATTTTATCTGGCTAGGAGGCTGGATGGCTTAGTGGATAAACCCCTGCCTTTTCACCTCTGGAATCAGGGTTCAAGTCAAATCCTGATGAAATGCATTTGATTGTCCTAATCTCATTCTTAGTGGACAGTATTCCCATTATCTTTAAAAGGGTCAGAGCCAAGGCCATTGGAATGAGTGCATTGTGCTATATCTTGTCTGTTGATTAATACATTTTCAGTGATGCCAGTTCCTTAACCTTCCTGTGCACTTACTCACACACACACTTATTAAAGCTTCATAAAAGGTCTTTTGTTGATTAGAAACCTCTATCTTATCTCCTCTCATCTATTCTTCTTGAGCTTTACTTTGAAGGATATCAGTATGATTTCAAGTGATGTTTCTGCTATTTTTTTAATTTTTGGTATGCTTAAAAAAAGAAAGGTCAAGACCAAATTATTTTAAATTCTGGAATGGCATATCACATATGTAAGTTTTATAAACTGAAGTACTCTGCATCACATTATTGATACATTTTCTTCAGTATATGAATTTCATAAAAGACAAGCCATAATCAAAGACAAACTGGGAAAGTTCTCATGAATGGCACCTAGTTGTTAACTCACAAACATACTGCAGAAAATAGCCCTTCCTTAATAAAATATATTAATTGGTTAAGAAATACCATCACTGTGTGATACATTTCAAAATTTTTGCTTGTGATTAAGGTATTCCAAGCAGAAGCCTACAAAGATACACATAAACTTGTATTCAGAATTCAGCGCTCCTCGCATCGTAACACCTCATTCATCCAGCAAGACAGACAGATCTGCATATGGATCAGAACTGAACCCAGCTTTTTCCTAGAGTTTGTTTGCAGAACCAGTCTTCAGTGGGGAGCAAAATTATCTACTATCAGGCACCCCATGGGCAGGACATCAGTGGATGTCACAGTTCTGTCTCTGCCAACTTTCACTTTCTCCATGCTGAGGAGAAGAATGGAGCTCTGTGCTATTCTCAGAATGGTGAAAAGGACTCAACTGATTGTGAGATGATATGCTGCCCCTTTCAGAGTCACTGGGTTTATATGCCACTTGTCATCCCAACAGGTGGGGATGTAGGTGGTGGTTACACAGGTAATGCTGAGTAGAGAGGATGCTCTTTCCAGTGCAGCTGTGACTGTTCACAGACTTCTTGCTATGGCCACTGGAATGAAAAGCAGAGTGTGAACCCAGGAACTTGGCCAGCCAAGTTGTAGGCCTCCTTGATGTGCCTTTTACCATCCTAACTGGTAGCAGCAAAATGCATGCAAAGAGAGAGACACACATTTTTCAAGCAGCAGCTGAGCACAATGAAGCTCACACACTTGCCGTTATCTCTAAGATCAGAGAAAAGAGCAAGAAAATCTCAGGGTAAGGGTTAGGAATTCCTTCAGGGACAGGCATAGAAGCTAAGCCCCAACCCCTGGAGGAATCAAGGAGGCTTGGCAGGCTGAATTTAGGAGCCAGGCAGGCCAAATTAGTCCTGTGAGCTGGGGTTCTGCACCCTTATCCTATTGATACTAGCTACCAAGAGTTATGGATATCAACAAAGCAGGGTGCCTAATCCAGCCCTTCTTTCTTTAGCACAATCCCTTTTCAGTGTACTTTATCAAGCCTCACTGCATGGGTATTTCACCCTCAGGATTCTGTGACATCATAGCTACCCACTCAAATATCTAGCATGGGGCACAAATTGCCTCAATTTTATGGCTCCCTCCTCATCTTTGGGGTTCATACATATTTTTGAATAAAAATTTAAAGAGCCATCATTTACAACAGAAAAGTAATCTCAACTGATTTGTGTGTCAAATGATTCAGAACACAAGTAGGGAAGACAGAGCAAATATTAAAAAAATGCAAGAAAATTGATGCTGTAAATCCATACCCCTGTGTTCCAGATGAAAGTCATTTATAAAAGGTAGGAATGAGTGGATTCCCTCAGTTCCGCACTGCAATTGCTCCAAGACTGCAATGCCACCTTGGGTTCATACACACTGTGTGAATTCTAGCCAGTCTTTCCAATTTTGGAGAAGTCGTATGGATTATGCATATTCAAGTATAATTCCATTCCATTTTGTTTTTAAAATGAAATGCTGCAAAGTGATGTGAAGAACTCTGAGGTGTTCTTGAAAATAAAAATAGTGTTTGATGCTGCTTTTGCTATTACTATGGTGTTCTAATATGCTTAACTAGTTAACAACTCTGTTTAAATACACTGGTTTTCATGGTAAATTGGTATTAGGGTCCAATCCCACGCATGTTCAAACAGAAAAAAAAAATCATGTATCTCCTAGCATTCACCAGCCAGCTGGGAAATGATGGGAAATAATGGGACTTGAGGGGCATTTTTTCTGTCTAAACATGCATAAAATTGTGCTCTTACTTTTTTGACTTAAACGTTTTCATGTTTCGTTTTAGTGTTTTGCTAACAGTGTAGTCCTAACTTGGAAATTATTTCCCTGGAAATGTATTTAGGATGGGGGTCTCTGGGCTACATGAGAAAGAAGGTTTGGAAAAAAAAACAGAACTACTACTAAATTTGGAGAGACTGTAGTATATATTGCCATGACCATGAGGACAAAAAAGTACAAAGAATAGGTCTTAGGAAAATACAGTCCTGAATGGAAATTGCTCAGTACTTCCACTGAACTAATTATTTGCATTTTTAAAAGATTTTTCAGAAGCATGCTAACTATTTCTACCTCTTCCTTGAGAATTTTTCTTCTGGATTACAATGTAAAAAAGGAGAGATAACAGTGTATGGACAATGATAAAGTAGCTTGTTGATAATAAATATTTGTCAGGTGTTGTCACATCTGCACAAATTCCACTGTTGCTGAAGAGACACCACACTGATAAAAAGGTGACTCTGAAGAAAATCAATGGATCTTGAGCTAAAGCAGTTGCTATACACATAAGAAAACATCTCTATCCAACAGCCATCCTGCTGTGAAAATTCCCAAGCCTTGCATTGGTATAGCTAAGGAAAATTTAATCTTCCCAAATACTCATCAGGGCACTCCATCCTGCAGACCTGACAGCCCCACTTATAATTAATTATACAATTTCGATGGGAATATCGACTAAACAAAGCTATAAATCATAGAAAAAGTCAATAGGCATGGACACATTCAATCATGTCCCGACCAATGATTACTACTCTTAAAATACAATAATTATTTTCAGGAGCCAGCTTGAATTAAATTTCTGTCAGGCTGGTACAAGGCTGGTGGGTGATGAAGGATGCGATGGATTTTTTTGGTTGAATTTGGCCCAGGGACATTTATCCTTTTAGATAGGTAGTTTGTTTTTAGTGATCACGGCGTTGCGTGTTTAACTAGACCATGAAGATTAGATTATCTCCAATGGCTCATTATATCGTTTATCTTTTTCTTCCATCCTTGATCTGGAAGATTTCCTGTTTCCCAGTGCGTGAATAAAATGGCAACAGATTTTGAAATATAATGTTCTAAAGTGGCCTGTCTTGGTATGTGTCTTTCTAAACAAACATGTGAAGAGGCATGCATGGGAAATTAACCAAACTGATGCTTGAAATGTGGCTAGCATCCCCAAAACTGTCATAACAAGAATGCTTTTCTCCAAAATTTAAAAAAGGCACTGAAATACTTCACAAATATAATTATAATATTTCAGGTTGCTTTAAAAAATTAACAGAAGCACACATATGCTACATCAAATGAAAATTTTGTTTTTTCTAGAGAAAAAATTTTCTATGAAAATCTTTTGTTTTCATATTTCTAGTGAGATACCACTATATTAAAATTAATATGCTGAAGTATAGCTTTCACGTAATGCCCATGAAAGGCAGGTTGCTTACCTGTAACTGTCGTTCTTCGAGTGGTCATCTGTGCATTCACACATATGGGCTTTGCCGTGAAGTGCAAGGCCTTGATCAGAGGTAACTTCCAAAGCTCGGTGCCATCATGGAGTGGGTGGGAGCCTGGCCCGCCCTCTGTGTAGGTAGCATAAGGGGGAGGCTCCCACCCAGTCCTTCAGTTGCCTGAACACTGCACTGTCCTAGGTGTGTGAGGGATCCGAGGAAGCTTTGAAGGATACAGAGGTGACCACGCCCTGCCTAGGTCCATGCAGGGCAGCATGCTGATGATAGCCAGCAGGGCGGAGGTCGGGTTGTGTGAATGTACAGATGACCACTTGAAGAATGACAGTTACAGGTAAGCAACCTGCCTTTCTTCTTCGTGGTCTCAGTGCAATCACACACATGGGCGACTAGCAAGCCTACCGTCCAGGAGGAGGAGGCTGTCATCACCGGAGGATTGAAGAGAGTATCGCCCTGCCAAATGCACAGTCCTGTCTGGCATGGACATCCAGCTGGTAGTGGCGGACAAAGGTTGAAGGTGTAGACCATGTTGCAGCCTTGCAGATTTCTTGGAGTGAGACACCAGCCAGTAGTGCAGTGGATGTGGCTTGTGTGTGCATGCAGTGAGTGTGCAGGCAGTCTGTTCGAGGAATCTTGACCATCTCATAGGCAAGGGAAATAGTGCTGGAGACCCATTTTGACTGGAGATGGGCTCCCCCGCTCTAGGGCCCTCATAGCATACGAAGAGGCACTCAGAGTGGCGTAATGACCCAGTCAGGGCCCTGTAGAAGGCAAGGGCCCTCTTGACATCAAGGAGGTGGAGCGTGTTCTCAGTGGGGGTAGATGGGTTGGAGAACAAGGCAGGAAGGATGATGTCCTGATTGACATGGAAGGGGGAGGTCACCTTGAGAGCAAGATGTGGCTCAGGGCGGAGGACAATCTTATCCCTATGGAACATGGTGAAGGGGATATTGATCTGCCGGGTGGCTAGTTTGCTGGCATGGTGGGCAGACATGATGGCTATGAGGAACACAGTCTTCCAGGAGAGGAGGCAGAGGTCTGACATAGCCATGGGTTCAAAGGGCCTCCCTGTGAGGGATTATAAAACCATGGAGAGGCTCCAGGAGGGAGTATGGAGCTGGACTGGGGAGACGATGCTTCAGAGGCCCCTGAGGAAATGGTGTGCTGGGGGTGGGCAAACATGGAGGACCCTTGAATAGGTGGGTGGAAGTGGGAGACGGCTGCCAGGTTGACTGTTATAGAGGAGGGAGAGAGGCCCGCGGCAAAGCAGGTCTGTAGGTAGGCCAGGATGAGCTCAATGGTGGTAGAGCAGGGGTTGAGGCCCTGAGCTGTGGTAGAAGCTGCAGTCTTTCCATTTTGCCAGGTAGGAGGGCAGCCAGTCAAGGAAGGGGTTGCAATTGGGGGCTGCAGGAGTACCTTGCCACCTCCTCTGCACCAAACTGTGTCCAAACCCCATGCATTTGGCAGTGGTGCATGCCTCATGGAGGGAGTCCATATTCCTATTCGTATGAGCATTAAAGAGCCCTTCACCATCAAAAGGCAGGTCCTCAATGTGGCCTTGGGTCTCACGGGGCAGGGTGGTGGAGTGCAGCCAGGCATGGCAGTGGATGGCTATGGTTCCCATCATGGCCTTGCTGTTGCAGTCAGTGTGGTGTCAAGTTGCCTCAAGCTGGAACCTAAAGAGGCCTTCCACTTTAGTGTCTATAAGGTGGACTGTGTCCCAGAGGTAGTCTGGAAGCTGGTCCACCATGGGACCCATTTTCTACCACAGGAAGAGCTGGTACCTGGCCATGGTAGCCTCATAGTTAGAGACCCTAAACCCCAGCGCAGTGGCCACATAGACCTTTTTGGACATGATACCTAGGTGGCGCCCTTCTTTGTCCACCGCGGTGGACTGGTCCCTCTGCAGCGTACCCAGCATAGACTCCACTATGACGGAGTTGGGCTTGGGGTGCTGGAGAAGTAGAGGGAATGACTTTATGGTCACCTTGTAGCTAGAGTCGATCCTGCATGAGGTGGCCAAGGGCCCCACAGGGGCCTTCCAGGACTGCTGTGCGGAGAAGTGAGGGCAGGGTGGGGATGGACACTGAGGTGGCATCCCGAGGCCAGGGTGTTGTAGCATGGGTCAGCCTTGGGTTCAGGAGGGTGGGGCATTTGAAAGCTGAGGTCCTTGGCCATGCAAAGGACAAGGTCAGAGAAACCACCTCCCTTAGCAGGAGAAAAGGAGAGGTCTTGGTCTAGGGCCTGTCCATCTGGAGAGTGGACGGAGGCCAAGGGGGAGAAGGAGCGTGCCAAATCCGGTGATCAGCTCTGACCTGAGTCCCTTGAAGGCGAATGCTGGTAGTGGTGGCTCCTGCTTTGATGATCCCAACATGCAGCAGGTGAGCGTTTGTGGTGAGTTGTAGCAGGGCTATGGGAGTGGCAGTGCTAGTGAGCAGGCCTGGTGTAGGCCGCATCAGTGGATGTGGAGTCCTCACTGGGCCAACGATGCTGATGGACGAGGGGCCGGTCCCTGGGACTGGCAGTGCGGCTCAGTTTCTTGCAGGGGAAGCGGAGGCAGTGGGGAGTTGTGGCTGGAATGGCACTGTGATCTCGGTTGAGGGCTCCCTGCTTCTGGCCTGGTTCCTCAGCACGCCATGTAGTCCTGGTCCATTCTCACAGGTTCTTGAGGTCTCATGCATGTGCTCTGGGCTCAGGCGGGGAGGCTGGAGAGCAGTGGCAGTGCTGGCAATGCCCATAGAGGAGGTAGGGCATCCAGGCACAGTGTTCGCAGCGAGGCCTGCGTCGTGAGGCTGGGAGTTGCAGGAGGCATGGGTCTCCAAGAAGCCGGAGTTGAAGTCAGGTGGGCAGGGCCTTCTCACGCATGGGATCATTGCAGGAGACGAGCTGGAGTGCAAGGAGACTGGGGAGCATAACGATGATCTCCCCGACTCCACGGGGGGGGGTGCACCACGTGAAGCAGTGTTGCCCATGGGCAACGGCAGTGGCAGGTGGTCCCTCATAGGAGTAGAGGCACAGAGAGCAGCCTCCACAGCCAGCATGGTGGCAGGGCCACGTGACAGTAGCATCTCAGGCATGGGCATTGGGTTCCTGGATGCAGAGGTGGTATGCACGTCCGGAGAGTCTAGGACTGGGACTGCAGAGGACGCTTTCAACAAGGCCCTGGAGTCCATTTTTCATGGGCGGTCTTGGATGGCCTCCGGTGCTGGGAGGGGAGTGCAGGATCCTTCGTGGCGTGGCACTTTTTCTTTCTAGTGTTGACCATGGTGCTGGAGGGGGCCTCACCCAGGGAAGCAAGTCTTTACCTTGCCTCGCAAAGCTTGGATGTGCTGTTTGGGGGGGGGGTTGTTGGCCTCAGAGGGGTCGACCATAGTAAGGGCCCTCTGCCATAGGGCCTGCCAGAGGCAGGTAGTCCTCTGTATGTGAGTTTGCTTTTTAAAAGCCTGGCAGTGGGAGCACATCTTGATGACATGCCCCTCATCAAAGCAAAGAAGGCACTTGGAGTGCCCATTGGTGGTGGGCATATGGGCCACACAGGTGGAGCAGTGGCGGGAGTGCATGTTGCAGAGAAAGTGGGAAAAAAGTGAGATTTTCCATGGGGAGAGTAAGGGAGAGAGAGGTAGTGAGCTTCTCTCTGAGCAGCAGATGAGAGAGGGAGGGGGACAGATAGATATAAAATAGAGTGAATAAGGAGAGAAAGAGAAAAAAGAAGATGGCAAACCAGGGAAGTGGCGAATGGAATGTCCGATCTGAAGCAACTCGAAGTGCAGTCAAAAAGGATCTGAGGGACTGGGTGGGAGCCCCTCCCCCCCGCATGCTATCTGCACAGGGGGTGGGCTGGACTCCCATCCACTCCATGGCGCCAAGCTTTGGAAGTTTCCTCCGATCGAGGCCTTGCACTCCGCGGCAAAACTCCTTATGTATGATTGCACAGAGACCATGCAGAAGAATTCTCCATTCCTTCTGTGCAAATTATAAGCAGATAGCCAACCACAATGCCTTTTTTATGTTCTCATATATTTAGCCGAGGCTATAAACTCTCGCCTTATGAGTCCCTAGGTACTCATTTCTGCATAGAACTATGTACTTCTACATGTCTTCCCATAGAATGGAAGTTCCTCATCTTCCAATATACTGTCAACTCTTGCTAGGTGGAACAGTCACCTTCTGTTAAGAGCTCTGTGGGAAGGAGCATTTCTGAAACAAGTATGGTTCTTTAGGTCTTTGCCTGCCCATTATACTTCAGTGACTGTTGAAGTACATTAACTACGCTTGTCTGAATAGGACAGAGAAGCCAACGTGCTGTAATTTGGAAAGGAAAAGCTAAATTTCCTGTCAAGAGCCATGAAAGAATAGGAGTTTCCTCCAGGTTGGGTACTGGCAATTCTATCAGTAGATCCTGTAATGCTGATGTAAGCCATGAACTGTATGCTGGTGAGGAATGGAAATCATCATATTCTGAGGCAATAGAGCCCACTTGGCCTATAGCCCAACTTTTCTGAAATGTAGGACGAGATGTAGGACTCTGGATTGGCAAGAAGGAATGAATCTTTCCTCACGGTTTTACTTTCATTTCTGCATAGGCATATACCCTTATTATTATAATTCTTAATTACATTTTAATCCCATCTTTCTTCTTTTTGCAGGTAGCCTGAGGAGGCTTACAAGGTTCTCATCTCCAACAAGTACCCTGTGAGGTCAGTTATGCTGAGAGTCTGTGACTGGCCCAAAGTTTCCCAGTGGGCTTCATGGCCAAGTAGGAACTAGAACTGAGACCTCCTGAGTTCTGGCTGAGCACTTTTAACCACTATACCACACTGATTCTTTATAACACACACAGTGTGTATCATCCCATTTGAAGTGGACAACCTTCTGTATTTTACTACAAATGTGTGTTTTATGCACCTAAGGTGCTCTGGCCAATTTGTTTCCTATAATATGCACACATGGGAGGAACAATGGAGGCAAGCAAGAGAGATCTGTGTGGAAGCAGCACCCTCACTGTTGGCACCTTGTGGCCCTCTAGCTGTTTTGGCCAACAAATCTCATCGCAATTGGCTGTGCTGGAAGTTGTAGCTCAAATGGATGGGCACAAGTTGCCCAACCCTGCATTTCCCATTGATCAAGAAGTAGCACCCTCTGTCGTAGAAGTTCTCCCTCTAATTGCTGAGGCCTCTGAATCCTCTGTGGTTGTTCAATGTTGAAGGAACTTTTCACCATGGTCAGGGCACTTTCACCATAAACAGTGGACTGAGCCATGGCAGTAATTAGGCCCTGCTTGTGGCTCTGGGTATAGCAGTCAGGATGCTCAGCAGAGGACTCCTGATACAATCAGGTTCAGGCCAAAGAGAGTCTGGCATGCACAATATAATGCTTGAATAGTATGGAATGATAATTTCCACACTGTATGAAGAAATTGGAAGCAAGCAAATTCACAAGAAGCTGAATTGCATTCTTGTGGCCAAACAGGTATTCTTGTCCTCTTTTAATTAAAAAAAATGCAATGAACAGACATCTGTAGCTATGCCTAAATTCCTTCAATTTTGTTCATGCAATAGATCTCTTTATTAGTCAAATTTACCACTCCAAACTGTTGTAGTTTGAGACTTACAATGACAATTTTTGTAAACCATCCAGAATGCCTCAGTTATTGAGCAGTATAGAAATAAAATTAATAATAATATGCATCAGCTGAAGTTTGGAATACCACAAGCAGTACAACATAGATTTGAAAATGTAGGGAACCTTTTCAAGGTATCACAGTTACTCCTACTGTTTGATTGTAATTATACATATGTTTGTGTGTGTGTGTACTTATGCACGAGAAAACTATATTCTACTACACCAAATTTAATGAAAAATGCTACTTTATTTGGATAATTTAGCAAGCTAAAAGATGTCTTTGGTTGGAAGCCAAAATACTGGCATTAATTCTAGTAAAAATTATGTTACATCCAATCTTTCACCCACTCAGACTTTTACTTTCCAACAGCTGTTTCTATAAGTTTGTTCAACAAATAGCCACACACACATAATGTTACCTTTAATATAGATTCAGCTGAGGGCTGAACTGTCAAAGCATGTTTAAGTCCAACTAATTTTAGGAGGATATGAGGCTTAGCTAATGATGGATACAATGCAGCTAAAACTGCAATGTTATGTTGACTTACACAGGTGAAAGACCAACTGAATATTCCTACAAATGTCTACTCAAAAGTAAGCTTAAAAATTCAGTTCAACTGGATGTACTCCAAGCTATAAAGAATTGCTGCCTCAGAACAATACATTTAAGTTCCACTGATTTCAGTGGAAGAAAGTTGAGAGAGGTAAACTCTACTCCCTTATGAAAATCAAGGAGACTTTAAAATGACCTGGTTGGAAGAGGTGGCCTGTTCAAGCAAAATTACACCTCACTCATGTGGGATACATTGTGCTCACCCTGTCTGAGTGAAGCCGCCCATAGTCCCTGGCTTTCTTAGGCATGGTTATACTATGGTGTGCTCCTACAGTGGCACAGAGGGAGAGGACATTCTCAGTAGGATTTTGTAGCCACGTATCTTGGAGCAGAGTGTCACTGACTATAAGATATAATTTTATAGCAAAAAACTCACCGCAGTGCCATTGTTATCTCGAAAAACATCTTGATTAAAATAGTCAAAAAGTTTCTTTTCTAATTGTAGCATAACCTGAGGAAAAAAAGAAAAGCAAAGCTTGAAAAATATTTTGACATTTATTCTGAGTGGAGTTCTTCCATATTATATTTTTCTTTTTCTTTTGCTATTTAATCAGCGTGCCTTCTGACTTTAAAAAAAGTATGCAGCCTTAAGAAGACCGTTGTCTCAAGTGTCTGAGAAGACCTGCTTAGAAGATCCTGAGCCCACTGGGAAGAAATCTAATGCTCATAACTGACTGCATACACTACAGGTTCCTTTTCACATGTGGTATGAGCCTTGTCAACAACTCTTTGGCTCATTCAATTCATCTCCACACTCACTTAAGTTTCATGCAGCAAGTCTAAAATGAACTTATTGAAGTAGCAGGTCAACTCCTTTCCATAGTCTTCCTTTCTCACTTTTACCGTGGTATCATCTTCATGGAGAGGAGAGAGAAAAGACACTGAACCCCACTGACAGCTTGCTCTTTGACTTTTCTGTGGTTAAGGATTAGTAGCATCAGAAACAATGCTTAGAAATGGCTACTTACCAATAAGCATGGCTATTAATTAAATCTGACTATGGCTATATAATGTCTTGAAGTTATATAGCCCTCATTCTAGCCCAGCTAAAAAAGTACCTATTAGAAAATAATCCCATTGTTACAGTTATACCTTATAATATGGTCTTGTTCTTCAGAAAAACTAAAATCCTGATTTGTCAGTCCAAGCCAAAGGCCAGCCCCACTTCCACATTCCAAAGAACAGGCAAGGTGGGAATGGCCCCCCTCAGAACCTGAAATCACTCGGAAATATATAGCCCTGTTTAGTTTTTCTCAATCTGTGTAGAGCCAATGTTTTCATTGCCTCATACATGTGGAGGGTAATGGTTTGAAAAAATAAACCTCCTATACCTGTTGATGTGACTAAGAACACTGGAAAATCAATGTTCAGACACAGAGAGCCTCCACAAATATAGGATGTTCTTCTATTCAGTATTTTACTCGAAAAGATTTGTCCAATTCTGTGGAGAAGGCAGAGGGGCAAAGTTGGACAGCTGACTTTGCAGTTTCAAGGTAACCCTAATAAAGATTCTGAGACAAAGCATGAGAACCAGCCAGCCTCGGAAAAGGCAGGTTGCTTACCTGTAACTGATGTTCTTTGAGTGGCCATCTGTGCAGTCACACATGTGGGTGCTGTGCCTGCGCAGTGCCTTTGGCTGGAAGATTGAAAGCTAACGGTTTTCAGTGGGAAGCTCCGCTCCCCCCCTCACAATAGCCTATAAAGAGCGGAGCGTCCGCCATTTTGTTCAGTCTTTGAAGACCGAACGTTCGCTCCCATGTAGAAAAAGAATCCCCACTATAAATGATGTCGGTACCATGAAAAAGGAAAAACGTTCGGTACCAACGAAATATGTCCACTCACCGACACCGAGCGGGGCTGGTGGGTGGGTTGCGTGACTGCACAGATGGCCACTCAAAGAACATCAGTTACAGGTAAGCAACCTGCCTTTCTTCGTCGTGGCCACTGTGCATCACACATATGGGTAGAGTAGCAAGCTTACCATTATTGGAGGAGGGGAGGTGTCCTCAATGAAGAACAGATGAGAGAACAGCCCTGCCAAAGGAGCAGTCTTGCCTAGCACGGACATCTAGGTGAGGAGCGAACCAGCGTGCCGGACGGCCCCACCTCAATCTGCGCCGCTTGGAGTCCGCCGCTGCTGCCTGCTGCTGCCGCACCGAGGCCAGGACCACCGGCCCAGGCCCCTGCTCCGGCCCGCTTCCCCGGGCGTGTGTGAGAGACGCGCCAGGGCGGGGTGGGGCACAGGGAGGGGTCCTGCGGTCTACAAAGCGCCGGCGGCGTGCGGGGGCTGGCGGCCAAAGGGCGACGGCCAAAGGGTGGTGATGCCGTTGTTTGGGGGCCGGGTGGGGGGCTGGGCTGGCTGGGGGCTTTGGTGGTTGGCCTTGGGTTTGTTTGTCTGTGGGCTAACGGTGGTTTTAAGTAGGATGTTTTTAGTAATTTTAACTGTCGGTTTTAGGTTGCTTTTAATTGGTGCATCTTGTGCTTTACTATGATGTTGCCTGGGGAGCATGTGGGCGCCACCATTGGGGTGGTGATGGGCAATGGACGTTATGGCGTTGGGGGTCTAATGGGTCTGCATAGAAGAAGGAGAGACAGATGGTTAACACCTGTCCCTCTTTCTGGTTATTCCCCCAACCGGCGGGTTCCAGGTAGACTTGTCAGCTGCCTCCCGGGCCTGTCGGTGCTGTTGCTTAATGCCAGGTTGGTCCAAAATAAGGCAACACTCATCCATGATTTGATCATGGATGAGAGGGCCGACCTGGCTTGTATCACAGAGACCTGGGCAGGTGAGGGGGGGATGTCACCCTCTCACAACTGTGCCCACCTGGGTACCTGGTCCAGCACTGACCACGCCCGGAGGGGAGGGGAGGGGGGGTCACTCTGCTTTATCGAGCTTCTATCTCCCTTGTGGGGCTTCCTGTCCTCTTGAGGCCGGGGCTGGAGTGCCTCCACTTGGTGTTGGGTGACCGAGACAGAGTGGGGATTCTGTTGGTGTACTGTGCACCCTTCTGCCCAACAGAATCCCTGCCTGAGCTGACGGAGATCGTCTCGGACCTGGTGTTGAGGACTCCCAGGATGCTGGTCCTGGGGGACTTCAATCTCCATGCAGAGACAGTTCTAACTGGGGCGGCTCAGGACTTCATGGCCTTCATGGGGCTGTCTCAACACATCAGTGGCCCGACCCATGAATGTGGACACACTCTGGACCTGGTTTTCTCGATGGGGCAGGAAGAGGGTGATCTGAGGGTGAGGAATTTAAGTTTGATGCCCTTGTCATGGTCAGATCACTTCCTCATAAGGCTTGAGCTCGAGAGTGGCCTTTCCCTCTGTAAGGGTGCGGACAAGATTGTATTGGTCCGCCCCCAGAGCTGGATGGATCCTGATGGATTCCTGAGAGCTCTGGGGGATTTTCCGGTTGACAAGACTGGTGATCCTTTCGATGCCCTGGTTGAACTGTGGAATGGGGAGATGACCAGGGCTATTGACACGATCGCTCCCAAGCATCCTCTCCCACCTGACAGAGCCCGTTCATCACCCTGGTATACACCTTGATTACGGGCGATGAAGCAGGTTGGGAGACGTCTAGAGCATAGGTGGAGGAGATCACGGGGTGAATCCGACCGAACACACTTAAGAGCCCATTATCGGGCCTGTGCTGTGGTGGTGAGGACGGCGAAGAAGAAATTCTTCTCCGCTTCCATTGCCTCCTCACAATACTGTCTGGCGGAGCTCTTTCGGGTGGTGCAAGGGCTGATACATCCAAGCCCAAAGAAAGATCTCATACGACCCTCAAAGGCCCGCTGTGACGACTTTGCCAGGCATTTCAGGGAGAAAATCGCTCAGATTCGTCACGAGCTTGACTCTACTATTGAACCAGATTCTACTGAGGAGATGCCAACGATGCTGTCGAGTCCACAATTAATGGATGAATTTCAGTTGTTGCGGCCTGATGATGTGGACAAGGTGCTTGGACAAGTACGCCCTACCACCTGCTTACTAGACCCATGCCCATCCTGGCTACTTAAGAAAGCCAAGGACAGGATTGGCACCTGGATCGTGGAGGTGGTCAACGCCTCTTTAAGAGACGGTCGGGTACCATCCTCTTTAAAAGAGGCAGTAGTCCAACCAGTCCTAAAGAAGGCAGACCTGGATCCAGAGGTGGCTGCCAATTATAGACTGGTGGCCAACATCCCGTTCCTGGGCATGGTACTACAGCGGGTGGTGGCGGGACAACTCCAAGCATTCTTGGATAAAACTGATTATCTGGACCCATTTCAGTCCGGCTTCAGACCCGGGTATGGTACTGAATCTGCCTTGGTCGCCCTGTACGATGACCTGTGCAGGGAGAGAGACAGGGGGAGTGCGTTCCTGTTAGTTCTCCTGGACCTCTCAGCAGCTTTCGATAGCATCGACCATGGTATCCTTCTGAATAGGCTGGCGGGATTGGGAGTTGGAAGCACGATTTCAATGGCCGATTTCAGAAGGTGGTGCTGGGGGACTATGGCTCTGTGCCATAGCAGTTATGCCATGGAGTTCTGCAGGGGTCCATTTTGTCCCCCTTGCTATTCAACATCTACATGAAACCGCTGGGGGAGGTCATCAGGAGGTGTGGGCTGCGGAATCATCAGTACGCTGATGATACCCAGCTCTACCTCTCATTTTCCACCAATCTAGGTGAGGCAGTGGCTGTGCTGAACCGGTGCCTGGCCGAGGTAATGGGCTGGATGAGGGCCAATAAACTGAAGCTCAATCCAGACAAGACGGAGGTCCTGTTGGTGGGTGGTTCGGGCCTGGGGACGGGGGACTTGGGCCTTGTCCTAAATGGGGTTGCACTCCCTCTGAGGGACAGGGTTCGCAGTTTAGGAGTGCTCCTCGACCCTGAGCTGTCTTTAGAAGCCCAGGTGATGGCAGTGGCGAGGAGCGCTTTCCTTCAGCTTTGGCTGATCCATCAGCTGCGTCCCTTCCTGGAGAACAATTGCCTGGCAACAGTGACACACGTGTTGGTAACTTCCCGATTAGATTTCTTCAACGCACTCTATGTGGGGCTACCCTTGAAGACAGTCCGGATACTTCAATTGGTGCAGAATAGAGCTGCCAGGCTGCTGATGGGGACTGGGCGTTGTTCTCATATAACCCCAGTTCTCCGTCAGCTCCACTGGCTCCCAATTGAAGTCTGGGCCCAATTCAAGGTGTTGGTTATGACCTATAAAGCCCTCAACAGCTTGGGCCCTAGGTATCTAAAGGAACGCTTGAGTCCATATATGCCCTCCCGCTCCTTGAGATCAACAACAGATGCCCTTCTCCGGGAACCCTCTGTGAATATTAGGAGGGTGAGTACCCGGAGGAGGGCTTTCTCTGCGGTGGCGCCCCACCTATGGAATGCGCTCCCCAGAGAGGTCCGCCTGGCACCATCATTCTTTGTATTTCGGTGCCTGGCTAAGACCTTTTTATTTAAAACTTACTTTAATTGTTAATTTATTATGTAGGTTTTTTAACAAAATTTTTTTTAAGTCGAGATGCACCGGGTTTTAATATTTTTATTGTATAATTTTTATATGCGTTTGTTTGTTTTTGTTGTGAGCCGCCCCGAGGCTTTTTTGTGATGGGGGCGGCATAGAAATGTTTTAAATAAATAAATAAATAAATAAAGCTTAGTGGAAGTGCAGGGAGTCGCCCAAGTGGCAGCTCTGCAGACATCATCAATTGGAACTCCCGATGCGAAGGCAGAGGAGGCAGCGACGGCTCTAGTAGAGTGGCCTCGTGGAATTGTAGGTAAGTCAATCCCAGCCAGCTGTTAAGATAGAGTGATTGTATGGAAAGTCTTTCAGGAGTAACTGGAAGTCCTTGATCTCGGTTAGAGTATTTGACAAAAGAGCTTGTTAGAGCATCGAAGAGACTCAGTCCTTGATCTGTAAAAGGCCAGGCAGCGCCGTACGTTAAGTGAGTGTAATGACCTTTCTAACGGTTTCGTCGGAGATGGAAAGAAGGCAGGTAAGACAATGACTTGTCCCATATGGAAGGAGGTGGCTACCTTGGGAAGAAAAGATGGATCTAACCGCAAGACAACTTTCTCCTTGTGAAAATTCAGGTAAGGAGGATCTACATGGAGAACGCAGAGCTCACTAGCCCTTCGAGCTGAAGTAACCGCTATAAGGAACGCCGTCTTCCAGGAAACAAGGCGTAAATCGATTGTTGCTAAGCGTTCAAAAGGAGCTCTTGTAAGCGCTTGTAAGACTATGGAAAGACTCTAGGTAGGTATCACTGGTCTGATTGACGGGTTAAGATTATGAAGTCCCTTAAGAAATCTCTTTATAATTGGTTGAGAGAAGATGGGTAATCCGTCAACTAAGCCACAGTAATAGGCGATTGCGGCCGTATACACTTTAATGGAAGACGGTTTCAGTCCAGACTGGTGTAGTTCTAAGAGGAACTGAAGGATTTGATGTATAGACGCAGCGTGTGGAGAAAACAAATGAGACTTGGCAAAGGTAGAAAATCATCGCCATTTAGCCGCATATGACTTCCGCGTAGACGGCTTTAATGCAGAATCAAGGATGTGTTGGATGTCCAGATGAAAGGATCTTGGATCCGACGGGACACTGGTTGGACCTGATGATGGGGAAATGAGTGAAGACGAAGTGCAGAACAACACACCGGATCCGGAGACAGGATATGAGCCACTTATAGATGCTGTCGGTACCGATATCCCGTTAAGAGTTATCGGATTCTCCATGCTGTTAATTTCAATGACATTAAATCTGGATGGCGAAGTGTGCCCTCTCATTGGGTTATGGGGTACGGAAGCAGTGGAAGATAGAGATATTCTCTGCGGGAGATGTGGATAAGCACAGAAAACCAGGCTTGATGTGGCCACCAAGTGGTAATCAATAACCCTGTTGCCCGATCGTGTATTATCTTCGCTATCACTCTCATAATGAGTGGAATCGGTGGACAGGCATACAAATTCGGGTCGCTCCAAGGGATCATGAAGGCGTCCCCTAGGGATCTGTGCCCGATTCCCACTCTCGAACAGGAAGTGTCGTACACCTTGTTCTGATGGGTGGCGAATAAGTCTACGTCAGGAAAACCCCAGCGATGGGAGAGATGGTCGCATGTTCGGGGATCTAGTTCCCATTTGTGAGATATGAGCATACGTCTGCTCAGAAGATCCGCTTCCACATTGCCATACCAGCGAGATGAACTGCCATCAAAGTAATGTCCCTCAGGATGCACCATTCCCAGATTTTCATTGAGAGTCTGGTCAGAGTCGGTGACTTTGTTCCACCTTGCTTGTTCGGATAAAAAACAGTAGCTATGTTGTCCAAGGTTATCTGAACGACCCGATGTCGGAGAACATCTTCGAAGGAACACAGGGCCTTGAATACAGCCAGGAGCTCCAAGAAGTTGATATGACTCCTGGATTCTTGATGATTCCATGTGCCCTGAGTGCACAGGTTGGAGCATAGTGCTCCCCATCCTAGTAGGGATGCATCGGTACCGAGGGTTACCAAAGGGCATCGCGGTCTGAATGGAACCCCCATGGTTAGGTTGGCTGGAACCGACCACCAGAGCAGAGAATGGAGCACAGAAGATGGAATCTGAATCATCTTTGTTGGCAGATCTCTTTGTGGTCGGAACATTCTGTTTAACAGAAGTTGCAGAGGACAAAGGTGAAGTCTGGTGTGTGGGACCACAGCAACTGATGCAGCCATATGGCCCAGAAGTCTCTGGATGGACCGTGCCAGAACCGTCATGTCTCATCTCATTCGATGGATGTGGCAAGCAAGAGTCTGTTGTCTGTCCCGAGGAATGAAGGCTTTCACCATCGTAGAATCCAAACGGGCTGCGATGAAAGTGATCGTCTGAAGAGAAGATTTCTCGGTATTAATGCATAGTCCCAGATCATCTAATAGGGCACAGGTCGTACGTATGGACGCAAGAAGTCCCTCCTTGGATTGTGGCACCAGCAACCAGTCATCAAGGTAAGGGTAAATTGGTACCCCCTGGAGCCGTAGAAAAGCGCAGACAGGAGCCATACATTTGGTGAACACTCTCGGAGCAGTAGCCAGTCTGAAAGGCAAAACTGTGAATTCGAATAGTTGGGATACAACAGCAAAACGAAGGAAGCGCCTATGACATGGGTAAATGGAAATATGGAAATAAGTGTCCTTCAAGTCCAATGAGGTGAACCAATCCTCTTTCCTCAGCAATGGTAGAATATTTTGAAGGGTGGTCATTTGGAACTTTTTTGTTGTGATAAACCAATTAAGATTGCGTAAGTCCAAGATAGGATGCAGACCACCATCCCACTTCGGGACTGTAAAATATCTGGAATAGAATCCGTGAAGTCCGTCAGCCGGAGTCACTTGACGAATCACTCCTTTACAAAGAAGTTGTTGGACCTCATCGAGCAATACTGACGAGCATGAGGTAAACCGGATCGGACTCGATGGAGGAACAATGTCTAATTCTATCCAATAGCTGTGCTGTATGATGGACAATACCCACCGATCAGATGTGATGGACTCCCAAATGATGGACCCACCGATCAGATGTGATGGACTCCCAAATGGGGAGTCGGCTTCTCAGCCGGTCCCCAGATGAGAGAGGGGTGGGAATGGTAGGAATTAGAGGAGTGGTTCACCCGTCCTGTCAACACTGCCTCCTATCTCCGTCAAAATGACAATGGCCTTGCTGGTACCGTTGTGGAGGCTGTTGACGGTGGCGTTGCTGTTGCTGCTGCCGGTGTTGGGGCTGCTGTCTGGGCTGGTACGACTGCCTGTAGGAAGGACGGGTCCATGACCACTTACGTCTGGTCTGAGGCTGGAGTTCCATTCGCTGGGCTGTCATATGGGACTCATGTATTTTCTTGAGCTTATGGTCAGTTCTTGAGTGGAAAAGCCCGGACCTTTCAAAAGGCATTTCCTCTATCCGCCTCT
This sequence comes from Varanus komodoensis, assembly GCF_004798865.1. NCBI lineage: Eukaryota > Metazoa > Chordata > Lepidosauria > Squamata > Varanidae > Varanus > Varanus komodoensis. Next base: position 29,365,434 of record NW_025335317.1, read on the forward strand.
TCGTCTCCTCCGGAAAGTTACAGTTGCATAACCAGGCATGCCTCCGGAGGGAGACGGTACCGACCAAGGCCCTTGAGTCCGAGCCCACATGATGTCGAGCAGTAGACAACTGTTGGATGGCAACTTGCATTGCCTCCTTTATGAAGACCTTAGCTAGGTCACCTTGGTTGTCTGGAAGGGCTGAGACGATGTTGTGGAGGTGCTGCATAATGAAGTATTGGTACCTTGCTAGCGTTGCCTCGTAGTTGGAAATTCTCAGCCCTAGGCCAGAGGCAGCATACACTCGCCTGGCCAGGGAATTGATCTTCCTTCGCTCTTTGTCTCTCGGGGCGGTGTGCCCTCTCGTCTCTCTGCCCTGGGAGGACTCAACCATGACTGAGTTTGGTTGGGGTGGCAGAGGAGGAAGGGTATGTCTTCCTCCTGAACCTGGTACATGGATTCATACCTCCGTGAAATCGGCTGGGGGTGGGTGGGCAGGTCCCATGGTTGCATCATGGCCTGTCGCAAGGTGGTAATCAGCGGCAGCACAACAGATGTAGATTGTTCCCCGCGGATGATGTCATAGAACTTGTCTGTACTGGGTCCCGGTCGCTGTACGACGTCAATCTCGAGGGACCGGACAAGGCGTGACATCAACTCCACGAAGGAGATATTGGATTCGTCGGGTGATGCGGGTCCCTGAGAGGTCACGGCGGCATCTGGGGAGGTGGAATCGACCTCAGAATCATCAGATTCTACCCCGTAGTATGGAGGAGCTGATGATGAGGACTCTGCCGGAGAGAAGGACCGACTACTCTGCTCCCTAGGTGGTACTGGGGATGCACGCCTCGGGGCCGAAGACAGCGTACAGTCACGAGAGGATGGTGAAGAATGACCTCGTGGAGCAGGATAGTGTCCAACAGAACGTGGATCTCCCCATGCATGGTAGTAGGATCGGTACCATCCCTCCGATCATCATTTCAAGGAGTGACTCCTGCAGCTCCTAGGCGGGGACATTTGCACATCCGCCTCCAATGTGACCGGGGGCATAGGTGTGGGGGGCCTAGCCCTAGGCAGAGAATCCTGGGTCTCCCCGTCAGAAATTGACTCTCTTGGCGAAACAGGGAGAGACTCCGTGGGAAGTTCAGCCATGTGGCGAGGGGACCCCTGAGGGGTAACCCTCATAGCCACCTGAAGCACCGGGTCAGGTGGGGTTGGTACGGTGACAGTCGTCGGTACCGAAGGGGCAGTCGAGCCCGAATCTCGGTGCCTAGGATGCTCCGAGTCCTTGGATTTCTTAGACGGTTTCGGAGCCTTCTCCTTCCTGGCTTACTTGTGGTTGGCCGGTTTGTTGGTATCGGTGTGTTTCCGCTTCTCATGCTTCTTAGGAGAAGCAGGCCGAGCGCCCATGGTAGACGCACCTTCGTCCGAAGGGCGTGAGGGCGGGATCACAGCAGAGGAGCCAGGCTTCAGAGCAGTCACCAGTGGGTCAGACTGGAGGACAGCCCAATCCCACAAGAGCCTCCGTAAGCGGTTCTCACAATTTTTCCTGGCCTGCTTAGAGAAGGCCAGGCAGTGGGAACACTTATCCATCCTATGCCCTTCCCCCAAGCAGAGGAGGCATAGGTCATGCAGGTGTGCAGGAGACATTTTAGACCCGCATTTCACGCACTTGCGGAAAGTTGCTCATTGCACCATCGTGAGAAAAGAAAAAGAGAAGACAGTGTAGAGGGTAAGAATATATTTTTGGTTTTTTTTTTTTTTAAGACAATAGTAAAAGAGTGAGAACGAGAGAAAACAAGAAAACCACTAGTAAGTGATAATAACCAGGAACAAGAACTATAACTACTAAACTCGGAGAAGAACAATTGGAAACAGTGAGAACGAGTAACGGTCAGAGCGAGAGCGAAAGCGGCACGAGGCACAATGAACGGCAGTTGCAAAGACTGAACAAAATGGTGGATGCTCCGCTCTTTATAGGCTATAGGGGGGAGGGGGAGCGGAGCTTCCCGCCAAAAACCATTAGCTTTCAATCTTCTGGCCAAAGGCACTGCGCAGGCGCAGCACCCATATGTGTGATGCACAGAGGCCACAACGAAGAAAGGAGGGAGACATTTCAAAGCTCCAGGGGAGCAGATTAAGAGGGAGTTCCTTAACTTGGTCCAGAAACAACTGAAGAAATGAGTGGACCAATTAAGACATGTCTAGCATTTCTGCCATCTAGCTTTCAGACAGCAGAAGCTCCCTTGAAAATGAAGTCACAACCATTTTAGAGGGAGAGGTGAGGAAGTCTCAGTTTGGATTTAGCTCTTTACACAGGCAGATACTTTGCTCACATTTCAAACAGAATGCTACTTTTATTTATATTGTTTTGTAACCTGTTAAGCTTTAATAAAAGCACCGTACTTCTAAAGTTTCATTGGAGTCTGCTGGAGCAAGGAAGAAACCTGTTCATGACATTTAGCTGAAAGTGCAGAAAAAGGCTACTGAATGTCTCCTGTGCAAAATTTCCACACAAGATTTTTACACTGAGTCATTTGATTGCTTGGGTTTAGGGCAGTTCCCTTGCATACCTGAAGCTCTTTCCTTTAAATTTGTGAGGGCTTTGCCACTTGTTATACCGCAAGCTGTTTCACATACTCAAAGGGATAACTGTAAAACTTCTTGCATAATTATTGCTGTGGCAACAGTTATCAGTGTATTAGTCTGAGATTGAAGGACTACTAGGTAAATTCAGTTACAGCCTCTTTGTGAATGAGGATCTCACAGAGCTCACTGAACTCACAGGTAAATGAGCATTTTTGTAGTACATATTCTGGATTACATTTTTTCATAAGTATCATTACACTAAAGTCAGCAAGTTTAGTTTAGTTCCTTGGACTTTAGAAGACTGAGAGGGGGGATGTCCAGTTACAACAGCATTCTCTTCAGTAACAAGGATTGTATTTGGTTACATTACCTTTCGATCATTATCTGATTCACGGAATATTAGCTTGACTACTTCATTAGTGTCAGCAGCCCGGATGGTTTGCATTGTAGCCTTTGCACAAAGTGTCTGTTAAAGGAAAGCACATAGGGAGTTGGGGGAGTGGAGAGGAAAAGATTATATATATTTTGAAAAAGTAATTGAAGAAAATACTGGCTGGCTAAAATAATGAGCTAAAACACAAAGCACAGTTCTCTGTAATCTCAAAGCATCAAACAGTGTTTTGGAAAATTCAACACATTTATAGATACTATAAAGTAGCTTGTTCCTATAACTCTCTCCACCTACCCTTATTTTCCTTAAAATTGGATTAGGAGATCTTTCAATCTTTAATAGTCGTACTACTCTTTTCTAATATTACAGGATTCTTTTCTCCCCAGTGCTTTGCTTTGAATCTGAAAAGTCCAGGCAGATTCATAGCATTGGCCAACATCTCTTTTCTCACATTTTGCAAAAAATTGAAAGCGAGACTCTTTCCTACACGTTTCAAAAGAAAGCACAACTTCTGCATCTCCCCACAAAGGTAATTCACAAATTCCTTATTCTAATGCTACACTGAAAGGATAAAAATGGGGAAGGAGAGCAGCTCCTGCCTCCTGTGCTGTTTCTGTGTCAACATTTGAAAGATTTAGTGGAAGAACTCTCAGGACCACTATCTATCATCTTTAAGAATTCATGGAAGACAGGAGAAGTGCCAGATGACTGGAGAAGAACTAATGTTGTCCTGATCTACAGGAAAGAGAGAAAAAATGAACCTGGGAAATACAGACCAGTTAGTCTGACATCAATTCCTGGGAAAATTCTGGAGCAGATTATAAAACAGTCTGCAAACACCTTGAAGACAATGCAGTGATTACTAGAAATCAACATTGATTTCTTAAGAACAAATCCTGCCAGACAATTCTAATTTCATTTTTTGACTGGGTAACTTGATTGGGGGAATGTTGCAGACAAAAATCTATCTAGACTTTAGCAAAACCTTCAACAAAGTGCCTCATGACATCTTGATTCCCAAACTAGCAAAAAGGGGACTAGATAGTGCAAATATTAGGGGGATTCACTATTAGCTGCAAAATCAGACTCAAGCACATTCTCAGACTGTGGGGATAGGTGTCAAGTGGGGTGCTGCAGGGACTGGTACTCTCCAACATTTTAATTAATGATTTAGATAAGGAAGTACAAGGAAAGAGAATTAAATTTGCAGATGACACAAAGCTGGGAGGAACAGCAAAGACCCTAGAAGACAGAGATAAGATACAGGATGATCACAATAGATAAGAATACTGAGCAGAGAGCAACGAAATAAAATTCAGTAGGGACAAATGCCAAGTCCTCTACTGAGGAACAAAAAACCAAATGCACTGCTACAAGAAGGGAAATATGTGGCTTGACACTACTACAAAGGAAAAGGATCTTGGTGTTAATCACAAGCTAAATATGAACCAAGAAAGTGATGTAGCTGCAAAAAGGGCAAATGCTATTTTGGACTGCATTCACTTCTAAAACCCATGAAGTACTAGTTCCACTAAACACTAGTCAGGCCTCAACTGGAGTACTGTGTCCAGTTCTGAGAACCTAAGTTTTAAGAAGATGCAGAAAAACTAGTAAGGATACAGAGGAGAACAACAAAGATGATTCAGGGACTGGAGGTAAAGCCTTATGAGGAAAGATTGAGAGAACTAGACATGTTCCACCTCAAGAAGATAATACTGAGGGGAGATATGATAGCACTCTACTGTCATAAAGTAGGACAAGATCTCTTCTTGTTCATTCCAGAGTGCAGAACATGGAATAATGGACTCAAAAGAAACCAGACTTAGACCAGCACCAGGAAGAATTTCCTCACTATTCAGTCAGTATGAAAATGAAACCTATTACCTGGGAAAGTTGTGGGCTCTTCCTCACTGGACACATTCAAAAAAGTGTCTGGACAGTCATCTGAATGGGATGGTGTAACTTAGTGTCTTGGAACAGCAGGGGGGTGGACCTGAAGGTCTTCTGGCCCCTTCCAACTCTACTATTCTATGATTCTATGATCCATCCTCAGCTACCATTTGGCTTCTGATTGGTGATGGAGGCAGCTGATTTACCTGAACTTTTTAAAAGTTCTCTTAGGACAGCTTCTGACAAGGCTGGATAATCCTTGTTGTGATAACAAGTGCATAACCAACAATCCTACACAGGAAACTGCCTTATATGAGCTCAGATTATCTAGCCAGTAGTGTCCACTGTTTTAGTGATTTTCTAGGGTCTTCGGAAAAACCCTCACCATCCTCTGCTCCATGATTCTTGCAAGAAGAAATGCAGAGACTGGGATCCCCTGCATACCACTCTCCTCAGAGAGATGCCAAAGTTATTCTGAAGAGTTTTTTTTCCTGCTTACTAGGTGGGGATTGTGACAGAGCAGAGGAGTGGCTTGTCCTATTGGCATATTTAGAATTCAGGCAGAGAAAAAACAGAAACAGTATGTTTCAAACTCCAGGTCTGTCTTCAATACTTCTGTCATAGGGGACACTTAATTAGGAAGCCATTTATTTATTTATTATTTTAATTTGTATGCTGCTACAATAGCCCATACCTGGGCTATTTGTGCAGCTTACAACAGTTAAAACTGCAGAACATTCTAAAATTAGTGACACTAAATCAACATATGTATTCAAAACATTTTAACAACAAAATAAAAAAGGAGAAACATAATACATCAAAATTAAAATATTACATAAAACATTAGAATAAAACAATTTAAACTAATATCAACTAAAATCAGAAATAGGGTCAATTAAAATCAAGTTACCATGAAAATCAACTATTAAAATAGCTGGAGAAGAACTATGTCTTCACCTACCTCCAGAATGACAATAGCAATGGTACCATGTACATCTCTCTGGGGTGCCTGATCCAGGGGTGGGGGACAACCACCAAGAAGGCCTCCCTTCTAGCTATCATCCCCCACACTTCTCTGGAGGATGGCTCCTTAAGAAGGACCTCCTCACTTCATCTTAACACATGGGTAGGGACGGGCCTGGGCTTCCACTGGTAGACATTGTAGATGATATAAAACTAGTTTGATATGGGCCCCATGAATTAGTTCTTGTTAACAGTTGCACGGATCTATTTTGAACCAATCCAAGTTTCCAGGCTGTCTTCAAGGGCAGCCCCACGTAGAGCATATTGCAAGAGTACAACTGGGATGTTACCAGAGTGTGCATAACTGTGGCTAAGCTTTGTTGTTTGAGCTATGGCCGTAGTTGGTAAATTAGCCTCAGCTGAAGGAAGGTGCTCCTGGCCACCAAGTCCACTTGAGACTCAAGAGTCAGGGTCATGAGGTGTGGTGTGTCCAAAGTCAGGTGGGAGTGTACAAAGAATGTCGGAAACAAGACAATACATCTAGATACTGATTAGTCTTCAAGAAAGCAATGACTGCAGTTAGCAGTGTTTGTTGTTTGCCACAAAAGCAGGCTTGGTCTGATCTAATTTCATAGCAGTTGGGAAGCAGCACAGGAGACTAATTAAGTCAGCATGTGTTTTCATGAAACACAGGCTCTGGCAAAGCTCTGCACTTCTCCTTCTCTCCAAAGGGTGAATTCCTTCTGCCTCTGGTTTCTGAGTAACCCTGGGACTGCCACAAGGGATCTGGCCGCTCTTCCATAGCTTCTGTGTTTGGCTGTGACTCTGGCCCACTTTCCCTGCTCTCCTTGTCTCAGGAATCCTCCTCCAGGTAGGGCATGACAGGCACCATGGTTGATGGTGTTGAAAGCCACCAAGAAGTCCAATAGAACAGGGTCATGCTCCCCATCTTTTTCCTGGCAAAGGTAATCCCACAGGGCAACCAAGGCTGTCTCTATCTCAAACCCAGGCCAGGGATGGCAGGTGAGTATGTGTGAATGCACAGATGGTCACTCAGTGAATGACAGTTGCAGATAAGGAAACCTGCCTTTATTCTTTGTGGTCTTTGTGCATCACACACATGGGCAACTTTCAAGCTTACTTCGTGGAGGAGGGTGGCATCGCTCAGTGGAGTAGAGAGGACAGCTCTGCCCAATGTGCAGTCTTCTGTAGCTCAAACATTGAGATGATAATGGAGAATGAAGGTCCAGTGATTTGACCATGTCATCTCTCTACAGAGGTCAGTAAGAGACACTCTGGCATACAAGGCTGTGGATGTTGAAGTAGTTTTGGTAGAATGTGCTCTAATAGAGCCAGACAGATGGAGAGTTCATAGGCCAGAGATATAGTGTGGACTATTCATTTAGAAAGCCATTGCGGGGAAATAGGTGTTCCCTGGTGTGGGCCACCATGCACAATAAAAAGTCTCTGAGACTGTCAGATGGATTGAGTTCTGGATTTGTAGAAACCTAACGCTCTGCAGACATGGAGAGAATGGAGAGAATGGAGAATGACCTCTATGGAGTTGGATGGGTTTTGAAAGAATGCATGTAGAACAATAGTTCCTATTCATGTGGAAGGAAAAGACAACCTTAGGTAGAAAGGCAGAGTATGACATTGTCCTTAAGAAAGGTGATAAAGAGAGGGTCAATTCAAAGAGCAGTGAGTTCACTGGCTTGATGAGTGGAGGTAATGGCTATCAAAAAGGTGGTTTTCCAGGAGAGGAGGCACATAGGGGTCTGTCAGTCAAGGCCATAGGCTCAAATGGAGGCTTGGTGAGAGCATGGAGGACAACAGAGAGGCTCCAAGAATGCACTGGATTGTTGCAGTGATTGTTGAACTAGCATTGATGAGGGAAGTGACCTCTTTGGACAGAGTGGATATTCTGCCTCAGGACAGAACGACCCTTGCAGAAGAGAAATCAAATCAAGCTCCAATGAAGTGGGTCGACTGTGTAGGAGAAAGGCAAGATGTAGTCGGATTAATATAAAGACTGAGCTGATTAAGTAAGCAACACATGAAGCCAGTAGCTTGTAAAGAGACTTCTCTGGATGGAGCCACTATGAGCCAGTCATCTAGACAGGGATATACATGGACCCCACCAGGTAGGCACAAATGACAGCCAAGCATTTTGTGAATACACAGGGTGGGGGGGGGGGGGAGTTGCCAAACCAAAGGGGAGGACAGTGAATTGAAAGGGCTCATCATTCACCTGAAAATGGAGGAAATGCCTGTGGTACTCCTCGACTGAAATATGAAAATTAGTGTCTTTAGGGGCAATGGATGTAAACCAAGCACCATTGGAAAACAGCGGGAGAATGGTTTTGGAGGGAGACCATTCTAAAACATTTGGGTTTAATGTATTGGTTGAGGTGTAAGGTCTTGAAGACAGTGTTTGATTGAGACCCATTTGGTGGGCGGTATTTCTCATCTTTTGGACCAAGTCCACGAGATCATCAGCGGTCTTGTGAAATAGACCTGCCCCATCAAATGGCATGTCCTCAGTTTTTGTTTTTGCTTTGCCAGAGAGGCCAGAGGATTGAAGCCAAGTGAAGCGATGAAGACCTATTGCCCCTGCCACGTTTTGAGCTCCACATTCTGCTTGGTCTTGTGCGGTATGGATTTCTTGTCTGGCCATTTGGACAGCCTTGGTTTTAATCTTGTTAGCCAAATCTTGGGCACCTTTGGGGAGAGCAGAGCAAAGGGATGTTACTCTGTCCCATTGCATGAGGCGATATCCAGCCATGTTGACTTGATAATTCACCATCTTGATGGAAAGGGCCATAGAGGAATAGAAACAGTGGCTAACTCCATCAAGGCATCTGCCTTCCTTTTCGGATGGAGAGGAATGTTCCCTCCTAGAGTGGCTTTGAGAGGACTCAACAACACTGGAATTAGGATGAGGATGTTGAAAAAGAAATTCGGCATCCTGAACTCGATACATGTTTTTGAGTCAATGAGGTGGAGAGGCCACTGATGCTGGAGATTTCTACTCATGGCATACTGTGTTAAGGAGCATGGACAGGAGTGGGATGGTGACTGGTCCTGCTGTCTTAGCACAAACTGCCTCAAAAACCAGTTTTTTTTCACTCTGGTAGGCTCTTATCTGGAGTTGAGTCCAAGACAATGTGCCATGCAGAGGACTTGAGCAGAAAATAGACTGTAGTCTTCTGGAGTGTGGGGAAAGTCTCACATTGGTACTGATGCATTAGGTGGTACATGGGAGCCTCAGTCTGGAGAAGATATGGCTGAGGTAGATGTATAATGTTCAGGCTCAAAATGATTCCCAATGAAGTCTGATTGGTAACTAGGCAAGACAGAGTGAGGGGTCTGTCACAGGATGGAGCTATTTGTCTAGGGTCTGAGGGAAGCCCAGAAGATGGAACAGCAAAGCTAGGGCCAGGCTGGGAAGAGTATTGGTCAGATCAGTTTGGACTCCAATAACTCCATGCTTGGAGTTGACTGAGTGCCAGTGCTCTCTATAGCACTCCATATTGAAGTCCCCTTGGTGTGGAGGGGGAGTTCAGTGGGTTCTGTGGTCTTTATCAGAAGCTGGAGATTCATTCATTCATTCATTCATTCATTCATTCATTCATTCATTCATTCATTTGGAAATCTTACATGCCGCCCCATTCACAAAAGCCTCGGGCGGCTTCCAACACAAATAAATAGCAATACAAATACAGATTGAGAATGGTAGTGAGGTCTAGATTAATTGGTATGGAGGAAGATGCTCAGAATCTAAGGTACATGGGATACACATCTCTGTACCAAAGTTGGGTCTGGGCATAGCAAGACTGCAGGGGATGGATAGCAGATCTCACCCTCCAAGACTGAAGTACTTTTCAGAGGCTGAGAATGAGGCTCTTTTATTGGTTTCAATGTTGGAGCAGACGGATGGCTTGGGTCTTGTGTTGGCACCATGGGAGGCCAGTAGTAGGCAGAATATCCACGTGTTTTGGGGCATGCTGACCACTCTCCTTTTCCTTAGTAAGGGTGAGCAATTTTGGAACCTTACTCTTTTTTGTCCACTTTTTTCAGCTTCCCCATCTTAGGTACTTTTGATGGAGGAGGGTTTAAACTTTTGTACATATTAGTGGAAATAGAAGCACTGGAGATGGACGGTTGGGCACCCTCCACATTCAGCCTCTAGATGGTCTGCCTGATGTTTTTTCGCTGGCTTAGTGAAAGCCTTGCAATGGTAGCAGGAGTTGATGATATGAGACTCTCCCAGACAAAAATGCAAAGGGAGTGGCAGTCTGTAGATGGGAGTTTACTACCACAAGCTGTGTAGTGGCAGAATGAGGCTCTGAGTGCCATTTTGTCTGCTCAATGAGGGTGAAGCAGGGAGAGAGGTGAGGAAATAATGTTCGTCCTTCCCTCGCCTCACCTTGCCTCACCTCTCCTCTCCTCCTAGTGAGAAGATGATAGAAAAAAAGGAACCTGATAATACAGGAAACTGAGAAGCAGTCAAAGACAAGCAGCTTTGCAAGGCAAGCAGAGGAGGAACTTCCTGATGAGCTCATGATGACAGCTGAAGAAGAACTGAGTCTCAACAGAAGCCCTGCCTTCATGCTAGGCATGTCTATGGGTTGACCTCCTGTTGAATACTAATTAATCAGCTTTGGAATCTTCCCAAAACAGATGCATGCAGAGCCCACATGTGTGATGCACAGAGACCATGAAGAATAAGAGGTTTGCCACTGGTCTATAGTTGGTAACAACCCTTCAAGTCCAGGTTCAGGTTTTTAGCAGTGGTCTTATCACAGCCTCCTGAGGGGAGGGCACTCCCTCACTTAGAGAGGTGTTGACAGCCTCCTTGACCCAAGTATAAACCCCCTCCTTAATGAGAGACAAGGGTCAAGTGGGCAAGTAGTAGGATAAACAGCACCAAGTACCCTGTCTGCATCATCAGGCCACAAAAACTGAAATTTATCCAACAAAACAGGACCAAAGAATGGCACACTAGACACATCCCTTACACTGTAAGGCTTACAGGATCCAGCTCAGTTGCAGAGTTCAATTCACAACGGATCTCAGTGATTTTATCTTTGGAGCGCTGAGCAAATTTGTCACAATGAGCTACTGAGGGTTCAGTAATGTCTACCGATAAGTCAGACTGTAACAGCCCTTGAACCACTCGGAAAAGCTTAGTTTGACAGGACTATGAAAACACAATGGAGGAAGCAAAGTTCTATCTATCTATCTATCTATCTATCTATCTATCTATCTATTTATTTAAACAACTTATATGCCGCCCCATCGCATGAGCCTTGGGGCGGCTTACAATCATAAGCTTTGCCTGCTTAACTGCCATGGAGTAGGCTTGATAATGAGCTCTAAGCTGTATTTGACATGATTTGTTACGAGATTGCTTCCACCTGCGTTCTAGCCATCTTCCCTCATGCTTCATTGCCCTAAGTTGTGATGTTTACCAAAGAGCTGGTTGAGCTTGGTGAAAAGGAGAGGGCACTTAGGTGTGATCATGTCTACTGCCCAGGTTGCCTCCCTATTCCACAAGACAACCTGGGCTTTGACTGTAGCATCAGCTATATCAGCCAGATAATCCCACAGAGCCCTCTGAAAACCTTCCAGATCCATTAGACTTTGAGAGCGAAACATTTTAATCAGTCCCCCACCCCAGCAGAGAGGGGAAGAGGCAAAAAGCCTAAACCTGACCAGGAAGTGTTCCAATCATGACGGTGGGGTTAAAATTAACTCCTCTACATCCAAACCCCTATCCTCCTGTCCTGTTGAGAAAACCAGGTCAAGAGCATAAAGTTTCTCACATTTGTCATGAACTTAATTCCACATTCAGTACCTTTCAAGGTACCTGTAACAGAAATATCCAGAGCACCATCTGGCCCAATTTTGTTGGATGAGTTTCAGTTATTGAGGCCTAAGGATGTGAACAAGATGCTTGGTCAAGTCTGACCCTTGCTTATCATCATAATTAAGGGATTTGTACCTGGGTCCAGGAGGCTGTAAATGCCTCCTTGAAAGAGGGACTAGTTCCAGCCTCTTTAAAATAGGCTGTAATTAAACCACTCCTGGAAAAAACAAACAAACTTATCTGAACTGTGAAGATGGCAAGAACCATAGGCCTGTGGTCAACATCCCCTTCCTGAGCAAGGTTTTTGCGTGGGTGTTGGCTGAACAGCTCCAGGCACTCTTGGATGAAGCTGACCATCTAGATCCATTTCATAAAAACATAGAAACAGAGCAAGTCAGAAGGGGCCTCCCAGGCCATCTAGTCTGACCCCCGGCTCCGGCTGGCTCTGCTCACGACATGTCCACCATGTGCCTGTCCAGCCTATCTTTGAACACCCTCACAGATGGGGCCCCACGACCTCTCGTGGAAGCCCATTCCACACCCTCGGGGTTCTATCAGGAAGTGCTTCCTGGCATCTAAATGGAACCTTGGCTCCCTGAGCTTTGCTCCATTGGAGCGCGTCCTGCCTTCCTCTGCAGGGGAGAACAGGTCTCTACCCATCTCCATGTGACATCCCCTCACATACCTGTATGTCGCCAACATATCCCCTGTGAGTCTCCTCTTCTCCAGGCTGAAGAGACCCAGTTCCCTCAGTCTCGCCTCGTACCCCATCAATCAAGCTTCAGTCCTGGCTTTAGAATGAAGACTGCCTTAGTCACCCTGTGGTCACCATAACCTTTGCTGGGAGAAGGACAGGGGAGTGTGACCCTGTTGATTCTCCTGGACCTCCCAGTGCCTTTTGATAACCATTGACCATGGTATACTTTTGGACAGGCTGGCTAAATTGAGAGTAGGAGGTACTGCTCTGCAGTGGTTTTGCTCCTACTTGACTAGTGTATTCCAGAAGGCACAGAGAACCTTTTATCAGGTTAGGCTGATTTACCAACTATGACCCAATCTGGAAAGACAGAACCTTCCAACACTGGCCCACACTCTGGTAGCCTCTCATTTGGACTGCTGTAATACTATGTGGGACTGCCTTTGAAAATGGTCTGAATACTTCAGTTGATTCAAAATAAGGCAGCAAACTTGCTATCAGGGGCTGGCCAACAAGAACATATCATGTCTGTTTTCTCTCAGTTGCCCTGGTTGCCAGCTGAAGTCTGGGCTCAGTTCGAAGTGGTAACACTAATATTAATAGTTTGGGCTCAGGTTATCTGAATGACCTTTTCTAGTATATGCCTACCTGGGCCTTGAGGTCATCATCTAAGGTCATTCTAGGAGATATCTCTAAAAGAAGCAAAGTGGGTGGCTACTAGGAGAAGGGCCTTTTTGGGTACAGCACTCTGAGGTGCGTCTGGTATCTACTCTTTATTATTTTCAGCACCAGGTAAAACCCTTTTTATTTACCCAGTATTTTAACAGTTAAATTTTTATCCTCATCTTTTACTTTGTATTTTATCTTGTATTGCTGTTATACCTCCAGACTAATCTGGTTGTAGTTGTTGCAGGTTTATTGTTGTCATTTTATCTGATGTTTTATTTCTATTTGAATTTATATGACATTGATCATTACATATTGTTGCTTACTGTCTTGTTTGTTGTATATTTTAATGTTGTGAACTGTCCAAAGAGCCTCTTTACCTGATGGATGGTATAGAGATGAAATAAATAAATAAACCTGGTTAAAATCTTCTTCCACATTTTGATTTCTGGTATCTAGAAATGACAGTCAACTTGAAATAGTTAATGGAAATGCGGACAGGCTATTTTAAAAGAGCAATTTCTCAAAAGGTCAATGTCCATTCTATTTAACATTGGGTGGTCACTTAAAAATAAACATTGGTTCCTGGGCTGGTGTTTTTGAGAATAGAGGAAAGGAAGTTGCTATATTCTTTTCCAGGCAGGAGGAGAGGAGAAAGGGTTATGCTCCAAGTCCTTGGCAGTAGCCACCGCTTTTTATTTTCTTCCATTTAACCCAGAGCTAATCACTTTTTCCACACATCCTTACAATTTGCCTCCTATCCCATTTTGTCTCTTTTGACAAGTAATTAACATTTTGCCATCTGTGTCTGTATGCAGTTACTAGCAAGGTAATCCACCAGCAAGCCATTCCCAAAGTGCACCTCCCTTCTGATCCCAACCATTGAAATTCAAAGCACACATTAGCTAATCAGGTCAAGCCCCCCAAAAATAGCCCTTTGGACTCATGTGTCACAAATCAGTCTGGTCGCCTTCAAACAGTGCACCAGATTAGAACAAGCACCCGAACAAACCAAAGCGGAAAACCCGCCACTCTTTAAAGCTGGTTTTCTAAAGTCCTAACAAATCGCTCCATCTTTCACTCATTTAAACCTTCCAAATGAGGGTCAATATGTCCCAGAGCATCCAAATGCTAATGCGCTTAAGTGCATTTAAGCAGCTTTCTGGAGTGAATGGGCTGAAGAAGGGCTCAAAAAACAGGGCAGAGTTACTGTCACTGTCAAAAAGTCATTCTAGCCACCCCCAGAGTGGTTGCAATTCAAGAAATTCATGATTTCTGTCTCTTAAAAGCATCTGCTTGGGAACATCCCCCCTCTCCAGCCCAAAATGCTTTATATCTCACAACTTCAGGCCTGCTCCAAAAGAAGAAAAAGAGTGTAAAAATCTGATAGACCCCTGAGGACCAATAAGGAGAGAGATCCCAAATACGGTATTGCTTTCCAATTTCACAGAAACAAAACAGTATCGTATTCACAAACCAAAAGTGATTGGGCAAAGGTTCATTTCTTATACAATCTGGAGCATTGCTTTTCCCTACTCCACCTCCTTTCAGTTTCTACAAAGTCGTAGTCACCCAAGCAGAAAAGTTTCGGAAACATGTGTGTTTTTTTTAAGGCAGGCCAGCTTGCTTATGAAGGGATTTTTTGTTGGTGTTTAAAAAAAGGTGGTGGTGGGGAATTAAAATGCTACGAAAACACCCAGCCCCTTTCAGTCTTCTACAATCTCCTGAAAGGTACCTTTTGAAAAAAAAAGACAAAGAAATCAGAATAAAATGCTAGAGCTTTCTTGTTTAATTGAAGACAACTGCTGTTTCCTATAGAAAATTGCCATTTCTGCCTTTGCGAAAAAGGGGGGGGTGACCCTACAGCTTCACATAGCATGGGAAAGGTAAGGAACAATGTTGCAGAATGTACAATCTTAAACAAGCAAGCAGTCTGAATTGTAATAGAACATGGTCATAGAGGAGTGCGTGTAAAATAATAACTGTATCCCACTTGTTAGGAATGTGAATTTAGAAATGTTCATCTATTAAGATGTTAAGAATGGCATTCTGATCCTAAATATACTGGACATGGTTCCTAATCGAAGTCAATAACAAATACTCAATATTTGTCTCAAATCCTCCTGTAGCTCTGGACTGTGAGGTGCAAGTTATCTTGCATTCAAATAAGCATGGTGCCTGCAGTTTAGGCATTAAGTAAACAGAGAGATATTGGGAAAAGAGAGACATGAGCCAAAGATTTGCTCCTGAATTCACCATACAAAGAGGTAATTGGAAATGGCCTGCATTTTACATCTAGTATTTTGCTAGAAAATTTTAGTTAAATGATTGACATTTATTTCACTATAGCACAATTATTGATTTTGCTTTACTTTGCTTTGCCTTTCTCTCTATACTACTCAACTGCTGACGTTCTGATTAGATTTGTATTGTAAGGGTTATGTTGTAAGTAACAAGACAGGTGATAAGATAAATATTCTTAATTCCTCCTAATAGCAAACTCAGCTGGTAAGCATAGACAGGATTGTAACCAAAATGGGGCTACTGGGAGAGGTATAAGCATTCTTTGAAGAAGCCTGAGGGTTAAAGAAGTTACAAAACATATTTTAGGAAAAAAACTAAAGAGACAAACCCCCTCCAGGAAACAACAACAGCCCAATGAGAAATGAAAATGTTCAATAGCTATGCAAAGTAGAGTGCCAGTTGGAAAAAGAAAAATGGAAAACGAAGGGACATGGAATAATATATCCTGAAGGAGGGTATAGATGGCTGACTGGCTGGCTGAAACACTTGCAAGAAGTACTCTCAAGTGCAAATGCACAGCAACAGTTTGCAAGTCTCAAGTTTTATTTTGCATTCTGGCGAATGTGATAGGCCAATTACATTCTAAGTTTATCCAAGTCACTTTACAGTTAATAAAGTATGAATTATTCAGGTTAGGTTGGACTGCATATTTTACAGTATGCTAAGCTTAGAGAAACTTAGGAGTTACTTTTCAATTGAGTTAATTAGCCCATTTGGCATGGAAGGGGTAGAAATAAATTTCCAATATGAGGTTGTGGAACCTAACATATACAGACTTTATACATACTAACATATACAGACTACAGAGAAAAAACCATATAAACTGCAGGTTAAGATATTTTTCAGTTTAATGTTTCTCCAAAAGAAGTGAAATATCATGGCAATAATATACGATTTCTTAAAAAAAGAAAACCTGAGAATTTGTAGACTTGCACAGTGCCAGGAATGCAGTTACCAGGAGTCAGGGAAACTTCTGATCAATGCGTGTGGAGTTTACAAAGGTCAAAAGTACTGGACTCATCTCAGAATGTTTCCAGTCTTAATATCTGATCAAATTTGAAGAAGATACTAAAATGGGGGTGATAACCACAAGTGAGGAGCAGGTACTCAAGATCCAGAAGGATCAGGACAGACTACGGAAGTGGATGGAGGATAACAGGATGGCATTCAGTGTGGATAAGTATAAGGTCTTGCACTTGGGGCATAAGAATGGGTGTCATAAGTACAGGTTAGGGGACAAGTGGCTGGAGAGCAGCACTTGTGAAAGGGATCTCGGGGTACTGGTCGACTGCAGAGTAAACATGAGTCAGCAGTGTGGAATGGTGGTCAAGAGGACAAATGCCACCCTTGGTTGCATAGCCAGAAGTGTGGCTTCTAGATCGAGAGAGGTATTACTGCCACTCTATATGACTCTGGTGCACCCACAACTGGAGTACTGTATTCAATTCTGGGCTCCACATTACAGGAAAGATATAGCTAGGTTGGAATCAGTGCAGGGTTAAGGCTACAAGGATGCTGGTCGGATTGCAGGGAAACCCAGTGTGGTGTAGTGGTTAAGAGCGTGGGACTGGGACTCAGACGATCTGGGTTCGAGTCCCCGCTCAGCCATGGAGCCAACTGGGTGACTTTGGACCAGTCACAGACTCTCAGCCCAACCTACCTCACAGGGTTGTTGTTGTGGGGATAAGATGGAGGAGGAGAGATGATGTAAGCTGCCTTGAGCCCTTTGTAGGAAAAAGGCAGGATATAAATCCATAAATAAATAAATAAATAAAAATAAATAAACGCCATATGAGGTGAGACTGAGGGAACTGGGTCTCTTCAGCCTGGTGAAGAGGAGACCAAGTGGATCTGTTCGCGATATATAGGTATGTGAGGGGGTGTCACATGGTGGTGGGTAGAGAGCTGTTTTCCCCTGCAAGGAAGGACAGGACGTGTTCCAATGGAGCAAAGGTTCAATTTGGACCCCTAGGCTATAGAATGGGCTTCCACCAGAGGTGGCTGAAGCCCCATTGGTGAGGGTGTTCAAGGATAGGCTGGACATGCACATGGTATGTTTCAACCATGGTAATTCAACACAGGGAAGCACTATTTATTTATTTAAACAACTTATATGCTGCCCCATCGCATGAGCCTCGGGGAGGGCATGGCAGGCTGGGGCATATCAGAAGAAGGAACGTGGTTGTGCCAAAGGATATGAGAAGCAAATATTCCACCAACATTTTCTGTTGGTGCTAAATAAGTGGAAACAGTGGTCAAACAAACCATTTGATTTTGCCATACTAAATAAGCTGTATTTACTTTTACCAAATGTTGACAATTTATTCTTAATTTCGATTTATGGTTTTACATGTACAGGTTTAAGTTTAACTGTATTGTATGTTCACCTAGATTAGCCATATTTCCATTACCACCATCTTTGGTATACACCATTGCTGAATCAAAAATAGATTTCTTTTGGTCACTAGCTTACATATGCTTTTTGTATGCACATTAATGACATTTAATTTTATTGACAAAGAATAAAATTGGAAAGGAGATAAAAAGTTATTTCTCATTCACTGTACTAGATACAGGTCTTTGAACACTACTAGTTTGCTGGGTGTTTGTTGCACTTGCTGCTGTTGCCACTTCTACTGCTACTATCATCAACTAGGTATATTGACATGCCTAGCTGCTGGAATGTCTGCATACACTACAATAAACAGCTGCATGTGTATTCAAATCTATTTGGTGGTGTTTGCCAGTCTTAAAACAGCTAGGCATGTAAACATTTTCAAAAATGAATATATGAAATAAGTGTTCCCTCCCATCTGTTTCTGTCCTCTTTGTTCACTGCCTCTATATTTCTAAACAACATTCCACAAATCCACAGTTCCTTTTCTCTTTCATTTAGGCTGTTCATATATTGAGAACTACAGGTTAACCTGCAGGTTATCTGGGTGGTGATCTAGTGAATGGCCTTACTGGTACCTAATGCTCAGTATTGCATGCATGAGCAGTACCAAGAGATTCCAGTGTTGGAAAGCAGCATCAAAGCAGTCCATCAAAGCAGCATCTACAGAAACAATGCTAATAGCAATCCTAACTGAACATTTGTATCCAATAGCCTCATATATTTTCAGCTACAGTGCATTTGCATGCTAGCATTGATCACTGGCAAAAGTCTTGTGCCTGCAAACAAAAAATCCAGTTATATATGAGTCCTGAAGCATATTTGGTTTGCTCCAAGTTTAACTTTCCTTCCAAGATTATTTCAAAAATAAATTAACAATTGTAAACTTTTGTTCAGTGAAAATTTTGACAACCATTTTACATTTCTCTAAAGATTTTTCTCTTACAAAACTCCCAAGAAGAGAAATGTGAAGATCTTAGTCTACAACTCTACTTGCAATCTCAGTACAATTATACTAATTCACTCTAGAGGAATATTGTAAATGAATAGCTATGAACTAGGGATAGTATGCTTTTTCTAAACTTGGGTGTTCACACCTAAAACTTGGCACGCCTTGCTCCCTTCTCCAAGTAGGGGGGTTCAGAGCAGTTTGCCAGTTGTGGTTGGCGAAGGAGAGAACTTAACTTAGGGCAAAGAGACACTGCAGCTGCTTCTCTTTCCTGAGTCACCTTTGAGAGCAGCAGCCCTCTTGCTCTCCTCCCTGCTTCCTGTGTCCCTCTATGACAGTGAACCTTTTAGAGACCAAGTGCCCAAACTGCAACCCAGAACCCACTTATTTATCACTGACTACTGAGGTCTTAGTTTAGGAAAAAAAAAACCCAACTCACACATTAACATCTTTTGTCTTAAAAGAGAAACACAATAACAGAGAGAAGGAACCATGTTCACATTCAGCGCCCACAAGCTGGGGGATGCCGGGCTTGCTTGTGATCGGGCGTGTGCACTCCCTCCCTCCTTGTCCCCAAACCAGCCACTGGGAATGCTGCAGGAGCTTCGGTAGTGCTTGAAAGTTTACCAGAGGGGTGGAATGGCGGGGCGGGGGGGTGGGGAGACCTAAACTAAAGGTGAGGAGAGGCTATCGCTGATCCCTTCCACGTTTCCATTGGGATCTTCCTCAAGGCGCCCCCACGGCACTGCCAAGCAAGGGGGGTCCCAGCCACACACCCACTCCTCTTGCTTCGCAGCAGTTCCAGCCTCCACTTTTCCTCGTTTTGGCCTCCCTTCCCAGGAAGCACCATATCGAACCTGAGTGCCCTCTCTCTCCTCCACCTGGCTTCAGCAGCAGCAGCTGCTGCTGCTCCACTGCCTTGACCCCGTCACTTGCTCCCTTTGCCCAGCTCCCCTCCACCCCGTGGCACCGGTGTGGGAGCCTGGCCCAGAAGTGTGCGGCAGGCAGATGGGTGTGTGACTGCCTGGCTGCTCCTGCAGCTACCAAGTCGGCAGGGTCCCGTCACTGTGCTAGGAGGGCGGCTTGGGCGGCCGCTCACATGCTGCGGGCTGGGAGGAGGAGGCAGGAGGAGGACGCCACCACCAGGGCTCAGCATGCCCACTCGCTGATTGCCTGCTCCCTTCCTGGTGCACCTGCAGCAGCTGTCGAACCTGCCTCTGGCCACCTGTATGACGCTGCCTCTTGCAGTGAGCCACGGCTAATGAGTGATGTCGTTGCCTGGCGCTGTTACTCTTTCCGAATATGTGCATGGCTGCTGGGGCGATGCTCGGGCGACTTGGCTCACGTGCCAACAGAGAGGACTCTGCGTGCCTGCTGTGGCATGCATGCCATAGGTTCACCACCACTGCTCTATGACTTCAAAGATATGCCACTGCTGCTTTTATTTAAAATTCTGGAGGAGACATGTGCAGGGAGGAATTAAAAAGACTGCTGCTGCCTGTACTAGGGAGGGAGGGAGGGAGGGAGAGTGCACTACTGCCACTCACTAAGGTAAGAATCTCTGCCCAGTTGGGCATCCCATTAACTAGTGAACGCTCACCAGTTCGCTACTGTGGATAGAGGTAACAATCTGAGGGCAACAGCTCAAGTACAGCCCTACTCTGAAAACTCAAAACACGGTTGCAACAAACTGGGGTCACCTCACTTACAATGCCTTGTTTTGAAGAAGGACTCCAAATGGTGGGCATGCAGCTGCTCATCTGGTGCCCTACCCTTGATCTGCCACTTCCTACTGATTTACCAAATGAGGCAGCTAGCCCTGCTTCATGAGACAGCTAGCCCTGTTTTTTGCCTCCTGTGGTCTCAGGTGGATAGCTGGTTTCAGCTGGAGGAGAATCCAGACACAATCAAGAGTGCACAATTACTTCTCCTTCTCCCTCTGTTGAACTCAATAAAGGCAGGTGGAGGGAGGTTTTTCAGCTGGAACTGTATCTGGATAATGGAGAGTGCCTTACCGCTGTTGCTTCTCCCACTGCTGGCCCCAGCATTGAAAATTTAGGAAGTTGGAACACACTCAACATTCTGTAAGTTTAGAATTAGGTACTATGTCCACAATCACACATCACTGAACAATCTTTGCAGACAGTATCATCTTCATCATCTTTTATCAAATCTCTCAGACATAATGCTTTTTCAGGATTATGTTGTGATACCCCTTTCCTTGCTCCTGTCTCACCTGCATTATCCTGAGATTGTTGTAATGTATCCCTGATGATATGCCAAACTGGGTTACAATTTTAAGGATCCCAGTTTGTTTCCTAAATTATCTTTTGCCTTCAATTTGGCAGTAGGAATGCACAGTGATATTCTAGGTACAAAAAACAAAAGATAAATGTAATGTACGCACAATCCTATAAACTTAAAGATGCCTGAAGTTACTGGTATACAGGGCAGGAGGATCTGATCTGTCATTTTACTGATGAAAGCAGGAAAGAAAAATGCAAAAAATGTACTACCAGAAAAACTAGATAGGATAAAATAACATGAGGAAATTGCATCATCAAGATTGCAGAGTATTAACTGCATCATGTTTTAGCAGTAACCACTTATGAACTGCTATCTTTCCTCCACATCTTCAAGAGTCCTTAAATGCATTTGACAATTGATTGGATGCCAAGAAGCCACAAATCTTGGGGCACCTCCAATGCTTCACACTGACAGAAGTGTTCTGTTCCAGTGTAGAAACGATTTGTGTGCTCCTCTGTTCAAAGTCATACATGCTGTTTTAACTCATCTGCTTCCCCATTCTCTTCAGGCCAGAAGGACAAATTGCCCACACTGACTCTCTTTCAGAGGCAGCACAGCACGCAAAGAATCATGACTGAGCAGAAACACAAGGAACAGGCACATAAAAATTCATCACTTTGGCCTCCTGACCTCTTAGCACTGGGTTTGGCACATCCAGTCTCAAAAAGTAGCACCAGGGGAGAACTAAGCAGGCTGGCTGAGTGAAATTACTGACAAAAAATATCTTGGACACAGGAAAAGCCCACCAGATGCTTCATTGTCTTTGCAGAGAAGTAGTGCTGGAGAAAAAATAAAGGTGATCCTCCACATGGTGTTTTGGGTGGAATAAGTCGTGTCATTGTTTCAGAGCAGCTCTGTCACTTTAGTGACTGCAGTACAAAGAGGTGTAAAGCAAGATTTAATCCTGATTTTTTAGTCAGCAGATTAAAACTAATCATGCCAGATGTCCACAAGACTGTTTAACATACAGAAAGCTTCTATAAGCCTCACTCTGTGAGTAGCAAAGACTCTAATACTTTCTTTATTTCACTTACTTTCTCCAAAAACGAAAGGATATTATAATAGGTTTTAAGTTGTACTTTAATCCTGTTTCCTCCTAAATGCCGTGCCTTCAAAACAAAGAAGAAATTTATATGGCCCAAATTAAGACCTGTAATTAAGTTAATCATTAATGTATATTGCCAAACCTAAGGCAGCCCCAAACCAAAGAGAATAAGGAGAAACTGGGGCACAAGAGCTTCTACCTCTTCTCCCTTAACTAAGGTCACATTTATAAACGCATAGTGAATGTTACTCAAGTCCCTTTTTGGCTTTCACTGCTGGGATACAGGAACCTCAAAGCTACAGTTGAATTGTGGAACAATGGACTAACACATGAAGAAAGTGCAACCTTTGCTTCACAAGTCCAGATGTTTCTGTGTACCCTGACAAAGCCTATGGTAACAATTGCCTAAAACTATGGCAAATACTGTTTTTGCATATTTCTGTCAATCTAATATATCTTTCACCAGAACTTTTAAATAACCTTAGGTCAGCTCTGATTACATTCCTATATCCACTGAGATAGTCAGAACATCATTTTCATGTGACTGCTGCGTGTTTGTTAGCCTTACACACAAGGTAAAGCAAATGAAGCAGTGGTGATAAATGCCACTTTATTTTCTGCAGTCATTGTGGGGCATTCTGAGCATGAATCAGTGTGTTGGTGTTAACTGTAAGTGCGCAACTGTGAATGTCAGTCTACCAGTGCTCAGCGGGCCACTCTCTTGTGGCAGGATTACAAGACTGCTGGAACTCATGCTCTCTTTTCAGAAGGTTTTCAAGAGCTGTGACAAAACTGCAAGCTGTATTAATTCATGGGTGACAGCTTTTAACAGTGGGACCACTTTCCTTTGTTAAAAGCAGTCTTACATTGCTCTGTGGCATATGGTAGGTGGTGGGTGAGATAAAATTCCTAGGCATCAGTGTCAGGTTTTACGAGCCAATCTGCATAGCACCAGGTCTACACTAGAGACTTAAGAGTTATTTAATCATACTGATACCTCTGAACCCTGTCAGTAAGAAGGCTGGGATTTCCCCCCCCAGCACTGAATGGGGGCGGGGGGGGGGCGGGAATAACACTTTGTAATCCAGTTCTGAAATCCATGATTCGAATTTGCTATTTGCCATACATTCCCAAATGGTCCCTTCTGATGTTACCTCAGTGCCACTGTTACATATATCTTTCCCATATAGTCTGCTACATCAGAACCACATGGAAGAGATCTGTGAACAGCTCTTTCCCAAGCCAGCGCTACCCATCTCTTCAAGGATGGTGCAGCTACATCAGCTGCTCCTCAAAAATGACTTGGAATTTTTGGAAGTATTTTCTAGCTGATGCAAAATATGAAAGGACAGTTTTCCTGTCTCATAGTTTTGTTATTCTTATTCAGGATCAAGAAAACAAATAGACAAAACAGGGGAGGGTAACTTGACTGATAAAACCAGGCATTAAGTCAACAATCCTCATGAAAAGATATAGAAGTTAAGTGTTTGGAGGAACTTTGCTTGGTGGGGTTTTTAGCAATGCTATATTTTGGACGCAGCCTCACTAGAATCACTAAAATTTCCAGTGGTTGGAGCAGTGGGCAAAGTTTGCTCCCCAACTGTGTTCTAGATAGTAGCCGCTGAACAATGTTCCTGTTTCTTTCCTTTGGCGGCGAGAAGGAGTTGATGATGTAGAATGGATCTTGCCTCCCTGGCCCATTTGATGTGATTCTTAGCCCCTTCCTGGGCTAGAGTCTATTCCATAAATTCACCTTTACCTAGGGACAGGCTTTGATGTTTGCAGATGTACATATATTGTTAAAACACATTTCTGCACTTTGGGACTTACAAAATGCCCATTATAGGTGGCTCATGAAAGTGATGATGGTTGCAGCACTGGAAGGACAAGTCCCCCTTCCCAATCAACCAGTGGACTGAGGATCTCACTTTCCTTTCCATATTTGTATTTAGCCTATCATTGGCAATAGGGGAAGGACATTTAGTTGGAATTCTTATACAGATTTGTATGCCTGTCCTGTTCTTTTTTCAACCTGTGTGCACTTTTACAGATCGATCTCCAATATAAGCTGTCATTGGTATTCCCTTTCCCTTCATATTCCATGTATCCTTCCCCACAGCATTCTTTTTCTTACTGTTTACATTTTATGTTGTCTAACCATACATGAAAAGGCACGAATTACAACGAGAAGGAACAGCTTCTGTTTGTATGTGCATTGTATTCATGTCTTCATAATGGTAGAGAGTGACAAAACACAGGACTGGTTTTGTATAGATAAAATAGTGTAAGAACGTCATCTTGCACATACAACCTCAACATACAGATAATTTTTTTGTAAACAGAAACACCACCATTTATAGCTTCATATTACTGTCACATGACATATAGAAGTAATGATGCAGTTGTATTTTCTGTGTCTCTTTGGCCTTGAACTGCCATTGACAATTCATGGGAATTCAATTACACTTATGCTTTTGAAAATCAATCTTGGAATGCTTTGCCATGTTTCATACAAACTTGATTTATGTTACAAATATTTATGTTACAAATACTGGAAATATTTCATTAGATAGTCTCTTGGCCTGGCTATTTTATATTTTAAGTATTTCAAACAAACCTTCTGGAATTACACAATTCTAAAGTAATTTTTCGCAAATCAGTGAAATGCAGTTTTGTATCACTTCATTTATATTCTCTACACTGAAAAATCCTCTTTACTTTAAATAAATCATGTTTGTTGATTTGCAGGCTGCTAGGATCACTTAAGCACTTTAACATTTGGAAGAAACAAAAGAGGCAGAGGGGAAACTGAAGAGTATATTGCTATGGGAGTAAATTATTCTTCAGCTCTACTGAAATTGCTTTATTTCTCACAATTAAAACTGTTTAATTTTGTGAGCTAAAACCATGTTTTAACTCTCTCGCCAAGAACAATTAGAACAGGAGTTTCTTCTCTGTTTAACCCCTGTATTCTGCAGAAAAAGAAAATATTGCCCATGGTAATGCAGAGCATAAATGACACATCAGGACTCTTCCAAGTAGAAAACACGCTTGCTCCAGTTGCCTGAAATCAAAAGCAAAAGCAGCTGTAAAGGCCAGCTAGCTTAAACCAAAGATACTTAGCCTAGGCATCAGCATCCTGACTTAATAGAGAGAGGGCGGAGGCCTCTGCTTACATTCTCAGTACTTGATTGGTCAATAGATTCTGTAGGAATTATTGTTCAGGGCTGTCAATCCTTCCCCACCCCCTCGCCCCCATGCCTGTTATTCCTTCTCTCATTCCTCAATTATTCTTTATGGGTGGAGATGACCTCTGCCCATGGAATCTCCTGTACCTTTGGGGCGGGGGGTCACTGCATGCCTGTGGGTCTTTGTAGGAACCTTTCTTTTGCATTCTATAGAGACAAAGCTAAGAAAATGACTAAGAAGTTTGATGACACCCTGTAGACTGATTGTAAATAAGGACGCAAGCAGAATGGGTGTTGGTGGGACAGTGCAAAATAACTGGCGCTCCATGTGTAGCCACAAACTTATTTGAGACTAGCAAAACATTTTTCTCAGACTGCCTGTTATTTTGTCCTGCCTCTTATCTAATGGGGGTTGCACAGAGATTTCCTTCATCGTATAGAGCAAACAACTGAACAGCCTATATGCTGTTTATTTGAAGGTAGCATTTCCCTGATGGCCTGATCAACAAGTCCTGTTCTTTCAGGGGCAGATTAGGCAGCCAAGATGGTATTATATCAAAATATGTGCAGCATAATCCATTCTACTCAATAATTTCTCCTCATAGTAAAGGCAAAGGCAAAACCAGCCCGAGATTCAGACTAGGTTTAGAGTTTGTTCCACAATATTATGATTTGACTTCAATCTGCAATGAGACGATGATAATACAAATGGCTGTTATCAGGATTCCTGAAAGCACATCTGAAATGTTTCTTGACAACTTAAATTGATAATGATGTTAGCACAGTAGTAGCTTGAGATGTAAACCAGATGGCTTAGCTCCCCAAGTTGCTCTACTCCTAACTCTTTTTAACTTTCACTACTACTGGAGGGCATCCCTTTATGGATGCTAAATTATTGAGTTGGATTTACACCCTAGCAGCTCAGTCAAAAAAAGATCTCAAAGTGGCTTATGAGTACTGAAGTGTAAGCTGTCAATTGATAGAATTTGTCATCACCAGCATCTTCCCTCAATGCTATTTCTCACCTCAAAGTTGGCATGCAACTTTAATTTATTATCACTGTTCCCTATTTCTGAACTGCTCTAAGGAACAGTCTGGTGGGTGGGCGGGTGGGCTCCAAGATACATTTTACCAATTTTTCATGCCCATCCCTCTAAATGTGACCCTGCTCATGGGCTTTTATCTCTTTGACAACTTCACGCAAGAAAACATGCAGCTCCTCTGATAGCATGAAATTGGAAACAATGGCCTGTGGAAACAAAAGCAGAGTTGGGAGAGGAAAAATACAGGCTGGACCTGCTGAATTTTTTTTTAAGTCACAAACAGATGTTTAGAAGACCCAATCCCTAAGCAAGCTGAAAGGAAAATGTTTGTAAAAGAAATCATCCTTAAAGACAATGAATAAAGTATCCAACATAAAAGACTAGGTGAAGCTAGAGGGGTTTTCAACAGATAAATCTCTCAAAAGAAAATTTCCATCATGAATGTCAATTGCACATTTTTAAATTATTACTAAAATACACAGACAGACAGACAGACAATGTTCTACTGCACATATCCTGAATTCCAAGACAGGTCCTTTTAATTTTTTCTGTGTTTTACAGTTCTCATGTTTCCCTTTTGATACATATCTTGAAATAAATTTTACTTCACTAGGAAACAGTTCTAGTTCTAAATGCAATCTGATTTATTGAAACTGCTCTGTTTAGTTGCAAAGCAGGAACCTAAGCTGTTAGCCTTGAAAAGAGGCTTAGAGCACTCACAGAAAAGGTTATGCTCAGAGAATCTTGATTGGAAAAAGGACCTAATACTAGGTCCGAATTATGTTCAGTTTCTTTTGCTTTTCACTTCCATTATTTTGGGCTGAAGGAAAAAAAGGACCATGTGAGACGACGAAGCGCCATCATCATGAATCGAGCCATAGGTTCTGTTTCACAAAGGCGATATGCACCATTTATAAATGGAACAAAGTGCAGAATTACTTTTCAAGTGAAGTTTCTGCTTTTGTGATTAAACCTCTCTTCTTCTTTCTTGCAGAGCCTGCTATCCAAAAGGCCCAGCACCATGCTTCAGTGCACAAAAATCATGTATTCCTCACAGGAGGGGAAAAAACCTTGAAAAATTAGCACAAAAGGAGGGTGCATAACTTAAAGCCAAGTAAGGATACCCTTCACTTGAACCCTTTCACATTTACATAGGTTTTCTTATTAATACAGCTGGCATGCAGAAAGGAAAGGCCAAAAGAAGAATTTTGTCAAGTGTTAGCAGTGTCAGTGTATGTTTTATTCAAACAGTTATTTTCAAAAGCAATATGTAGCACAACGTTTGGGAGGACCATTTATGTTCTTGGAATATATGGACTGGAACCTCCCCGCTGGCTTCTAATCAAACTTGTTCTAGAAAGTACTGTGCGTTAGTTATTTAACATGCTTATTGGGTTTGTTTATTGTCAAATCTTGGTGTTCTTGGTTAAACCTTAACAAAAGTTTTATAAGTTCTGCAACATTTCATTTTAAAACTTTATTTTCACAAAAGATTTTCTACCTCTTGAATGTACATCTGAAAATGCAGATACTCCCTGTGGTCTCACCTGTCCTGAGAAAATCTTCTTGAGAGATATTTAGAAATCACAGCACAGAAAAGGGTCAACTCCTAGAATAAAATTTTGATGCCAGCCAAGTTTGTTGCTCCAGAGTCAAGCTTTCTCAAAACAGTTGTTTTCAAACTATTTGAACATTGTTGTTCTCTTCATGATTTTTGAACATTCTGATGCTTATAAAGAATAAAATATTCTTATTTTATTCTATAAAGAGAAATATTCTGTGTTGCATGTGGATAGAATTAGTAACCTAGAAATGATTTTACACAAGTGCCTCCCAAGACATTATAATAACCAGGTGCCGACAGAATAATAGTGTAGGTTCAGTATTACCAATCTGGGGAGGGAATCGGCCATGAACTGCTTATGTCCATTTTCTTATCTCCAATTAAAAGGTTCAGGTAGGAGTTGACAGGAAAGGTTTGTGCCTGACACCGTGGAGATCCATGCCTAAGTATGCAGTACAGAGCGAGATCACGTGGCCTAGCTTATGGTAGTTTAACTAGTCTAAAATATAGTTATTATTCCATGTGGTGACCATTCCAAATATAATGAAAATAGCTATCTTTCATATTTATGCATAGGAAACATTAGAATGTGATCTTATCCTGTTTGCTTTATAGGCAGCCTATAAGGCAATAGATAGCGGTAGCTGGAAAGCCAGTGCGGCATATCAGTTACTGTTGAACTGTGACTTGGGCGATCCAGGTTCTAGTCCCCATTCAGTCATGAAGTTCACTGGATAACTTGGTCCAGCCATGGACTCTCAGTCTAACTCACTTCACAGGGTTGCTGATGCAAGAATAAAATGGATGGGAAGACAGCTTTATAAGCAGTCCTGAGTTCCTTGCAGAAGGAATAAATGTTATAAATTATAATAAAAATATCATACTAGCCTCTCTGTGGCAGATAGAGGTTTATATATCATTTGATTCAGTTTAGGAGTATGACCTAAGTGCGCATCTTTTCTTACATCATTTCCTACACTGTGAAGAGGATGGGTGAAGCCTGGGGACCACAGGGGTGAAGAAGCATCAGGAATGAGAGCCTGGGTCAGAAAAATTAAAGTAGCAATGTCCTGAGTTCCATTTGTACATATCCGTACAACCTATGTTTATGATCTAGCCTCTATAGAAGTGTATGAATAGACTGGATGAATGGATGCCATTAATTTTCACATTCCACATGTAATAAGTAAGATCAAAGGAAGAATAAAGGGCACATTTCTGTAGAATCAACAAGCTGAGGAAAAGCAGACAACTGCTCTAAATTTTGAATATAGTTAGATTTTGAGAAAGAAAAAAACAAAAAACAAACAAACAAACAAACAAAAAAAACCAGATATGCTATCTAAGGAATGTACTCAAGTTACAAATCCATCTGCCAAAAGAAGCCAGGAGAAACTTACAGGGAATAACACAAGACAAGCTACAAGAGATCAGGAGATGAGAGTTAATGGATTCTGCTGAGATTTCCATGAGGGTCATTACCTTCTACTTCCTGGAGGAGGCCAACATAAAAGAAAATAATTGTTTTCAATAATTGTATTGGTATACCCCCTGAACTGTTGGGAGAGAACAAGAAAAATCTATTACTAATTGTTGAGAATAACACCAGATTGTATAGGTCAAAAATTGACTGACATCACTCTGTACAAAGAGTATTGAGACACACAAAGAATCTGTTGTGCTTTTGGGCTTAGGGTACATTGCAATGCAGTAAATGAAAAGCCACTATTATGAGGAGTTGTTTATGTCAGTATCTGAAACAAATCTTTTTTTTCCTGAATTAATACTGTCTTAAATTGTTAAGTGTTGGTCTAATAAACAACATGTGATAAAGATTCTATAATCTCTGCTTGCAAGATCCACTCCTTTTAACTCATTAAGAGTTTTGGTTTGACAGGCTAATGAATTCCTACCAGATTTTTAAGGTATTCTGACTCAGATATGATTTTATGTGAAACAGCATATTAGCTAGATATGATCTTCTTATCCAAGTGTTTTAGTTTTATTTCTAATACAGGCAACAAAATTAAGTTATGTGATGGGGATCTACACTGGAGTTCTAGTGCTCTGTGAAGGAGCATAGTCATGGCAGTCATGAAAAATGCAGTTATCACAGAAGGGTCACATGCTATTGAATACATGGCTGTTTCCACTGTGCTGTGAATGAGTCACACACAAATGGAACTGCAAGGGAAGTAAAGGGAGCTGGAAAAGGTGTGTGCACAGGAAAGTGGCCCTTTCGGGGTCATTTGTTTATGGTTGTGGTTTTGCTTGATTTAGTTATGCACAGGTTCACTGGAGTGAAGCAGCAGAGGTTTTTATAAAAAAGACAGTTCCTCTTGCTCCCTTAGCCAAAGATGGACCGACTGAGGGAGGGAGGGAGGCAGGCAGGGAGAAGAGGTGCAGAGAGAAGAGGGGGAGGCTTTGATGCTGTTTGTCACTGCCCTTCCATCACCCATGGAGTGAAGCCAGGTCAGTACCCTCATTTTGCTCCACCCAAAAGTGATTTCTGGAAAGCAAGTGCACTTTTTCCTGTGCTGACTTTCCCATGAGTTAACTCCATTGAAGAGAATGTGATTTATTTCTGAGTACATATGAATTTTCAAGTTTGAAAAGATATTGCAAACTCTATTTTTTCCAAGGACAGGGGAGGACAGGGTGGAAGCAAATTACATTTACCAGTTAGTTCATTGGGCAAGAGAGAGACTGAGAGAGAGAGCAAGAGAGATCGGGAGAGAGACAGAGAAGCTGCGGAAAGTGGAAGGTGAGGGAAGTAGAAAAGCGACTGAAGGTTTACCTGAGAGTTGCTACTTGGCCAAATTCCCAGTAGGACACTGTTTCTTCCCTATGAGCCCTAGCCCACTGAAGCCACTTTGGCCCCAGAACAGTACCACAAGTTTATTAAACACACACACACACACACACACACACACACACACACACAGAATGCCCCCGCCCTTACAATTTATAAACATGCCATGCCCTAGCTGTCTGAAAAAATCTGGAATATAGTGACAGCAATAGTGTATAGTATATATACACACACACACACACACACACACACACACTATATAAACAATAGTGTGTGTGTGTGTGTGTGTGTGTGTGTAGCAGTGTATGGGGTACATGTCATGTGACATACTAGTGACTACAAGGAATACAATGCTGGTAAAAATGCCTGGTCTAGACTGTGCCAGAGTTTCAAGAAAAAGACGTATTTCTTTCCACCTGGTCTGGATAATCTTCCCAATCACCATTTATTTATTTATAAAAATGTTTGTATACTGTGCACTCAGCCACGCGGAACAGTTTGCACTCAATAAAACATAACAATCAATAAAACATTCCAATTAAACAATAAATAAAATTTAACATTTATTTTTAATTGCTGTATCAAAATAACTTTACCATTGTAAGACATTATGTTTTAGACTTTTTTGAAGTCATCCAAACAATTCATGGTACCAGAGAAGGTATGTCTTTTCCCAAATAATATGGAAAGAGATCTCTGGAAAGTTAATTCCTTCCTTCCAATAGGTGCGCTACTGCAGGAAAGACGGGAGCAGCAAAGCAGATGGGGAGATGGCTGAGATTCTGCCTGTCTTTCCTGCAGGAGCACGCCTCTGATCAGGTACCCCTTCCCTGCACAAAAGCAACTGGGATCGTGCCCATCTCCCCACCCCCAGCGCACCGTTTGCGCCCATCCCTCCCTCCCCCAGTGCGCCTGTGATCACGCCCGTTTCTCCCCCCCACCCCCCAGCATGCCGGGATGACGGGCGCCTGCAGGGATGACAGGCACCTGCAGGGACGACAGGCGCAATCTCAGTCGTGCTGAGGGGGCAGGGAGATGGCCATGCTTGTGCTTGGGGTGGGTGGGGGGGAGATGGCTGCGATCTTTGTTGTCACTTTGCTTCACATTTTTCTGATTTAAAAAATGGTTACAGAACGGATTAACCTTATTTACACTGAACCTTATGAGGAAATTTAACTTGGCTCACGACCAATTTGGGTCACGACCAGAGTCCTGGAACAGATTAAGTTTGTGAGCCAAGGTACCACTGTACCCTGTACTGCTGCAGTGCTCTTGCTGCTTCAGTTATGCCTGAAGGAAACTCACCCTTCCTAAAGCATCTCCAGAAATGAGCAGACATGCACCTTTCTGGGACAGACAGGAAATGTCAGTGTGGCACAACTCCCTTTTCCACATTCCACTGACCCTACCCCATACTGTAAAGTAGTGTTATACTCATGTCTGTTCACTTAAGGATTCACTAGGTTCCTAAGGTACAAGTGGTAGGTCTTTCCAGTGTCTAGACAGCAGCAGCCTTCCATGTTTTGATCAATACAATTACAATGGGAACAAGAAAATTTGTATTTGCATGAACTGGGCCCTTCATGCTGTCCATTTGTGGACATGATCTGCATAATGTACTTGTGATTGTACTACCTGTGTTTGCCATGTTAGTTAATCCAAAACAGCTCTTCTCAGGTTGGATGCCTGTCATTTTTGCAAAACTCTGAAACCAAAAGTAGCATAATAATTTTATAAGGACTAACTAAGAGGTCATTTAAAAATTCAGCAAAAAAATGTTAAGCAGGTGAGAGAGAGAGAGGCAGACAGACAGACAGAGAGGGAGGGAACCATGGTTGAAAACAGCATGGCATAATGGGAAGATGGAAACTGGTTGAAGTCTCTATGAAAATATAAAGCTAGTGATTATTTGGAACTGCCTCAAGCACTAATGCCATCACATGAGTTCTTTGTGGAGCAAAGAACAGGAGTGAAGAACCCAGCAGGCCTTATATTACCAAAACTGCACACTAATTTTAGGTAAAATGTCAAATGAAGTAAAAAAGCTCTTCAACAAATAGGGAAACAGCCAAAGTATCAATGTAATTGTTTTGAGCTCTGTAAAGTTTTCTACTCCAATTTCTGGGTTAGAGAGAAACAGCTATCTTGAGACCAGAATTGCTTGCTAACAGAGCTGTTCCATTCCACAGATCAGCACTGTACATATTGAATGAGTGTGAGATGTTTTTATTTTTTTTAACTAAAACACCATTAAAAGGCTAAGAGTGAAAGGTAATTTTCTCTGAACGCTGGGATTATGATGTTATATGCCACTGTGATCTTTCGTTTCAAAAGTTGCCTTCCAAAAAGCTGCTTTACTGGTGAATGTGGACAAAATCCATAATTTTTCTTTACTGGAAAGGACAGTTCAATAACTTGCTGATGGATAGGTATGCAATAGTTGAAACAGGCAATTAAAAAAAGAATTATATAAAATTTATGGCAGATGGAGAATAACAGAGGATAGAACCAATGAGAACTCAGCAAAAATTGATTGGGGTGCGGGGACAGCAACAGTCTTAAATATTTATGTAAATTTGAAAACAATGGGATGAAGCAGTTTCCTAATAAATGTATTATATGGGACCCTGAAGGTTTTTAATAAAGTAAGTGTGAACCTGCTTGTTCCAGAGAGGCCCATAGTGAAGAAGCCATTCTTATCATATAGAAAATCAGGCATTCCTGCTGCTTTGGTGTGCTTGAATCACCATGCTGGGCAGAATATTTTTTCACTTTATCTAGCATGAAGGTTCATATTTTTCTTGGATTGAGATCCAGGAACTATCAGATTTAATTAAATGAAGAAATGGTTCTCAAATGTGTCATAATGACTTTTGTGCACTCAGGAGTAACTCTAACTGATTTCGGCTCAAGTAACTGGGTACAGGATTGTAACCCAAATCAAGTGAACAACACGTGCAGCTCTCAGCAGTATAAATAGTTTATCTGTAAACAGTCTTTTTCTGAGTCCAAGGGTACACAGAGATTATCTCTCAGTCATGCGATATGATAGTAGATTGACAGTGTCTGGCTATCCTACTGGTTACCAGGTACAGATGTTACCAGTCCACACTGACAGTACAGAAGTGGTATTGTCTAAGATGATTACCTGACTAAGAAGTAACCACTGTGGTCATGGCCTAGGTGAGCAGCAATCATGTTGCAGAAGTAACATATAAATCCACTCTTAACGTGAG
This sequence comes from Varanus komodoensis, assembly GCF_004798865.1. Taxonomy (NCBI): domain Eukaryota; kingdom Metazoa; phylum Chordata; class Lepidosauria; order Squamata; family Varanidae; genus Varanus; species Varanus komodoensis. The sequence continues at coordinate 29,399,324 of NW_025335317.1, forward strand.
ACATGCTATCTAAGCAAATGCTCAAATGTATGAAGTTGATATCACACATCTATTACAGATTTTTCAAGCTGAGCCTGCTACCTCTTGTCAGCCAGAAACTTAGTGAATTAACATCTCTACAAAATCAAACAGGTGACTGTTTCACTTCATCACAACAGAAGCAGCATGCTGCTTCCATAAATCACATGCAAATCAGTCTAACAACATTACAGTTCTATCATAAAGCACATTTACTTGGAAGCTACTTCTACTAATTTCAGTAGACCTTACCTCAAGGTAAGGAATCAAGGTATAGGAATTCCTGATATTGTAATGAACAGTGCACTGTTCTTAAGAGATAATGTAATACCTTCAGCCTGAAACATACTGCACTGCAGGATGTGCTTCATGCATTCTGTTCAGAAGTCTGCATGTTAATTTTGCCTTAATGATTCCCCCTTCCAACAATATTATTGTTGATCATTCCAAAATCTGTTCTCACCAACTTTACAATCTCTTTCAAATATGCCCAACAAGAAATTTGACAGTAAATGGCAGCCAATAATAAAAGTGATGATGATGACAATGACAACAACAACAACGGAACAAACCCAATAGCTGTAACATGGGAGAAGGGGCTTCCAAAAAGCCATCTATCACAATCGCTGTCATATAGGTGATGAATGGCAGGTATAGTAGCAGCCAGCTCTATCCTGGACTGTGCCGAGACGAGCGCTACTGGTACTGCTCTCACTCTTTGTCACCCAGTGCCAGCTGAGTTCTCCAGCTGCCAGTTGCTGCCACACAAGGCGTAAAACATACACTTGGAACAATCGTAGCAGCACAGAGCACATCGCCTGCATAATTAATTAGTTTAATGACGCTCAGCCTTATTAGAAAGCATGCTGTAATTGTGTTTAATTTGTGTATGCTTTTAATTATGGCCATGAACGATGCCAAGAGTTGATCAAGAATATCATCATAGTCTGTTCTGCTCTGTAGCCAAGTCTGTATTCATTTGCATCTGAATCAGAGGAGGAGTTGTAAGTAATTTCCTGCTGGGAAAAGCACTCCCCTTTATTTCCTAAACGGTGTCATATTCCACATCGGGATGCCCAAGTGAAACCCACATGCCTGCTGATAACAGTGTCATCTTTTCCTTTAGCCACAAATTAAAAGCAGGTTCATGATCACATGCTGCTAGGTCCCTCTAGAGCTCTGCCCCAGGCAGCTCAAGAACAATCCATTCAAGTCCACCCTTGCTTCCCTGATAGAGATAGAAACAATTGCATCATTTAATCTATTATTGCAAAGAGGATATGGCTCATTGGCCTGTCATTGTTTTGAAGATGGATTTAATTAACCTACAATGAATCTTGCCAGTAAGTGTGAGAGCATCCACATGGGATAGGATGTGTCCAAAAAGCAGCTGAAGAGATGGGTAATCAGCATAGCTAAGTTCAGCTTTACTTCTACCAAAAGGCCTTCTTGTTTAGAATAATAATGATAAAAACAAAAACAACCACAGACACTAGAAAGAGAAGCTGAATTGGGCCTAAACAATATTCACTTTCTACATAGTGCATATGTAGAAAGTGTTTAATAACTTCAGTCAACAAAACAAATAATTTAAAAGGCTCACAATATCTGTGGGTTTCTCAAACAGAGAAGCAATCAACAGCAAATAAATAATTACAATAGAATGTGCAGTTTACTAAACGTGTGGTTCCAGAAAAGCAATCTGGGTGGCTTTTATAAGCTTTGCTGCAGGGTGAAACTCAGCACAACATCCACAACAATCATTTATCTTAACATTTAACATGCGTCTCTGTTGAATCAATATTATTTGCCAACTTTTAGAAAACCATCCTCATAAGTTTATACCTTTTAATTTAATAAAACTTTATTAAAACATCATTACAGATCCAGTCAGTTTGTTACATGAAACCATTTTAACAAGCTAGTTTAGTGACCAGAGGATAACAAGTTATCCTACTTGCCATTCAAAAGATGATGGCAACCTACAAGCCACTTAAATCTTCTTGTCCTCAATGTCCCACATTAACCAACAGAGATGCAGAAATAGAAGCATAGATGCCTTTATTCTTTATTAAGACAAGGTATGCTTCTAGAAGAGTATACTGCATTAAATGACACTGGGGGCTTACCACCAGTGATAATCAAAGGTGCTAATTGAGAACACCATTCCTTATAGAAATTAATACCAGAGATGCTATAATGCTAAAGGCATTTCAGTGCAGTCCTACTCATGCTTGTTCAGAAGTTCCCCTGAGTTCAATGGAACTTACTGCTAATAAGAATACATAGGACAACACAAGCCTATGAATAAAACCTGGAAATTAATCCAGTAAAGTCAATAGGGCTCATTTTCTGAATGAACATGTACAGGATTGAACTATTAGCTTTATAGTAATTTTCCTTTTTTGCCATTAACATTTTCAGTCCCTCATGCATTGTAACAGTTGTAATTACTGATAATATTTACATTGCTGGTACTTACCTTTAAATGCCTGCACAGGAGGGTGTTTCTTAGCAAGAACCACCTCCCATATGCATAATCTTCAACTCATGCTTGCCTGTGAGGAAAAGCAGGTTGCTTACCTGTAACTGATGTTCTTCAAGTGGCCATCTGTGCAGTCACACATATGGGTTCTGCACCTGCGCAGTGCCTTTGGCCGGAAGATTGATAGCTAATGGTTTGGCGGGAAAAACTCCGCTCCCCTCCTCCCTAGCAGTATATATGGAGCGGAGTGTCCGCCATTTTCCAGTCTTTGATAGACCGGACGTTCGCTCTCTACAGAAAAATAAATTACAGCTAGACTAACAGAAAAAATTTGTTGGTACTGAAGAAAGAATAGAGCCACCCAATGACACCAAGCGGAGTCAGCGGGTGGGTTGTGTGACTGCACAGATGGCCACTCGAAGAACATCAGTTACAGGTAAGCAACTTGCTTTTCTTCGTCGAGGCCTCTGTGCATCACACATATGGGTAGAATAACAAGCTTACCCGAAATGGTGGAGGGAGGTGTCATCAACGAAGAATAGTTGAAAGAACGGCTCTGCCAAAGGAGCAGTCCTGTCTAGCAAGAATATCCAGTCTATAATGCCTAGCGAAAGTACATGGAGTAGCCCAGGTGGCAGCTCTGCAGACATCCTCAATCGGAACTCCTGATGCAAAAGCTGAGGAAGCAGCTACGGCTCTAGTAGAATGACCCCAGGGGACTGTAGGTAAGTCTATCTTGGCCAACTGATAGGACAGAGTAATAGTGTGAACTATCCATTTGGACAGTCTCTGAGAAGTAACTGGGAAACCTTGATTTTGTTCCGAGTATTTAACAAAGAGCCTATTGGAATGTTGAATAGACTCAGTCCTCGATCTATAGAAGGCTAGACAGTGCCGGACGTCGAGAGTATGCAGGGATCTCTCAATCGGATTTGAAGGAGATGGGAAAAAGGCAGACAAGATAATCTCCTGGTCCATGTGAAAAGATGTAGCCACTTTTGGAAGAAAAGACGGATCCATTCTCAGAACTACCTTCTCTTTGTGAAAGTTCAAAAATGGAGAGTCTACCCTGAGGGCACAGAGTTCGCTAGATCTCCGGGCTGAAGTAACTGCTACAAGGAAAGCAGTTTTCCAAGAAAAAAGACGCAAGTCAATTGTTGCCAAGGGTTTGAAAGGAGGTCTTGTCAGTGCCTGTAACACCACTGAAAGACTCCATGTAGGCATAAGTGGTCTGACCATCGGAAGAAGGTTGCAGAGTCCCTTAAGAAATCTCTTAACCAATGGTTGAGAAAAAATGGAAGAACCCTGCACTGTACCGCGGTAATAGGAAATTGCCGCTGTATACACTCTTATGGAGGATGGTTTAAGTCCAGAAAGGTGGAGTTCTAAAAGGAACTGGAGGATATGATCTATGGATGCAGAGTTCGGTGAAAACTAGTGTGATTCAGCAAAACTAGAGAATCTACGCCACTTCACCACGTACGATTTTTGAGTGGACGGCCTTAGCGCAGAATCGAGAATATATTGGTTATCCGGATGAAGAACTCGCGAAGCCGACAGAATATTCGTTGGATTCGAGGACGTAAAGGAGGTAGATGGATTCACAGCGTGGAATGGTGTGTCGGATCTAGGGATAGGATCAGTAGGAACTGCAGATGGCATCGGTACCGGGCCGACATTGACTGCTATCGAATTCGCCAGGCTGTCAATTTCAGCAACTCTAGATCTGGGTGCCAGATTGTGCCCTCCCGCTGAGTTATGAGATAAGGAACGGGAGGGAGTTGAAGGTATTCCTCTCGAGAAATGTGAAGAAGTGTCGAGAACCATGGCTGGCGTGGCCACCAGGGAGTTATCAGCAGTCCTGTGGCCCCGTCATGAATTATCTTTGCTATTACTTTCATGATGAGAGGAATCAGGGGGAAGCGTAAAACGTCATATCATTCCAAGGGATCATAAAGGCATCCCCAGATGACCCCCGTCCGATTCCCACTCTCGAGCCAAAAGTCTCACACACCCTGTTTTGTCGGGTGGTGAATAGGTCTATATCTGGGAGGCCCCATCGCTGGAACAGCCTGTTGCATGTCTGATGGTCCAGTTCCCATTCGTGCAACTTGGACATGTGTCTGCTTAAGAGATCTGCTTCCACATTGTCCGTACCCGCTAGATGTACTGCTATCAGGGTAATATCTCTTGGTATGCACCACTCCCAGATTTGCATCGATAGCCGGACTAACGTTGGTGACTTCGTCCCCCCTTGCTTGTTCAAGTAAAAGACTATGGCAAAGTTGTCTGAGGTTATCTGGACGACTCGACGGCGAAGCATGTCCTCGAATGATTGTAGTGCTTTGAATACTGCAAGAAGTTCCAGGAAGTTGATATGATTTCTGGACTCCTGTCGATTCCATACACCCTGCGTGCGTAGGCCAGATAACAGGGCTCCCCATCCCAGCAGAGACGCATCAGTACCGGGAGTCACTGTAGGGTACCAAGGTTGGAACGGAACTCCGATGTTTAGGTTTTCTGATACCGTCCACCATAGTAGAGATTGTAGGATGCAGGACGGGAGTCGAATCCGCTTCGTAGGTAAATCCGTCTGTGGCTGGAACGTTCTGTTGAAGAACAGTTGAAGGGGGTGAAGCCGAAGTTTGGCATATGGAACTACAGCAATGGATGCTGCCATGTGCCCCAAAAGCCTTTGAACAGATCGGGCAGGAACAGTTCTGTCTTGTTGAATTTGGCGGATGTGTCGAGCGATAGTGCGTTGTCTGTTTTGAGGGAGGAAGGCCTTCGCCACCGTAGAATCCAGCCAGGCTCCAATAAAGCTGATCGTTTGTGTAGGGACAAGAGAAGATTTCTCACGATTAATGCAGAGTCCAAGGTCCTGCAATAAGTCACAAGCCATATTTACAGAGGAGCGAAGTCCTTCTCTAGTCCAGGAAACCAACAGCCAGTCATCGAGGTAAGGGTATATCTCAATTCCATGTAGTCAAAGGTACCCGTAGACGGGGGCCATACACTTCGTGAAGACCCTTGGGGTGGTGGCCAGTCCAAACAGGAGCACCGTGAATTCATAGATTTCAGAAGCAACCGTGAAACGGAGGAAACACCTATGATGTGGATGGATCGAAATATGAAAATTTTTCGATTACCTGATTACCGGTTACCTGAAGGAGCACTTACGTCCATATATGCCCAGCTGCCCCTTGAGATCAGCAGGAGAGGCCCTCCTCCGGGAGCCCTCAGTGAAGGAAATTAGGAGGGTGGCTACTCGGAGGAGGGCTTTCTCAGCGGTGGCGCCTAAGTTATGGAATGCGCTCCCCAGAGAGGTCCGCCTGGCGCCGTCGTTATTTGTTTTTCGGCGCCAGGCGAAGACCTTTTTATTTATGCAGCATTTTAAATGTTAATATTATTGAATTTTATTCGGCCAGGGCGGCTTATTTTATTTTACTGTATATATTTTAATTGTCATTGTTTTAATGTATTTTGTATTCGATGTTGTAAGCCGCCCCGAGGCCTTGGCAAGGGGCGGCATAGAAATGTTTTAATAAAATAAATAAATAAATAAATAAAAATAGGCCTCCCTCAAGTCCAGTGAGGAGAACCAATCCTCTCTCCCCAGAAACGGCAGAATATTTTGAATTGTGGTCATCTGAAACTTCTTTGGTGTTATAAATTTATTGAGAGCTCTCAGGTCCAATATCGGTCGAAGACCTCCGTCTCGTTTCGGAACTGTAAAATATCTAGAATAGAATCCGTGGAGTCCTTCTGATAAAAACAAGCAACGAATGGCTCCTTTAGAAAGGAGTTGGTGAACCTCGTCTAATAATACCGGCAAGCATGGAGAAAACCGGATAGGACTCGATGATGGAACGATGTTGAATTCAATTCTATATCCGTGCTGGATGATGGATAACACCCACCCATCAGATGTAATGGACTCCCAAATGGGGAGTTGGCTTTTCAGCCGCTCCCCAAATGAGAGGGGGGAGGGTGGGGTTGGAAGGAGAGGAAAGGTTTGCCTGCCCCATCAGCGCTGGCATTTGTCTCCGTCAAAGCGGCGGCGGCCTTGCTGGAATCACTGGGGCGGTTGTTTGCGGCGTTGCTGACGATGCTGTGGCTGTTGGTGGGGTGGGTATTGCTATCAGTATTGTGGACGGGTCCACGACCACTTATGTCAAGGAAGAGGTTGCATCCCCATATGCCAGGCCATCATCCTTGACTCGTGGATCTTCTTCAACTTGTGGTCGGTCTTTGTGTTGAAAAGGCAGGACCCATCGAAGGGCATCTCCTTGATCCTCCTCTTCATCTCTTTCGAAAAGTTGCAGTTATGCAACCAGGAGTGTCTCCGGAGAGAGATGGCACTGATGAGAGCCCTCGAGTCCGTGTCCACATGATGTCTAGCTGTGGATAGCTGTTGCACCGCAACCTGCATTGCCACCTTTATGAATACCCGCGCCAGGTCGCCTTGATTATCTGGGAGGGCGGCGATGATGTTGTCCAGGCGCTGCATTATAAAGTCTTGATAATGCGCCAGGGTCGCCTCATAATTAGAGATTCTTCGGCCGAGTCCCAAAGCCACATAGACCCGGTGTGCGAGGGAGTCGATCTTCCTTCCCTCTTTGTCGCAGGGCGCTGTGTGACCTGGTGCCTCCTGGCCTTGAGAAGATTCCACCACCACCGAGTTTGGTTTGGGGTGGCAGAGGAGGAATGGAATGTCCCCTCCCGAACTCTGTACATAGCTTCATATCTTCTCGAGGTCAGTTGTGGTTGAGCCAGGAGGTCCCATGGTTGGGTCATCGCTTGCCGAAGAGTGGTAATGAGTGGTAAAGTGATGGAGGTCGATTGTTCGCCCTGCACTACATCGTAGAAAAGATCGGTGCTGGGACCAGGTTGTTGATTGGCCTCGATTTCCAGCAACTTCACCAGCCTGAACGTCATTTCAGCAAATTAGATATGCGGCTCTTCCGGTGATGCAGGGCCTTGCGAGGTGACTGCAGCATCAGGCGAAGTTGAATCGACCTCGGACTCATCCGAGTCCACCCAATATGGAGGCAGGATGCTGGAAGAAGAGTCCCTTGGCGACTGCGATCTACAGCTCTCCCGAGACAGAGCACGCCTGGCTTCTCTTGAGGCTGTAGAATGAGGTTGATCCCGAGGAGCTGGTGGAGATGATCGGCCTCTAGCAGCCGGGTAGTATCCGACGGATGGATAGTCGGGCCATCTCGGTGTGGAAGAGTACCAGGAATGGTACCAGTCATTGGAACGGGCTTCAGAAGACCGGTTCCTATGCCTTCTCGGTGGGGACAATCCAGTTCCAGTGTCAAGCTGAACAGGCGGCATAGGCGTCGGGAACCGGGCCCTCAGTGGGGAGTCTTGAATCTCGCCATTGGAAATCGAACCGTGAGGTGGATCCTGGTGCAGTTCAGATCCCGTACGGCGTGGAGAGGCTGGAGGAGTAATTCTCATTGCCGCCTGAATGGCCGGACCCGAAGGAGTCGGTACCAGAACTGCGGTCGGGACCGAGGAAGCCGCTGAAGCCGAGTGTCGGTGTTTCAATTGCTTGGGTTTCTTCGGTTTGTTAGTCGGTTTTTCGGCCTTATCCCTTTTGGCCTTCTTGTGCACAGACGGCTTCTCAGGGTCACTGTGCTGCCTCTTTTCCTGCTGTTTCTTGGACGGGGAAACAGGCTGATCACCCATGGCAGGAGCACCTTTGCCTAAAGTGTGTGAGGGCGGAGCAGCAGAGGAAGGGGCTGGACGTTGCAGCAGATCGGCTGAAGACGGACGGCGGTCAGGTGGAGCCAAGGTTGTTGCAGGCTTAGCCACCAGCTGGTCCGAATGTAGGAGAGCCTGGTCCCACAGGAACCTACGTAAGCGGTTCTCCCTATTCTTCCTGGCCTGTTTAGAGAAGGCCAGACAATGGCTGCATTTGTCCGTCCTGTGACCACCCCCCTAAACAGAGGAGGCACAGGTCGTGCGGGTCCTCAGCGGGCACTTTGGAGCCACACTCTCCGCACTTGCGGAACACCGCTTGTTGTGCCATCGCGGAAAAGGGAAAAAAAGGAGGATAGTATAGTGGGAGTAGATAATATTTTTGTTTTTTATAGGAACAAGAAGAATGAGAAAAAACGGAGAGAGTAACTGGACCAATAAGAGCAATATAACTAGGGATACTAACTTGGAAAAAGAGAAAAAGAATCTGAAGCAAGAGAGCACGAGGAATGATCTAAGCGAGAGCGAAGCGGCATGAGGCACAACGAACGGGGGTCACAAACACTGGAAAATGGCAGACACTCCGCTCCATATATACTGCTAGGGGGGAGGGGAGCGGAGTTTTTCCCACCAAACCATTAGCTATCAATCTTCCTGCCAAAGGCACTGTGCAGGCACAGAACCCATACGTGTGATGCACAGAGGCCACGACGAAGCACTGCTTTATTCCTTCCTTTTTGAAATAACATCAATTAGGGTATAAATCAGTGTCTCCTTAGTAGTAGCATCCATAGTTTTGGAATGCTATTCCAAAAGAGGTTTTTAAAGTGAAGTGCCAACAACATGTGCAAAGACTCTATTGGTTTAAGCATGCTTTATTCTTTTGCTGTTTTATGATTCTTCCAACTTTCTTGTCTTCAATTTGACTTAGAAGATTTAATGTCTTGTTTTGCTAGTTCTAATAGCTGAATTTTAATGTGATATTTTATTTTAATAGTTATTTCATGCATCCCTTTGTGATTAATAAGCTCATTCAAATGAATGAATAAACAAACAATACCACTTCCACATACAACTGCCAGGACTCAGGATTACCTTCAGGAGACCCTAGCAAAAAAAAATGAGACCAGTGGTTATTAAGAAAAGGGGGGTTTTGATTGTGGCACCCTGGTTGTGGAATGAGCTTCCCAGAAAGGGGGCACTGGGTTCTTTTCGGCACCATTTGGCTTGCCTTGCTGCATGGGGCAACTACGTGGACACAAGACCAAGGTCCTGCTGTGCATGTTGTGATGGTCAGTTATTTCAACTACAAGGAATTACATAGAAATGGCTTTAAAGATCATTAGAAGCATTTGTTTTAAGTCTGGGAATCACTGTCTAACCAATGCTTCCTTTTACAACTTAATCTGCAAGTACAAGCACCATTCTGTTGTTGTCAGAGTATCAGAGTAACACTCAGTTAGCCATAAAGTTCTTGGAGTGACCTTGAGCCAGTCAATATACTTCAGCCTTACCTACTTCATGATTAAAGGGGAGGAAGGAAAATAATCACATATGCCCTCTTGAACAGTAGAACTCAGAAAATAAAAAGGTGTGTGTGTATACACATACATATACCTGCTTGTTACTGTATTTTAAGCAACTGAGGCCTTATTCTCACCAGCAACACCTGAGGTAGAAAATTTGTATTGGGCTATACAAATTAAGAATGACATTTTATTTATTTATTTATTTATTTATTTATTTATTTATTTATTTATTTCATTTTGTACTGCCAATAGCCTGAAGGTTCTCTGGGTAGTTTACAATGATGAATACATAAAATAAAATGAATCCCTGCATATGGAAATCTTGACATGTCAGACAGGCTAGGTTAGAACCTTTCTTTCTGGCACCTAGTTAGCTATTCGTACAGTTTTATTTATATTTAGCATGAAGAAGCAATCAATGATGTGAGTCACCACCTGCAATCCAAAGTGGTACAAACCAGATGCATCTGGTGTTTATGTTCTTATATTCATGGAAGATAAGGCTATCAATGGCTACTGCTCATGGTAGTTAAATACTGCCTCCAGGGTTATAGGTTGTATGTCTCTGAATACCTGTTGTTGCAGAATAATATCAGTTCTTCTTAAGAAAAAATACAATGCAGTTGATTTTCCAAGGTTTTCTTTTAGATTCACCAACGTGAGAAAGAAGGTCTATTGTGTTTCACATACTGGTCATTATTTTAGGTGCAAAGACAACATCAAGGAGGACAAATAGAAGAGGGAACACTGAATTTTCCCAGAAACAATAGAAGATTGCAATAAAATGAAAAGGAAGGCATTGAAAAGTGTCATGAAGAAGCTGTTGAGAAAAGCAGGTTGCTTACCTGTAACTGATGTTCTTTGAGTGGCCATCTGTGCATTCACACATATGGGTGCTGCGCCTGCGCAGTGCCTAGGCCGGAAGATTAGAAAGCTAACGGTTTTTGGCGGGAAAAAGCTCCGCTTCCTCCCCCCACAGTATAAATAGAGCGGAGCATCCGCCACTTTACTCAGTCTTGACAACCGACGTTCACCCCCTAGTAGGCAATGACAGTACCACAACAAGCAACATCGGTACCGTGAGATTAGTATGGAACTGATATAAAAGAATAAGTCCACTCACCGACACCATGCGGGGCCGGCGGATGGGTTGTGTGAATGCACAGATGGCCACTCGAAGGACATCAGTTACAGGTAAGCAACTTGCTTTTCTTTGTCGTGGCCTATGTGCATCACACATATGGGTGATTAGCAAACTTACCAGACTCGGAGGAGGGAGGTGTCGTCACTGAAGAATGGCAGAGAGCACCGCTCTGCCAAAAGAACAGTCCTGTCTGGTGCGCACATCAAGCCGATAATGCTTGGCGAAAGTACACGGAGTAGCCCAGGTTGCCGCCCTGCAAATATCTTGAATTAGGACACCTGCAGCAAAAGCCGATGAAGTTGCTACTGCTCGCGTAGAATGGCCCCTTGGAAGTGTAGGTAAGTCCATTCCTGCCAACTGGTAGGCCAACACTATGGTCTGTACAATCCATTTAGATAATCGCTGAGAGGAGACTGGAGAACCTTTGTCATTATCAGCATATTTAACGAAAAGTTTGTTAGAATTCCGAAAGGATTCTGTGTGAGATCTGTAAAAAGCAAGGCAGCGCCAAACATCAAGTGTATGGAGAGAGCGTTCAAGCGGAGTCAATGGAGATGGAAAGAATGCAGTCAAGACGATATCCTGATTCAAATGAAACCATGTTGCCACCTTAGGAAGAAATGCTGAGTCCATTCGAAGAACCACCTTTTCTTTGTGGAAATTCAAAAATGGTGGGTCTATGCGTAGAGCGCAAAGTTCACTGGCCCTTCTGGCTGAAGTAACTGCAACAAGGAAGGCAGTTTTCCATGATACAAGACGTAGATCCACCGTCGCGAGAGGTTCAAAGGGTGGCTTTGTTAGCGCTTGGAGAACAACAGAAAGACTCCAAGTCAGCATGACTGGGCGAATTGACGGGTGTAAATTTAGTAGTCCTTTAAGAAAACAATGAATCAGAGGTTGAGAAAAAAACCATGAGCCTTGTATGGTACCACGGAAATGTGAGCTGGCAGCCGTGTAAACCTTTATAGACGAAGGCTTAAGTCCCAAACGGTGAAGTTCGAACAGAAATTGTAGAATGTTCTCAATGGATGCCGATTCTGGAGAAAAAGAATGACGGTCGGCAAAGGAGGAAAATCTTTTCCATTTTGCTGAGTAAGACTGGCGTGTGGAAGGTCTTAGTGCAGATTCGAGAATCGCCTGGATATCAGGATGTAAAGACGTCGGTCCCGAGACTGCTTCTGTTGGCCCCGAAGGGGGAGTCAGTCGTGTATGCAGTTGAGGAGAGGATTCTGTGGATCGAGATGGTAATGGAACCGACAGAGAGACTGAATCTAGCGAATGCTCCACGCTGTCAGTTTGAGCGAAGCTAGGTCCGGGTGTCGGGTTGCTCCGTTGCACTGTGTGAGGAACCGGTGGAAGTCAACTTTGGACTGAAGGAGGAGAGCAGTGAACCAGGGTTGCCTCGGCCACCATGGGGTTATCAAAATCCCTGTAGCATTGTCCTGGACAATCTTCAATACCACCTTCATCAGAAGTGGAATCGGAGGAAACGCGTAGAAAAACAGGTTGCTCCAATCAACCATGAGGGCATCTCCCCTCGAGTCCTGTCCGATACCCACTCTGGAGCAAAACCGTTCGCATACCCTGTCTGTTCGGTTAGCGAACAAGTCTATGTCCGGGTATCCCCACAACTGGAATAGTCCGTTGCAAATCATCTGGTCCAACTCCCACTCGTGGGTCATTGACATCTGCCTGCTCAGAGTATCCGCTTCTATGTTGTCAGTCCCTGCAAGGTACACCACCGGTAGCATTATGTCCCTTGGGATGCACCAATCCCAGATCTGCATTGACAATCGGGCCAAGAGCGGAGACCTCGTTCCGCCTTGCTTGTTGATGTAGAAGACAGCAGCCATGTTGTCGGATGCAATCTGCACAACTTGGCTGTGTATAACAGTTTTGAAAGATTTGAGAACGTTGAAAATTGCTAGAAGCTCGAGAAATTGATGTGTCTCCCCGCTTCTTGTCGGTTCCAAGCCCCTTGGACCCGAAGTCCTGCACATGCCACACCCCATCCGATGAGGGATGTGTCGGTGTACAGTGTCACAGTTGGTTGGGGTTGACGGAACGAAACGCCTGTAGATAGGTTGCGTGTAACAGTCCACCATGTCAGGGAGTGAAGGACTAAGGATGGGATCCAAAGAAGCGTGGTTTGTAAATCCCATTGCAGGTGAAACGATTTGTTGAAGAACAATTGGAGTGGCCGAAGTCTGAGTCTTGCGTAAGGCACAATGGCCACTGAGGCCGCCATGTGCCCCAGTAGTCTTTGTATGGTGATGGCTTGCACTGTCCCTAGTCATCGGATCCGATGGATGTGGGCACACAGCGTGGCTCTGTGGGATGGAGGAAGAAACGCTCTTTGTAGAATGGAGTTGATACATGCCCCGATAAAATCGATGACCTGAGTTGAGATAAGTGATGATTTCTTAAAATTAATGCATAGTCCAAGGTCATCAAGCAAAGTACAAGTCGTATGGACAGCCGCAAGGAGGTTGTCCTTAGTCTGTGACACAATAAGCCAATAATCTAAATAGGGGTAGACTTGTGTACCCCAAAGCTGTAGGTAAGCACATACTGGGGCCATGCATTTTGTAAAAACTCTCGGTGCCATAGCTAGACCGAACGGGAGTACATTGAATTCGAAAATATCGGATCCAACAGTAAAACGCAGGAAGCTTCTATGGAAAGGATGGATAGAGATATGAAAATAAGCATCCTTCAAGTCCAATGAAGCAAACCAATCCCCTTTTTTTAGCAACGGAAGGATATTCTGTAAGGTGGTCATCCGGAACTTCTTTGGTTTAATGTATCTATTGACATTCCTCAGATCCAGAAGAGATCAAAGACCACTGTCCTGTTTGGGGGCCATAAAATATCGAGAATAGAATCCATGAAGTCCATCGGTGCGAGAGAGTTGTCAAACTGCACCTTTATGAAGAAGTTCGTAGACCTCATCGCACAAAACCAAAGATGGTGGCGTAAATGGGATAGGGCTCGACGGTGGAACGATGTTGAATTCTATTCTATATCTGAGCTGAATGATGGACAACACTCACCTATCAGATGTAATGGACTCCCAAAAGGGAGAGGGGAAGGTGGGGGGTAGAAAGATGAATTGGTTTGCCGGGACCATCAACGAGGGCGTTTCTCGGAGTCGAAGCGCTGACAGCCCTGGGAGAAGCACTGTTGGGGCTGTTGCCTTCTACGCTGCTGCCTCTGCTGGTAGTGTTGGCAAGGTTGGTACTGCTGGTGTCCATAAGGCCTGGACCATGACCACTTACGTTTAGTTTGTGGGAGCTCCATGCGATGCGCTGTCATGTGGGATTCGTGGATGGCTTTGAGTTTTCGATTGGTCTTCGTGTGGAAGAGGCCAGTGCCATCGAATGGCATCTCCTCTATCCTCCTCTTCATTTCTTCAGGAAAATTACAATTCCTGAGCCATGCATGTCGTCGTAAGGAAATAGCATTGACCATGGCCCGAGAGTCAGTGTCCACGTGATGTCTTGCTGTGGACAACTGCTGGATGGCCACCTGCATTGCCTCTTTTATAAAGACCCTGGTTAGGTCTGCCTGTTGGTCCGGAAGGGAGGAGGCAACGTTATCTAGCTTCTGCATTATGAAGTACTGGTAACGTGCCAGAGTAGCCTCATAATTTGATATGCGCACGCCGAGTCCTGCAGCTGCATAGACCCGACATGCAATCATACCAACTTTCCTCCCTTCTTTATCTCGGGGACGACTCGACCACCACAGAGTTGCTGCACAGGGTGGTGCAGCAAGAATGGAATAACTTCCTCTCTGACCTGATACATAGACTCGTACCGATGAGACGTCGCTTCTGGTTGTGCCGGTTGGTCCCAGGGCTGGACCATTGCCTGGCAGAGCGTGGTAATAAGAGGCAAGACAATGGTTGCAGACTGCTCTCCCCGGATGATATCATAAAATCGGTCGGTGCTGGGGCTGGGGCGATGGTAGGCCTCTATTTCCAGCGACCAAACCAGATGAGAAACTAGTTCTGAGAAGGAAACATGAGGCTCGTCTGGGGATCCAGGGTCTTGGGAAGTGATGGCCACATCCAGGGACGTGGAGTCAACTTCCAACTCATTTGAGTCCTGGTGGTAGTGGTAGTGTTCGCTAGAGGAGGAGGTCTCGGGAGAAGGTGGAGGTCTCCGTTCCGTATGGCTGGACATGGCGGCGCCTCTCTTGGGATTGCTGGTGAACGACGGTCCCGAGGGTAATAAGCATAGGGTGGATATCTGCTCCAGCCTGGGAAGCCGCCATAACCCAGCATAGGCCAGTCATCCCCCTGGCGTTCCGATGAGCGGCTCCTATGCCTAGGCGGCGACTGTGTTCCCTCAGGTGGCCCAGCAATAGGCACTGGAGTCGGAGAACGCTGCCTCGGTGGGGAATCTCTAATTTCTCCATCAGAGATGGACTCCTGAAGAGGTGTCTCCGGTGGGGGAGACATGCTCTCAGGCCGAACCACAGGCCTGGGGGATCCCGGCGGAGTCACCTGCATCGCCAATTGTAGGGCCGGTCCCGAGGGAGTCAGTACCGTAGCGGCGGTCGGTACAGAGAACCCCGACGAACCCGAGCCCCGGTGTTTGGGGCGGTCAAGTTTCTTGCCCCCATGGGCCGCCTTAGCTGTCTTATCTTTCCTCGGCTTTTTGTGCACGGAGGATTTGTCCGGCTCTGAATGTTTACGCTTCTCCTTTTGCTTAGCTGGAGGAGAAGGGAGCTGTTGCGCTTCCATCGAAGCAGCGCCTTCGTCCGAAGGACGCTGTGGTGGCGTGGCTGATGTTGAGGCGGGGCGCTTAGAGGGTGCGGCTGAAGCCGAGGCAGAGCACTGCAGTGGTACAGCCGAGGAAGGGGTAGGGCTTGGGACCAACTGGTCTGATTGGAGCAAGGCCTGATCCCAAAGCAGCTTATGGAGACGATTTTCCTATTCTTCCTGGCCTGTTTAGTAAAGGCCAGGCAATGCCTGCATTTGTCGGTCCTATGCCGCTCGCCAAGGAAGAGGAGTCATAAGTTGTGCGGGTCGGCGGGAGACATTTTGGAGCCACACTCACTGCACTTGCGGAATGCCGCCCACTGTGCCATCGTGAAAAAGAAGAAAGAGATGATAGTACAGAGGGTAAGAATAATATTTTTGTTTTGTTTTGTTTTTTAGAGAGATGGAAGAAAAACTACAACGAGGAAGAGAAGAAAGAACTGGGAATATAATGAGGAACGAGGTAAGTAGAATAAGGTATAACCGTTAGGAGCACAAGGCGAAAATCTAAGCGAGAGACGAACAGGCACGAGGCACAGCGAACGGCGATCGTAAAGACTGAGTAAAATGGCAGAAGCTCTGCTCTATTTATACTGTGGGGGGAGGGAGCAGAGCTTTTTCCCGCCAAAAACTGTTCACTTTCTAATCTTCCGGCCTAGGCACTGCGCAGGCGCAGCACCCATATGTGTGATGCACAGAGGCCACGACAAAGAATAAATGCAAAAGGCACTTTCTCATACGGTGTACAATTTTAATAGAAGGCCTCTCTTTCAACTGCTTACAGATGCAAAGTACGATATAAGTATTTTGGTCTGGCTGACCAGAAACACCAGTCATGCTTCCATTAATTTAATGTTTCTGGTGGAAAAGAGACTACCTCAGCAGAGCTGGGTGACAACATTAGTATCCATGTGGCTATGCCTTTTGTTAAGTTTGAAAGGCTATTTGAATAGGGGTTAACTGTAGTCAATTCTCTCTGTTTACTACAATTATTTGTTCTATGTTGGAGGTTAAACAAACCCTATAAAATGGTTCTGGGGTAGAAACATGCAACCAGGGTTTTTGTTTTTTTTCCCCCTAAATTTGTAACACTTGTGCTAGATACCATACAGTTGTTTATTTCACCCTGTACAGTATTAATTGTCTATGTGAAACACTTTGAAACTGGTAGCTTCCATTTTAAATCAACGTTGCTTTCTCTGTAGAACAGTTACTCATATTGATTCACCATTTTAAAAGTAGTGTTTTTGGTTGTAAATTGTGAATTAAGTGGTGATTCTCTTCTGCCATGTCTACTGCAGAACAGCATAGAAACAAAAGTGAAGAGACAGTTACCTAAAAGTCACTTTTACTACAACAAAGAACCACTCTACAGGTTACAGATTAAGATGGCAATTCTAAACACAATTACTTAGGAGTATGCACCATTAGATATAGTGAGATTTACCTGCAAATAACTATGCAAATATCTATACTGATAAATGGAGTAGGGAACAAACAGTGGTGGAATGAGATCCATGGCCAAATGTGAATAACAGCCCAGATCGCCAGAGTACCAGTTTAATGCACCAAGCACCGTACCACACTGGCTCTCTAGGGAAGTTTCTGGGAATAGAAGCAGGATATGAAGACAATGGCTCTCCTACACTGTTTGCATCCATGCAGTTGGTACTGAGTGTTATAATACCTCTGAACATGGAGGATCCGCACGATCAGTACTAATATCATAAAAATATATTTGTCCTCCATGGCTGTAGTTCCCTAACTTGTGAACAGGTCAGGTACACAAAACAGACCCATCAAGAGTAATGCTTTCATTCAACACACCATTGTTTACTCAGAAGTGAGCCCCATTCAGTTCAATGGACTTGATTCTACAGTTCCAGATGATGATTAGACTGTAACATATGAACCCATCTTTCCTGAATGTGACCTGCATTAAAAACACCAGGCACACTGTTTTTGACAAAGAATCCTAACTCCAACAATGCTGTCAGCACAATATGCCTTAGGTACCCTATGGCAATGCTTTGGGCATCAAGGTAAGTATGGGTAGGAACGTTAGTGGACTTGCTAGTAAGCATGTTTCGATTTCTTCAATTTCTTTAAGATGAATTCACATCACACCTACGTTCCAACACAGCGTATAAAGTTGGTACTTACCTCTATCAGGGTGTGCAGATTAGTTCAGGTCTTTTCCTTGAACCATCCTCTTTCACTGTTTTAAATAGATGACTTTTGGGAATCATTTTGCCCCAACCTATATACCCCTTAATTTTCAGAGAACTTAACTGTGAAACCAATGTCTGAAGTTTGAGACATGACTGCAGTTGTTAGCCTTGAAATGTTGTGAGAACATTGTAAAAACCTATAGCAACTGTCACTAGGTATGTCTTTTTGAAGGCTGTAGTCATTAACCTTTGCACTGATGTTCCTTGCAATTATAAAGTCTCACTGATTTAGATTCTCCTGTGTCAGATTGCCAGAATTATGGCTTGCAAGTCCATGGTCCTGGCAAGCCCTTTGCCTCTAGAACTAGCAGCCCACTGCATGGCATCCAGGTCAGATACCTTGAATATCTAAGGAGGGTACAGGAGACCTTGGTTTTCCCAAATATATATTCTTGGTCATGCTTCAGTTACCTACACTTGGATCAAATACATTAATGATACTCAGAATGGTATTAGATCACTTAATCTTTGCTGCATAGCAAGACTGTATGACACTTCCATTTGTGATTAATATGAAATTTTCAACTATGAAGCTTAAGAACAAATTATTTTATCGAATTACCACAGAAATAGATTAGCATATTTATATAACAGTTTATTATGGTTTTGCATTTGAAAAAACAGTGACATTAATCTATCAAATTGCTGAAGGATAAATAGTATTGAATTGTTGACTGTATGAAACATGATACCAACCAGATTTAATCAAAAACTGTAGGAAACAGAGCATATCTACCTATTTATCTTTCCTTAAAAATAATTTGTGCTGTTTCATGCATAACATAGATGATACCTTGGCTATCACTGTCTCAACAACTTTGTGGTCCAAAGCAGTTAGATGTGTAAAGTGAGGGAGTAACCAAGAAAAGAGTATATGTAAAAAGAAAGCCTTTGTTTTTTGCTTACAAAAAGGACATGATTTGACCTGTTATCTGTTAAAGAAATCTTAGCTGATTAATCATGTGAGGTTTAGCTGAATGAGTAAAGAATCTATCACATCTACATAATATTCATATACATGGAAACAATAGCTCTGAAGGAAAAAATGAGGTAAGTACTGCTGATTCCAATGGAGTTTACTCTCAAGTAAACATGCAGCATTGTAGGCTTACTGCCTGCTCATACATGCCTGATCTTGCCTTGCTGATGGAATACTCATTTTAATTTTTCAGACTGATACTTCCTAGAGGCAAGGTGAAGACTAGCAATGTGTGTTTGTCAGTGAAGTTTACATACACTTCTGAGCACCGTGGAGAGAGTGTATTTGTCATTCCAACCATTATGGTTCATATGACCCCCAAAATACAAATATGCACAAAATTCAAGATATTCATACTCTCACACAAAATTCAAGAAAGCCACCATACTGGCTTTTGGACAGCCGCTGTAAATTGTAACAATCAGTGGTGCCAGCACACAAGAAATCTGAGCCTACATGCCAGAGTCTCATTCCTTTTCTGCACCCTGTAACCATGTGTGTAACAGGGACAGAAGTAACAGGGGCCAATTTAGAAGTGTGTGAGAATATAAAGGAGAATGAGGGAGATAAGATCTTTTTTTAAAAATAGCATCCAGTTAAATTGGGGCACTTTTAAAATCTTTGAAGGTTTTAAATTAATGTCTTTCTAAGTTACTTAGCCGGTAATTTTATCCATCGTCACTTGATTGGCATTTAATGAAATAAATCTTTGCCAAGAAATAAATGAGGTATCTTGACTTTTAGAAGTCACATTTCTACTTATGAATACCATGTGATTAAATGAACGGTATCATTTATATATAGTTCAATATATTTCAGACCTTGAGTAGAGAAGCTCAATGGATTCAGGGCAGATGGGGAGATAGCAACTTCCCTCAAGGTCAAATAGAAAATTAATTATTTATTTAAAACTTTTATACACCATCCCATCACTGACGTCTTGCGACGGTTTACAATACTGCCACTGAAATAAGATAAAAGTAGCATCCAATAATAAATATAAAACCACAAATAAGGCAATTATCAATTAAAATAGTGGGAAAATAAAAAAGTTTTCACCTGGTGCTGAAAGGAAAAAAGTGTTGACGCCAGGCAAACCTCTTCGGGGAGTGTGTTCCATAGTTGGGGCACCACCACAGAGAAGGCCCTCCTCTGGGTAGCCATCCCCCTAATCTCTTTCAAGGAGGTCACCCAAAGAAGGACCTCTGTCTCAGATCTCAAGGGGTGGGGGGAGCATATAGAGAAGAAGGTGCTCCTTCAGGTATCCAGGACCCAGGCCGCTTAGGGCTTTATAGGTCATCACCAGCACATTAAATTGGGTCCGGACTTCAACTGACAGCCAGTGTAAGCAATAGAGGACTGGCGTTATATGTGAATACCTGCCAGTCTCTGTTACTATCCTGGCAGGTCTATTCTGAATCAACTGAAGCATCTGGACTGTCTTTAAGGGCAGCGCCATGTAGAGCGTGTTACAATAATCCACTCAGGAAGTTACCATAGCGTGGGTCACTGTTGCAAGGTAGTGCTCATCCAGTTAAGGGAGTAGTTGGTAGACCAGCCAAAGCTGTAGAAAAGCACTCCTTGCCACTGCTGCCAGCTGAGATTCCAGGGACAGTTCTGGACCAAACTGCGCACCCTGTTCTTTAGGGGGAGTGGAACCCCTTTCAGAACAGGGCAGATGTCACTCACCTGGAGGGCTGAACTTCCTACCAGCAGGACCTCCATCTTATATGGATTAAGCCTCAATTTATTGCCCTTCATTTAGCCCATTACCCTGGCCAGGCATCAGTTAAGGACAGCCACTGCCTCACCTGTTTTGGTTCTGGGTTTCTGATATAATGTAGGATTTAGCTAGGTAGACAGGCTTTCTGGCAGAAACCATCTCTTTAACAAGTACAATTGTCAAGCACCAATACAGTCCCTTCCTGAACTGTTCCACTTTCATAAGATAGAATGGTATTTCAGTAATCTACATAAGTAAGCCTTAAGATTTCATATATACAGTTATGCTGTGGCACATATAGAGGAAAATCAGTTCCAGTATAAAAATGCTCATTTTGAAAAGAGAAAGACATTTCAGAGAAATGCAAATTATTCAGCTTGAATAATTAAGGACTGGAGAGATATGTGACCTTTTTCAAAAGTGGAAATAGTCCTTGTTTTCCTCCAGGGAGTAGAGTGGGAGCCTAAAACTCAGAAAGTACATAAGTTAAAGACATGCCCTGCCTCCATCTGTAGGATAATGTGTTAAACTGTGTGTATAGGCTACAGTGGAAGATCTTGAAGAAGGTCTGATACAGATGAGACCTGCCCACTCCATGGAAAACTCCCTGTTTCCTGCTTCGTTGCTGGAAAAACTATAGGAAGAAAGGCCAGTTCCCTATAGTGAAACCCCCCCCCCCCCATGCCAGGCCAATCAATCAAGGACATCTGCTCGGATAAATGCAGGGGAAAGGGCATCTCAGCATGTTAAAAGCACAAAATGACAGCCAGCACTGGACACCAATGTGTAGGCAGCCTTACAAATTTACAGACAGGGGTTGTGACCCTTCTACTAACACTTCCATAGATCCATGTGAATTAAGGGGGTGAAGGAATGATTTATGGGACTAATTCCACTACCAAATTTACTGTAGTGAATGATCTTGAAAGCTGCTGAAAAGGACTGTAGGCTGGTTCCTTGTTCTGATTAACAAAATACAGCAAAGAACGATCAAATGCAGAACTCTGACCTGTCAAAATATTAAAAGCATTGTGTGGTCCTCAGCAGGTGTGAAAAGGAGGTGGAGATAATCTGTGCTCTTCCGGTCCAGTTCTGTGTGTGTATATGTGTGTGATTGACAGATACAAACTCACTGCCTACAGAAACCAATGAGTTGCATTTTATTTATTCATTTTAGTGGGTAGTTTTTATTCAACTTTCTATAAAATCTCAGCTTGCAGCATTAATTAAACAGATTTTTTTTCCTAATAGGCACCCACAGTTCAGTTCTAACAAAAGGTATAGAACTAAGATCTAGTTTCAGCATGCAAAGTTATTTTCAAGGATGTTCTTAGGCTATTAACCCTTCCTTCTCATTAGACTTTTAAACTATCTAAAAATGCTAAGGGTGCAATCTAGTGCATGCTGGAGCATGCTGGTAGTTGTAGGGCTTTTGTCTGGACTAAACAGGCACTGAATGGTACCTTAAAGGAGAAAATTACTCTCTTCTTCCTCAATGATTCTGTGAGAAGCCATTCTAGAAATATCTGCATTCTGAAAGCCATTTTTAGTTACTCATAAAATTTAAATTCCTGACCCCCAAGCACCAACTGTTCAACAAGTCCATGCTGTTTGGGTAGCGATTGTACTATGGCAGTCTTCCTCAACCTGATGCCTTTTAGATGCTTTGGTCTTCAACTCTGACTCAGCCAGAATGGCCAATGGTCAGAAATCTTGGGAATCCGGAAGGCATTCAGTTGATTGTGGCAGGAGCAGTGTGACAAGAGACATAAGTCTCTTCCTGATTTTTCAGTTTCCAAATAAACGTATCCATCTGTAGAAGATTCCCTCCCTGACACCAGTTCTGTTGAAGAACACTGATTTTATGCTCTTGCAGTCTTTCAAATACCATCAGTATGGGCAGCCTTCCTGCTATGCTAATGCCATTTCGTAAAAGCTTTATTACTCCTTAAGGTGACACACTTTTCACCTTAGTTGCAATAGTCTTTTATGGTTGCCTTCTGGAACTGTCTTCCTTTATCTCCTTAAGGGCTATATACTCTGTCTCTTCCTCTAGAACTGTAAAATACACACCTTCGATGCTAAAATCCCTAGCTAACATGCAATGCACCAAAGGAAGGCCACTTTCATTATGTGAGGATAAATGACATCCATGTGAATAGATTACAGAAGGGAAGAAATATTTTTTTCCTGTTTGTATAACTTTTAAGAAAAAGAGATTCACTTGATGTTTCTACACAGATCATCATGTGACTCTTAACAGATTAAAGAAAGGAAAATTGAAAGTAAAAAGATATATACCTCACAGGTTCAACCTAAGATTTTATGGAAATTTATCTGTGACAGTCTCTTATAGAAAAAAGCAACAAACAGGATCCATGGCATCCAACTTCTTAAAAAGCAGGTGCAGTTTGGGGAGTTACCCACCAAATGTTGCTGTTGTTATATATTTCATGTTTGAACCTCACTGAAAGGAAGGTTGTACCACAGACTTGTATATGGGATTCTACCTTTAATCCATAAACTGGCACAAACAAGGCAAGTTGCTATGCCCTACTAGAGCAAACACAGCTGGAACAGCTATGATTAAAAGAACAATGAGCTAAAAAGCCCTCCATCTACATTATCTGAACTGTGACAGAGTAGGTACCAATTAACAGTGGGCCAGTGGACCCAGCAATTGATTAGGTGTGCAGGGTAGCAAAGCAATGAAGTGATGTTTATTCTTTAGTCTGTTAATGTAGTTAGGGTAGACTGGTGATTTACCAGAAAGCTTTTAGTTCCAAGTTAAACTTTGGTGGCTTATTGCTACAGCAACACGGTGGCCACTAGAGCTAACAATCTGGCAGATGTTTACATTGCACGTGGAATCCCTTCCCCGACATTATTCCCACATCAATTTAAGCAACATCAAGGCTTTGCTACAAATCTTCAGTAAGAAAGCAACAGGCGGATGGTTTATTACTGTTAGAGATTGGGTTTTTTTTTAATTGTATGTTGCTTCAGTTGCTGCCCTCAGAAGAGAATTGCAGCTTAGAAATGGTAAACTCAACAAATTCTGCTTTTTTGTATTTTGTGCAAACATATCTTCGCAATTATTTAAATCTCCCTCCAAATAATTTTACTGAGGTGCAAGTTTGCCCATGCAACATAATTGTCTTCAAATTGTGTGGTTCTCAATACTTCACAGGAAGTATGGGTGTGACCCAAGGAGTAAAATAAGAATGAAAGAAAAAGGCCACTAAGAAGATTGTAAAGGCTGTATTCTGAACTGCAGCTGATACAGATACCATAAGCTTGCAGAGGTGCAAATTACATGCATCCCCAAGTATTATTAAAGTGCACTGTAATACAATACTTTTCCCCACTTCATCTGTTTTGAGCAGAGAGGGCTGCTATGCTTGAATGTTGTCATAAACTTTAATAAGTTCATGCAGGTAATGGTTTTGTGGAATAAAAATGCTATCAGGGTGCAAAGAAACCTCATTCAATATCAGGTCTTTAGTTACAACAGATGTCAGACTAAAATCAGTATATAGCCCAAACAGAAACAACAACATGGTAGACACGCCATGAGCAGAGTCAGTTGGAGCAAGGGGTCAGACTGGATGGCCCGGGAGACCCCCTTCTAACTTGCTCTGCTTCTATGTTTCTAACTGTAACCATATTAGCAAAACATCTTACAGTACTTTTCTGGGTGGCAACTAAGTCCCCTTCACCAAAGTATGGAATGGACTCCACTGCAAGACCCACCTGACCCCAACATTGCCATCTTTTTGGCACTGGACTAAGAGTATCATCATCACTGAAGTTTTAGCTGTTTTAAAATTTGAATTTAAAACTTTTCTTGCAAGTTGCCCTGAGGATTTTTGTTTTGTTTTCAAAAAGGTGTCTAAAAATGTAAGAAAGAAAAAAAGTCCCAGAATTCCCTAGCTAACTGTTCCTGTCTAAATCTGCACAGGGCTGGCACCCTAAAAAATAATTTAACAATAACAACGTCTAATTGTTTAGCAGGAGAATGCATCAAGTCTTCTGACAGAACTCTGGTGGATACAAATGAATGAACCCATAACAGTGAACCAGAATTTTCTAGTAAAGGCCCATTAATGCTTCAAGTAATCTCCCCACCTCCTAAAGCCTCGAATAATGATTTATTACATCTTAATTATAATTTAATACGGCCAATAATGTGCCAGCTGATTTATGTCACTCTATATGAACATAGAACATCTATTTGAAACAACCTATATATCTTCTCTTTTACTAGCTCTGTGGAGAATGTCTTTGGAAATATACTGCCTTGTGTTGCTGTTTAGATAGGCACACCTAGTAGTTTAATGCAACAAATCTGCAACTGGAATTTCTTACACTACTTAAATATTTGCTGGTGTCATCTCATGAGGAAACCTTTTTAAATGGAAGAAGCAAACAGATTAAGAGTGAAAATGTGTTATATTTAGATACATATTTTAAGTGCAATGAGTTAAGAGCTCTTTTATGTTGTTACTGTTGCAACACGGTTACCATGGGAAAGGCACTTCCCTCCAGTAAGCTGTAGAACTAACTCATTAGCCCATACCAAGGCTGAATTCTGTGGGACTTCCAACATTAGTATCCCTTGTTCCCCTACTGCAACCCAGCCTTTGAACCTACCGTGGCCCCAGTATGATTCAGGTTGGCTACATGATACCACCAGGGCCAGCCCACAGCATTTTGCTCTGAGGTATTTTTGATACATGAGGCAAAGGAGCAGCAACAAAACAAGCCATACTCCCCATTCTTGTCAGGAAAGAAATACCATTATAACAAAATAAATAACACTCTTCTGTTTTGTGACAGCCAGATTCTCTGGCCTGAGGCAGCTGTTTCACTCTGCCTGAAAGGAGGGCCAGCTCCAACTGCATACGCCACTGTAGTGTGGGTGCCAACCACAAAGACAGTGCTGTGCCATGGTACTCCACTGCACCAAAGGTAATGAAATGTCAGAGTCCCTGGGACTGACGTAAAGTGAAATTCCATGCTAAAGAGAAACAGATGCTAGGCTTGGTTTACAAACATCACTCACCATTTGCAATTATTCATAACTCTGAACTTTCTTGAAATCAGTAAGGAATGAAAAGAACTTAGAGGAATGGATTTGCCCTTGTGCTAGGCTGCTGATACCTACATGTCCTACAAAAGCTCAGTGGCACACAGAAGTATTCGTTATTTGTTTTTTGGTGCCAGGCCAAGACCTTTTTATTTAAACATTATTTTAATTGCTAAATGTATTTATTGATTTTATATTTGTGCCGGGATTTCTCCTGATTTTTAATGTAATTGTATAGTTGTTTATTTGTTTTGGAAGCTGCCTCGAGGCTTTTGCGAATGGGGCGGCTTATAAATGTTCCAAATAAATAAAGTATTCACCTTTCCAGAGGAAAAAAGCAGTGGTGTCCCTTTATTCCCATTAGGTTTTTGCAGGATGCATTGTCAGCAGCATGACAGAAAAGCACCCTTCCCTTCCTGCACAAAGGAAAGGGGAGGAAAATAAAGGCCAGGTCTTTCCCACTGACCTGTGCAGGGAGAGAGACAGGGGGAGTACAACCCAGTTGGTCCTCCTGGACCTCTCAGCAGCTTTTGATACTATCAACCGTGGTTTCCTTCTGGATAGGCTAGCGGGATTGGGAGTTGGAGGCACGGCTTTGCAGTGGTTCCTCCAGAAGGTGGTGCTGGGGGACTATGGCTCTGCGCCATGGCAGCTATGCCATGGAGTTCTGCAGGGATCCATTTTGTCCCCTTTGCTATTCAACATCTACATGAAACCGCTGGGAGAGGTCATCAGGAGGTGTGGGCTGCGGAATCATCAGTATGCTGATGATATGCAGCTCTACCTCTTGTTTTCAACCAATCCAGGTGAGGCAGTGGCTGTGCTGAACCGGTGCCTGGCCAAGGTAATGGGCTGGATGAGGGCCAATAAACTGAAGCTCAATCCAGACAAGACGGAGGTCCTGTTGGTAGGTGGTTCAGGCTTCGGGATAGGGGACCTGGACCTTGTCCTAAATGGGGTTGCACGCCCTTTTAGGGACAAGGTCCGCAGCTTGGGAGTGCTCCTCGACCCAGAGCTGTCATTAGAAGCTCAAGCAACAGCGGTGGCGAGGAGCGCTTTCCTTCAGCTTCGGCTGATCCATCAGCTGCGTCCCTTCCTGGAGAACGATTGCCTGGTGAGTGACACATGCATTGGTAACTTCCCAATTAGACTTCTGTAATGCACTCTATGTGGGGCTGCCCTTGAAGACGGTCCGGATACTTCAATTGGTGCAAAACAGAGCTGCCAGGTTGCTGACGGGAACTGGGTGTTGTTCTCATATAACCCCACTCCTCCGTCAGCTTCACTGGCTCCACATTGAAGTCCGGGCCCAATTCAAGGTGCTGGTTATCACCTATAAAGCCCTTAAAGGCTTGGGACCTGGTTATCTAAAGGAGCGCTTGCGTCCATATCTGCCATCCCGTCCCTTGAGATCGGTGGCAGAGGCCCTTCTCTGGGAACCCTCTGTGAAAGATATTAGGCGAGTGAGTACCTGGAGGAGGGCCTTCTCTGCAGTGGTGCCCCACTTATGGAATACGCTCCCCAGAGAGGTCCGCCTGGCGCTGTCGTTATTTGTTTTTCGGCGCCAGGCCAAGACCTTTTTATTTAAACGTTATTTTAATTGTTGAACTTATTTACTGATTTTATATCTATGCCGGATGTCTCCAGATTTTTAATGTAATTGTATATTTATTTGTATTGGAAGTCGCCCCGAGACTTTTGTGAATGGGGCGGCATATAAGTGTTCCAAATAAATAATAATAAATACTGGCAAGGGTTTTGTTGGAGACTTGGCAGATAGCGAAGGGACAGACTCCTGCTGCTGGCAAGCTTCTAACTGTGTTCATGGAACCCTGGCCATTTAGCTTCCCAGAACTCCTTAACACAGCTTACTCACTGAGTGTGCCTATTATAATAAAATAATCAGAGAGGTATTGCATATCACAAAAACAAAGTTGGGCCATAATATACTGTTTCTCTTTAAGTCAGTGTAAAGGATCTGTCATTCTTCTTTATGGGCTTGCTATAACTGAGATGAGTAAAAACTTGATACATGTGTAAACTGTACTTCTCTAAAACTTAGATGAATGGATGTAACAAATTTTAATTAATGTTCATAAAGCATCCAAGAAATGAAAAGAGTCACATCAGGACTGGGGAAGCTCATTACGAGAATTTTCCACTACAGGATATTTGTTGTGCGATTCACATACTGCCTGGGAGTTTATTGCAAGGGTGAAGGAAGGAAAGGGGGAGAAGCTTTGCTCACATGCCTTCCACATTTTTAAATTTAATTTTAAATCCACATTTAAATTTATGGCAGGTAATTAAACACTATATGAAAAATAGTTTTGATTATGCTTTTATGCTTTTGATTATGCTAAGTTTAAACCACTGAAAAAATCATTCAGCATGGAAGACTGAGATATTTGGCATGCCAAGAGATGGTATAGCACAGCAATTAAGTGTGAATATCATCTCAGACATGTATTCTCTAGTTCACTGTGGTATTATTATCAACTGTGACCAATCCAGTTTTGGTCTGTTCTAAAGTCAACTCCAGGGCTGTGTTAGCCTGATATGTTAGTTGGAAACGTGGCTGTAGAGTAGCAACAATTTTGTGGGCTGGACACATCTGACCCAAACAAGCAGAAACACACTGAGAAGAAGGGCAGCTAGCATAAAGAACTTTTATCACAACGCCACTTGTGTAACAGGTATTCCAGAGACAATCTAATGCTACTGGCATTGTGCCTGTAACTTCTTATGTTCCTGCAATAAAATGTATATTAGTGCTGCTGTCTTACTGGATGCTGCTGCAAGTTCTGACTCAGTAGTCATACCTGTTATTCCCAAATCATATTACATTTGTCCAAAAAGAGAGTGGCAAATACACTTTTCATTCATGCACAGACAAGCCAGGTTTATCAGGACATTCACTGCTCAGAACTTCTCCTTTCTTCTCCAGTACTTCCTGAATGTTATTGCAGTTTTAAAAAATCTTCATCCTACCAAACCAGTTAATTCAGATTTTCATGGAGACTGAACAGCATCAGAAACGAAACCTTCTCTGTTAGTGAAGCATGGATTAAAAACAGCAACACAGTGCTGCAATTTGCTTTTGACCACTTGCAGTTTAGACACGTAACAATACAACAGGGAGAGAGAACACTCAAATACAACATCATGTTGGTCATGACTAACTTGTCTGATAGAGAAACATTTTCATGCAAAATACCAAGTTAAGTCCCTTAAAGCATTCTTTTTAAAATCAAGGAAATGGGATTCAGATGTAAAGAAAAGAGAAGATCCTACCTCTACCACAGATTTGGCATCCAGTCGAAAGTTGAAATCTCCAAAGACAAAATATGAAATTCTCTCAAACCGCTGATCTATAATTCTGAAAAGACATACAAAATTTTTATATTAAATGCTGTGTGCTCAGACGCAGGTGAAATAATTTTTGCAGTACTTGGTACAAACCATGGTGAGAATTGTCATGGCAAAGAGTTTATATTCAAGTGCTGTATGCATGCTAATCTGTAATTTTAAAGAGCCTAGGATGGCGCTGAGAAGATTGCTTCCAAGGTGGTACTCGGCATGCATACTGTTCACAAGCTCCCTTTGAACCATCATCTCCAACCTGGTGCTCTGCAGGTATCTTGGAATACAGCTCTTGTCAGTGACAGCCCAGATGCTTATCAGGAATAAAGGAAGTCCTAGTCCAAAACATCTGCAGGGCTCCAAGCTGAAGGAGCTCTACTAATCTAAACTCAACATGCATGCCTAGAATTGTCTTGGAAATACTTCTCTGCCATTGACAAAAAAGATGAGGATGACCATGAACACGTATTTGGCATGTGTATTTGTAGAGGGCAAGCTTAGTTTCTCTAGTCACACATGAGAAATAAACTAAGGCTAGTAATTAATTGGATAACTTCTCTCCTCAACATGCTTCAAACAGAGAGCCTATCGGGCAGTAAAGAGTGTGCAGTGAATGTATAAGAGCTTTTAGATAACTTTCCTCTTCTCCACTGTGAACTGACTAGTAGTCAACATGCAAAGGTACTCAAATGCAAATGAACCATTAGAAGGGTCCCAACATATGATGGAACTGCGCTGTCACCACAACACCAACAAGCTACACCATTCTTGCTTTTTGAAACCAGACAGGCCTCTACAGTTCTACACAGATTTCAGTGCACACGGAAAGCAGGGACTACCACATGATAAAGAAAAAGTGTTCTCCACAGCTTTCTGCTCATCCTCAAAAATTATGTGAAGTGATTTACAGCAAGTCACTATCACTGAAAACAAACCTGTCCCAAAATTAATTTCTTTCAGGGGTAACTGAGCTTCATTAATGTTAAAGCAATAATAAAATGTACATATGAGACCCATAACAAAATGTTGCAGAGTTCTATGTTCCTGTTCAGTGTTCCAGTTGCCAAGCCAGCCAGCCATGCTCTTTTCAGTAACACTCCATTCCATATACACACACCCAGTCAGTCATTCCATGGACACTAATACCCTCCTAAATGGATAGTACTATTTGGCTATATAAGGATCCACATCTGAACTTAGAAATAAGGAACGTGATTATTGTTAACAGTGACAGCAACAATCTTAGGCCAAAAAATTAAAAAAGGCAAGGACTCTGTACTAGTTGGCTGTGGTTTTAACAGGAAAAAGTTCAAACAAGCAGGATCTACTTGGAGCTATCCAAGGTGCTTTTTCTTCTTGCCTTCATCTGATAGATGCTACCTACTTCCTTGTTGGCCTGAAGGAATCATAGAACTGGGACACAAGATATAAAACATGCAGTCCTTTAGGTTTTAGCAGTTAACAGCTATAAATCTCTATAGCTGATCAAATATATGCAGGAAGTGTCCCTTATACCCAACAAGACTGGAGAGCTTTAAAGTTTGCTTTATTGTAATCCTACATTACACTTTCATTTTGAACATATCATGAATCAACATTTCCTATAAAAGGTGGCAATTAATCACCAAATGGAGTAATAAATTTCAATGATGTAAAAAAAGAAAGCAGCCAAGCCATGTCACCAGCATGGATTTAATGTTCCTCAGCAGGAGGTTCTAGTGCTACTTTCACACAATTCTTATCTGAAGCCTGTAATCACGTGATCAAACATACTGTAGTCTCAAGAATTACAACCCTATTCTACAGTGCTGCCAAAGTTGATCAAGCTACAGCTGTTTCAAGTTACTAGTAGAATGAGGGTACAGTCGGTGTTCACTGTAGCTGGAACTGGGCATGGCCAATAGTAGAACACATTTTACATCAATAAGGTACAAGGTGTAATACTTGAGATCTCCAGTTACAAAATGTTTCTTAAGGAACAGTGCTAGGAAATAGCAATGCTGAAGAAGTAGTCAGAATAGACTGTACTACTTTATTAATGTCAGCAGCAAAACAAGAAGAAAGTGCAATCTGAAGACTAAACCAATCTATTAGGGCATGGGCTTTTGTGGGCTACAGGCCATTTCATCAGATGCATGAAAATTTACCATAAGCCAGCAAGTACATGTACATATATGCAGAGAAAATATTATAAACAGTGAGGTCAAGTGGCAATGAAATACAAATAATACCGTCTGTGATAAACAGCAGCCGTTAACAGTGGTAACTGGCATTTCCCATAAATTGCATTCAAAGGATTGCATGAGTTGAGCAGCAGCCAGAACATCAGTGCATCAGAGCTTTCACCCATAATTCAGAGAGTGCTTTGGCAAGAAAGACAGTCATGTATGGAATTGCCCTACTCACTACATCTGCTACTACACAACCATTGATTATAACATTACAAACTAAAAAAAATGATAGGATAAATGTACATATTCTTTCAGCACAAAACAGAAAATGCTAGAGTTGCATGATGCTGTTCTGAAGTCTTCTTTTTCTATTTTCAGAAAGGAAAGATTTCTATTTATGGATTTATCCAACTATTTATATATTCCAGGGACCTTTCTTTTTGGCTCTTGCCTCTTGGCGTCGTCCCTTGTCTGCGTCCCTTAGCTGCGGCCCGGGCTGTCCAGGGACTCCATTCCCTGGGACACAGAGGTTTTTTTTCCCCTCCAATTTAAATTCATTTTATCCTTGTGTGTGTGTGCGAGTGGGTTTTTGTCTGGGAGAACTGGGCGAGTGAGAGGAACTGCAGGACAAACAAGGCAGGGGACCAAGGTAAGGTCTTGGAAGGGATACCAATGGCAGACCAGGAGAGGGCCTTGGCGGGAGTCATGGGTGTTGCTCTCCACTGTGAGAGCCGCAACATGTTCGCCCTTCTCCCCCAGGAGAGGCAGGGATACACTTGCCCTCGGTGCAAGATGGTGACCCTGCTAGAAGAGGAGGTGAGGTGCCTGAGGGCCGAGAGAGCTCTCCAGGGCCCCCCGGAGCAGCCCCCCTCTGGACGGAGGGTTGAGGGAGAGGCCACGGGAGGAGCAGCTGCAGAGACATGGAGGTATGTCACCCACAGGAGGAGGAGGCCAGCATAGCCACCTCCTTCTCCTGGCACAAATCTGGAGCTGGGAAACAGGTTCTCTCCACTTGGAGAGGCTGGGGCTGATGAGGCCTTGGGGGACCAGCAGGACTCCCAGCCTGGGACAAGAGGCGGCAAGGGAGCCGCTGCAGGAGAGGCGAGGGCCAGGGCACAGCCGCCCACCAGCACCGGGAAGGTATGGCGGCAGGTAATTGTTGTTGGGGACTCCCTGCTGAGGGGCACTGAGGCAGCGGTGTGCTGCCCCAACCTGGAGACAAGGGAGGTTTGCTGCCTGCCGAGCGCACGCATCCAGCATGTGAAGGACAGAGTGGAGCGTCTTGTTCGCTCCAGAGGTCACCAGCCGCTCCTGGTGATCCATGTGGGCACAAACGATGTGGCCAGGCAGGGTGTGGTTGGGACAACCAGGGACTTCGAGGCCTTGGGGAAGAAACTCAGGAAGCTAAAGGCCCAAGTGGCCTTCTCGTCAATCCTACCGGTCCGGGGATTTGGGCCAGGAAGGGACAGGAGGGTCTCCGAGGTGAACGACTGGCTTAGGGTGTGGTGCCAGAAGGAACGCTTCGGGTTCCTCGACACCCGACAGTTTCTTGCCAATGGAGTTCTGACAAGGGACGGGTTACACCTCACGAGGATGGGGAAAAGGTGCTTTGGAGATGCTCTAGCGAGCTTCGTTCAGAAGAATTTAAAATGAGCTGGGGGGGGGGGCTTAGGTTCCCCAGTAACGTGTTTGCACTGGACAAGTGTGGGGAGAGGATCAGGGCTCTGGGAGCAGGGTTTTAGAAGTACTGCAGGGACTCCTACAGAGAGGGGCCAGGTATCAGGGAGGATGGGAGGAAGGAGGAGGCTGGGAACTCCAAGGAAAGGAAGCGGTGGGAAGGAGTTGAGGTGCATGTACACCAATGCTAGAAGCATGGGGTAATAAGCAGGAAGAGCTTGAAGCTCTCCTGGGAATAGGAGGGTATGATCTGGTGGGAATCACAGAAACTTAGTGGGATGAAAGGCAAGTCTGGAATGTGAACATAGAAGGGTATCACCTTTTTAGAAAGGACAGGAAGGGAAAGAGAGGTAGGGGTGTGGCTTTATACATCAGGGAAGGGATAGGATGCAGTGAGATAGAATGAAGCACAGATGGGGATTCGGTAGAGGCAGTCTGGGTGAAACTTAGGGGTTTTGACAGGGAAAGAGACTTGACAGTGGGGGTATGTTATCACCCTCCAGGTCAACTTGAGACCCTGGATGACGTCCTGACAGGACAGATTCTAAGGATATCTCGGGGGAGAGACACAGTAATTATGGGAGATTTCAATCTCCCGGATATTAGTTGGGAGACTCATTCGGCGGTGACAGCCAGGTCATGTTGCTTCCTAGAAGCTACAGAGGGAGGGTTTTTCACACAGAGAGGCAACGAGGGGGGGAAACATCCTTAACTTGGTCTTGACCAATAGGGAGGAGCTGATAGATGAAGTACAGATTAGGGGAGCTCTGGACACGAGTGATCACTCCAGCCTTCGCTTTGAGATCAGGGGACTGGGGATATGCAGCAGGTCGAGCACCAGAAGCTGGGACTTCAAGAGGGCCAACTTTGGCCAACTGAAGGCCAGACTGGGGAAAGTCTCCTGGGATAGGTTACTGGAAGGTAGGCGAGTTGAGGAGGGGTGGATAGCACTCAAAAGGGAGGTTTTGGAGGTGCAAGCCTTTACGATAACTTTAGTCAGTAAGGTGGGGAGGTGGAGGAGACTGCCGCCACGGATGCGAAAGGAGGTGGTTAGAGGGATTAGACGAAAGAGGAACCACCGTAGGAAATGGGTACTGGCGAAAATAGACAAAAGGGTATATCGGGAGGAGGAGGCCCGTTGCAGAAGGATTCTTCGCAAGGCTAAGGCTGATTACGAGCTGAGACTTACCAAGAATATCAAGAACAACAAAAAGGTCTTCTTTCAGCATGTAAATAGGAAGAGGAAGGGGAGACAAGTGGTGGGACCTCTAAATAAGGAGGAATGAGATCCAGTGACTGATATGAGGGAACAGGCACAGATGCTAAATGACTATTTTGCCTCTGTGTTCTCTCCAAAGCAGGACGGGGGATATCCGCATAGGAGATTAGATGAGACTGGGGACTTAGGGGCACAGATTAGAGTCACCCCCTTGAAGTCGAGGGGCTCCTCAGGGCATTGGACATTACAAAGGCGCCAGGCCCTGACAAGTTACACCCGAGACTACTTAGAGAGTTGGCAGGGGTTCTCTCACGCCTGCTGGCCTCCATTTTTGAGACCTCGTGGAGAACGGGTGAAGTTCCAGAGGACTGGAGGGTGGTATCAGTGGTCCCAATTTTCAAAAAGGGTAGTAGAAGGGACATGGGGAATTATAGACCAGTTAGCCTCATGTCCATTGTAGGAAAAACAATGGAAAGGCTGATAATAGAGAGAGATCTAGTGATGCTAGATATGGAAGGGAGGCTGACAGCCACACAACATGGCTTCCACAAAAACAGGTCCTGCCAGACAAACCTTGTGGAATTCTATGACAAGGTTTCGAGATGGCTAGATGGAGGGGATGCAGTGGATGTGGTATACCTGGATTTCGGCAAGGCCTTTGACAAAGTACCCCATGATATCCTGGTGAAGAAACTGAGGAGTTTTGGGATACACCAAAGCACTGTCTGGTGGAGTGGGGCATGGTTGACTGACCAAAAGCAGAAGGTAACCATTAGCAGGGAATCATCGGGATGGTGGCCAGTGACAAGTGGGGTCCCCCAGGGCTCTGTCCTGGGGCCCATCCTGTTTAATCTTTTCATTAATGACATGGAAGAAAGGGTGAACAGTCTGCTGATCAAATTCGCAGACGACACTAAAACTGGAGCAGTGGCCACAACTGAGGAGCAGGTACTCCAGATCCAAAAGGATCTGGACGGACAATGGAAGTGGGCAGGAGACAACAGGATGGCGTTCAATGTGGATAAGTGCAAGGTCTTGCACTTGGGGCATAGGAATAGCTGTCATAAGTACAGGTTAGGTGACAAGTGGTTGAAGAGCAGCACTTGTGAAAGGGACCTCAGGGTACTGGTTGACTGCAGGCTAAACATGAGTCAGCAGTGTGATGTGGTGGTCAAGAGGGCGAATGCCACCCTTGCTTGCATAGCCAGAAGTGTGGCTTTCAGATCAAGAGAGGTATTACTACCACTCTACACAACTCTGGTGCGCCCGCAACTGGAGTATTGTGCTCAGTTTTGGGCCCCTCATTACAGAAAGGATATAGCCAGGTTGGAGTCAGTGCAGTGTAGGGCCACAAGGTTGGTGGCCAGCTTGCAGGGGATGGGGTATGAGGCGAGACTGAAGGAATTGGGTCTCTTCAGCCTGGAGAAGAGGAGACTAAGAGGGGATATGTTGGCGACATACAGGTATGTGAGGGAATGTCACATGGAGTAGAGACCTGTTCTCCCCTGTAGAGGAAGGCAGGACACGCTCCAATGGAGCAAAGCTCAGGGAGCCAATGCTCCATTTGGATGTCAGGAAGCACTTGCTGACAGTTAGGACCCCGAGGGTGTGGAATGGGCTTCCACGAGAGGTCGTTGAGGCCCCATTGGTGCGGGTGTTCAAGGATAGGCTGGACGTTCACATGGTGGGCATGTTGTGAGTGGAGCCGGCTGGTGCTGGAAGTCAGACTAGATGGCCCGGGTGGCCCCTTCTGACTCGCTCTGTTTCTATGTTTCTAAAGCTGGCTTCTTAAGCAATTGACAAAGCTTAAACCAACCCAACCTCTCTGCTGCTCCTGCTATCCCTTGGAGGTGCCACACTTTTATCTAGCCTTATCCATGTCTTTTGGAACATCACCACCACAATTTGTTCATGATACTTTTCAAGTGAGTATTTCTACAGATTTCTGTACTTAGCTGGATCAAAGTATACAAGCTGATACCAATTAATTTTGAACAGTTAGAGATGCTTGCCTTGCACAACATCACTATGGCAAGTATTCATCTTCCATATGTCTTGGATAAATACAAGCCATTTTGGCAGTATCATATAACAAGACTTCTCTTTTCCTCTTAACAGAAACATTAATTTCCCATGATTCACATTCATAAGTTGTTACAGAAAAAACTTAAGGCATGCATCCATCAACCTTTTGAATATTCTGGGATGATCCAATTTATCCAACTCTGTATAAGGGCATAGCAAGTTTCACTAGGATGGGATTTCTGGGCGGGGGGAAGGGGAGAGAAAGGAGCTCCTCACCCCCACCTCTGGTCCCCATGGACATTCTCAGTCATTCTTCCCCAATTTGCTGCCCTCCAGATGTGTTGGACTCCCACTGATTAGAAACGAAGGGAGATGCAGTCTGACACATCTGGAGGAAAGCTAGGGAGCTGAGTCAGCACAAGGATATCCAGAGTCTAAATCACAGTGCAAGCAATATTTAGTAGTACCTGCTGCTGTGAGGGAACTGACATTCTACCCACTCTGCAATGACCCTAAACCAAAAACAGGTGGTAGAAAAGAACTACTTTAAGGATGTGCAACATCTGTGTCTGTTCTGGTCTGCACTGTTTTTCTTGACCCAGAGGGAATAGGAGTTGTGAGCTGAGGTTCCTCCTTTGAGCAATCACAACCCACAGACTGTTTTCCTTGCAAAATGTTCCTCATTGATTCCAAGTATAAATCACTCAGAAGTGATCTCTGAACATGTACAGAGTGGTTTGTTGAATCTAGTCTAGTGTTTACCTCTAGGGACTTTCCTTATGAAGATGCCTGGGCTCCATTTCCTTGGAAGGGGCTTTCTGAAAATGAGCATGCCTCCTTTACATGCATTGCTCATTCATTGGGCCTCCCATCCCATCTGATGCCTTGCCATGGGTCTGAGAGCAGAGGAGCCCTAGTCTATGTCTGAGAATTCCTCATCCTCAAAGATCCCTCCCACTGGCTGTACATCTTTGGTCCTTCCCAGAAACTGCCTGGCTCAGCGAAGTGTCTGGCCTTGAGATAACCACCTCCATCTCCTTTATTTATTTATTTAGAAAATTCTAGGCCGCCCCATTCGCCGAAGCCTCGGGGCAGCTTACAAATAAATAAATTAAAATACATAAATAACAATATAAAATACACATAACTGTATAAAATAAGTCACCCTGGCCAAAAAAACTTTAAAATAAAAATAACATTAACAATTAAAATGACACTTGAATAAAAAGGTCTTTGCCTGGCGCTGAAAAACAAATAACGATGGCGCCAGGCGGACCTCTCTGGGGAGCGCATTCCATAGATTGGGCACCACCGCAGAGAAAGCCCTCCTCCGAGTACCTATCCTCCTAATTTCCTTCATGGAAGGTTCCCAGAGAAGGGCCTCTCCCGCTGATCTCAGGGGGCGGGCAGGCATATATGGACGTAAGTATTTCTTCAGGTAGCCAGGACCCAAGCCATTTAGGGCTTTATAAGTGATCACCAACACATTGAATTGGGCCCGGACTTCAATGGGAAGCCAGTGAAGCTGACGGAGGACTGGAGTCATGTGAGCATAACGCCCAGTCCCGTCAACAGCCTGGCAACTCTATTCTGAACCAATTGAAGTATCCGGACCATCTTCAAGGGTAGCCCCACGTAGAGCACGTTGGAGAAGTCAAGTTGGGAAGTCAGCAACGCGTGTGTCACTGTCGCCAGGCAGTCGTACTCCAGGTAGGGGTGCAGCTGATGGATCAGACGAAGCTGAAAGAAAGCACTCCTCGCCACTGCTGTCACCTGAGCTTCCAGTGAAAGCTCTGGGTCAAGGAGCACTCCCAAGCTGCGGACCTTGTCCCTAAGAGGGAGTGCAACCCCATTCAGGACTAGGTTCAATTCACCCTCAACGAAGCTCGATCCGCCAACCAAAAGGACCTCCGTCTTGTCTGGATTGAGCTTCAATTTATTGGCCCTCATCCAGCCCATTACCTTGGCCAGGCACCGGTTCAGCACAGCCACTACCTCACCTGGATAAGCAGGTTGCTTACCTGTAACTGATGTTCTTCGAGTGGCCATCTGTGCAGTCACACATATGGGTTCTGCGCCTGCGCAGTGCCTTTGGCCGGAAGATTAACAGCTAACGTTTTTTTGGCGGGGACTCTGCTCCCCCTCCCCCCTAGCAGTATATAAGGAGCAGAGTGACCGCCATTTTCAGTCTTTGAAAGACCGACGTTCGGTTCCCTATAACATTGCACATTAGTACAAGAAGGGTAAAAATAGCGGTACGAGCTATAGGAGAGATTATAATATTTAAGTAAAAATAATCGAACCACCCATGACACCAAGAGGGGTCGGAGGGTGGGTTGTGTGACTGCACAGATGGCCACTCGAAGAACATCAGTTACAGGTAAGCAACCTGCTTTTCTTCGTGGTGGCCTCTGTGCATCACACATATGGGTAGAATAACAAGCTTACCCCAACCGGAGGAGGGAGGTGTCATTATCGAAGGACAGACGAAAGTACAGCTCTGCCAAAAGAGCAATCCTGTCTGGCACGGACATCTAGCCGATAGTGTTTGGCAAAGGTGCACGGGGTAGCCCAAATGGCCGCCTTGCACACGTCCTCTATCGGAACTCCTGATGCAAAGGCTGAAGAGGCAGCGACAGCTCTTGTGGAGTGGCCTGTTGGAGTAGACGGTAAATCCAACTTGGCGAGCTGATAAGCTAGGACAATTGTATTAACTATCCATTTCGAAAGGCGCTGAGAGGTAACTGGAGAACCCCTGTCGCGCTCCGAATACTTCACAAAGAGTCTATTTGAATGCCGAAAGGATTCAGTCCTGGATCTATAAAAGGCTAAGCAGCGGCGGACGTCCAGCATATGTAAAGATCTTTCTATTGGATTTGATGGGACCGGAAAAAACGCCGGTAACACAATTTCCTGTTGCATATGGAAAGAGGTAGCAACCTTCGGCAGGAAAGACGGATCCATGAGAAGAACCACCTTTTCCTTGTGAAAATTTAGAAAAGGGGGATCCACTCGAAGAGCGCATAGTTCAGAGGATCTACGTGCTGAAGTCACTGCCACGAGGAAGGCTGTCTTCCAAGAAACAAGGCGTAAATCAATTGCCGCCATGGGCTCGAACGGTGATCGAGTTAATGCATGTAGAACCACCGAGAGACTCCATGTAGGCATTAGGGATTTTACAGTGGGATTCAGATTATTTAAGCCTCTCAAAAATCTTTTTATTAGAGGTTGAGTAAAAAGGGAGAAACCATGTATAGCTCCTCTGTAGTGGGAGAGCGCTGCTATATAAACCTTTATAGATGAAGGTTTAAGTCCAGACTGATGCAGTTCAAAAAGGAACTGAAGTATCTGTGAGACGGAGGCTGAGGAGGCTGGAAAAGAGTGTACATTGGTGAAGTTAGAAAATCTTTTCCATTTTGCTGCGTACGACTTCCTGGTAGATGGTCGTAGAGCAGATTCAAGAATATACTGCAGATCCGGGTGCAGGCTCTGCTGGGCATGCGTAGTCGGAATAGTAGGCGGTGCCGATACCGATGCATCGCCCCGGGTCACCGTATCCTCCATGCGGTCAGTTTCAGGGATTGCAAGTCTGGGTGACGAACTGTGCCTTCCTTCTGGGTGATTAGATACGGGAGAAGAGGGAGTTGAAGAAAATCCTCCCTGGAAACTTGAAGGAGAGTTGGGAACCATGGCTGTCATGGCCACCATGGAATGATCAGTATTCCTGTAGCTCCTTCGTGAATAATCTTTGCAAGCACTCTCATGATAAGTGGGATCGGGGGAAAAGCGTAAAAAATCACTCCTGTCCATGGAATTATGAAAGCGTCGCCCAGGGAGTCCTGACCCACTCCCGCTCTGGAGCAATAGGTCCTGCACACTCTGTTCCCTTGAGTGGCAAACAGGTCGATGTCTGTTCGACCCCATCGGTGAAATAACCTGTTTCGAACCCGATGGTCTAACTCCCATTCGTGGGAGCGTGACATGTGTCTGCTCAGAAGATCGGCTTCCGTGTTGTCGGTGCCCGCAAGGTGAACTGCTAGAATAGTGATACCTCTCGGTATACACCAGTCCCAAATCTGCATGGCGAGATGTGCTAGCTTCCGGGATCGGGTTCCTCCTTGTTTGTTTAAATAAAAGACTGTCGCCACATTGTCGGAGGTCACCTGAACGATCTGATGGAGGAGCAGATCCTCGGAAGCTTGCAGTGCTTTGAAAATGGCAAGGAGTTCCAGAAAGTTGATATGATTCCTGCCGTCCCGATGGCTCCATCTCCCTTGGGTACTTAGATTGGAGCAGGTGGCCCCCCATCCCAGCAGTGACGCATCGGTACCTAGGGTTACTGTGGGGTACCGAGGTTGAAATGGAACGCCGACGGTTAAATTGGCTGAGTCCGTCCACCATAGCAGGGAGTGGAGAACTGAAGCCGATAGTCGGATTCGTTTGGTAGGAGGGTCTATTTGTGGTCGAAACAGTTTGTTGAAGAACAGTTGAAGGGGACGTAGCCGTAGTTTGGCATGAGGGACCACAGCGATGGCAGCAGACATGTGCCCCAAAAGGCTTTGAATAGATCGGGCGGAAACTGTTCTTGCTTGCTGAATTCGGGCAATGCGATGAACGATCGCATATCGTCTGTCTCGAGGAAGGAAGGCTCTTGCCGACCTCGAATCCAGTCGAGCTCCGATAAAATCAATCACCTGCGTAGGGACAAGGGAAGATTTCCGTCGGTTAATGCAAAGTCCAAGGTCGTGCAACAGAGCGCATGTAAGTTCAATAGCAGACGCCAGTGCAGCTTCCGTATCGGCAACAAGCAACCCATCGTCAAGGTACGGGTAAATTCGAATCCCGCACAGCTGGAGGTGTGCACACACAGGGGCCATACACTTCGTGAAAACCCTTGGTGCTGTGGCCAATCCAAATGGTAGAACGTTGAATTCATAAACTTTCTGGTCTACCGCAAAGCGTAGGAAACGCCTATAACTTGGGTGTATTGAGATATGGAAATAAGCGTCCTTTAGATCTAATGAAGCGAACCAATCCCCTCTCCCCAGCAGCGGAAGAATACTTTGAAGCGTGGTCATCCGAAACTTCTTTGGTGTAATGAATTTATTAAGAGCTCTCAAGTCCAGTATTGGTCTAAGACCTCCATCACGTTTCGGAACCGTAAAGTATCTGGAATAGAATCCATGGAGTCCTTCCGATAACGAGAGGCGACGAATAGCTCCCTTAACGAGAAGTTGTTGAATCTCGTGTAACAGCACCAAAGAAGGCGTAGTATATCGAATAGGACTCGGAGATGGCACAACATCGAATTCGATTCCATATCCGTGCTGGATGATAGATAATACTCATCCATCAGATGTGATTGACTCCCAAATGGAGAGTCGACTCTTCAGTCGATCCCCAAATGAGAGGGGGAAGGGTAAAGATGGGAGGAGAGGAACGGTTCGCTCATAACGCCAACGCTGTCGCCTGTCCGTATCAAATCTACGGCGGCCCTGTTGGAAGCGTTGGGGTGGTTGCTGCCTGCGGCGCTGGTGACGTTGTTGCTGTTGTTGTTGCCGAAGCGGAAATTGCGAACGGTACTGCGGGCGTGACCATGACCACTCACGTCTAGGTAAAGATTTTAGCTCCATACGACGAGCGGTCATGCGGGACTCATGACTCTTCTTCAGTTTACTGTCCGTTCTTGCGTGGAAGAGACCAGATCCGTCGAACGGCATTTCTTCAATTCTCTGCTTCATTTCTTCAGGGAAGTTGCAATTACGCAACTAGGCGTGTCTGCGGAGGGAAATGGCCCCTACCAGCGACCTCGAATCCGAGTCTACGTGGTGCCTTGCAGTGGAAAGCTGTTGCACAGCGACTTGCATCGCTTCTTTAACAAAGGTTTTTGCAAGTTCACCTTGGTTTCCTGGCATTGTATCTATGATGGCATCTAGGCGTTGCATCAAAAAATATTGGTAACGCGCCAGGGTGGCCTCATAATTAGAGATCCTTAACCCTAGGCCCGATGCTGCGTAGACTCGACGGGCAAGGGAATCAACCTTTCTGCCCTCCTTATCTCTAGGCGAGGTATATCCACGGGCCTCCTGACCCTGCGATGATTCCACTACAACCGAATTTGGTTTTGGGTGGCGGAGGAGAAACGGGATGTCCTCCTCTCGCACCCGATACATGGACTCATATTTCCGTGAAGTCGGTTGCGGCTGAGCTGGAAGGTCCCATGGTTGGGTCATTGCCTGTCTTAAAGTTGTAATAAGCGGCAAGGCAACGGATGTGGATCGCTTGCCTCTAACAACATCATGAAAGCGGGCCGTGCTCGGTCCCGGCTGGTGGTGGGTTTGTATATCAAGCGATCTCACTAATCTGGCCATGAGATCGTTGAATGACATATAGGGTTCATCAGGTGATCCCGGTCCCTGTGATGTAACTGCCGCATCTGGTGAGGTTGAATCAGCCTCAGACTCTTCAGATTCCATCCAGTAAGGGGGGGACACATTGGAGGAAGATTCAGCCGATGACCCCGATCTGCCACGTTCTCTAGATGGGGCATTCAGGGCATCTCTGGGAGTCGAATGGAAATGCTCCTGGTGGGCTGGTGGCAAGGATCGTTTCCTGGTCGGGAAACAGCCTGCAGAGTCGTACTCTGCTCGTCTCGGAGCGGAGGAGTATCTGGATTGATACCAATCGTCAGATCTCGCATCCGAGGAACGGCTCCTACGGCTTTTTGGAGGGGAGATGGCAATATCAGTATCCATCTGTACCAACGGCACTGGGGTTGGTGATTGAGCTCTAGGTGGAGAGTCTCTTATTTCCCCATCAGAGATGGAGCCCCTCCTCGATTCCATGACGGGTTCGACAGCCAGCCGGCGTGGTGAAGCCGGTGGGGTGACCCTCATAGCCTCCTGGATGTTCGGTACCGAGGGAGTCAGTTCCGAGACTGGTATCGGGATCAAAGACGAGACTGAGTCTGAATGGCGTTGTTTTGCCTGCTCAGGGTTCCTCGGCTTTTTAGCCGGTTTGCTCGTCTTGTCCCTCTTGGCCCTCTTAAGCACAGGGTGTTTATCTGAATCACCGTGCTTTCTTTTCTCCTTTTGTTTCCTCAGCAGGGAAACAGGCTGGTCGGCCATAGCAAGTGCGCCTTCCTGAGAGGGGCGTGAAGGCGGAGCAATGGAGGAGGCCGGGCATTGCGGCAACTCAGCCGAAGTTGGACGGCCTTCGGGTGGGGCCACAACAGTGGACTTAGCCACCAGGCGGTCAGATTGGAGAAGGGCCTGATCCCATAGGAGTTTTCGAAGGCGGTTCTATTTTTCCTCGCCTGTTTTGAGAAGGCC
Organism: Varanus komodoensis; assembly: GCF_004798865.1. Lineage (NCBI taxonomy): Eukaryota > Metazoa > Chordata > Lepidosauria > Squamata > Varanidae > Varanus > Varanus komodoensis. The sequence goes on from NW_025335317.1 coordinate 29,442,785, forward strand.
AAACAATGGCCGCACTTATCGGTTCTGTGCCCCTCCGCTAAACAAAGGAGGCACAGATCATGCGGATCTGCTGCGGGCATTTTCGAGCCGCATTTTCCGCATTTGCGGAACGCCGCCCTTTGCGCCATCGTAGAAATTTGAAGAGAAGAAGATAGTAAAGCAGGAAAGTAATTTTTTTTTAGGAACGATAAGAAGAAGAAAAAATAGTGCACGTTAAGAAATATAAGTGAAGTAGTAACAACAAGAGCAAGGAATACAACTTGTAAGAGAAAGGGCAAGATTTTCGAACAAGGAACGAGGTAAGTGATAAATCTTAGCGAGAGCGAAGCGGCACGAGGCACAGCGAACGGCGGTCGCAAAGACTGAAAATGGCGGTCACTCTGCTCCTTATATACTGCTAGGGGGGAGGGGGAGCAGAGTCCCCGCCAAAAAACCGTTAGCTGTTAATCTTCCGGCCAAAGGCACTGCGCAGGCGCAGAACCCATATGTGTGATGCACAGAGGCCACGACGAAGAATGGTGGAAAATGAGAGGTAGAGCTGGGTATCATCAGCGTACTGATGATTCCGCAGCCCACACCTCCTGATGACCTCTCCCAGTGGTTTCATGTAGATGTTAAACAGCAAAGGGGACAAAATGGACCCCTGCGGTACTCCATGGCATAGCTGCCATGGTGCAGAGCCATACTCCCCCAGCACCACCTTCTGGAAACGGTCATTGAGATAAGAGCGGAACCACTGCAAAGCAGTGCCTCCAACCCCCAATCCCGCTAGCCTATCCAGAAGGATACCATGGTCGATGGTATCGAAAGCCGCTGAGAGATCCAGGAGAACCAACAGGGACGCACTCCCCGTCCTTCTCCCTGCACAGGTCATCGTACAGGGCAACCAAGGCAGATTCAGTACCATACCCGGGTCTGAAGCCGGACTGAAATGGGTCCAGATAATAATCAGTTTCATCCAAGAGTGCTTGGAGTTGTCCCGCCACCACCCCCTCCAACACCTTGCCCAAAAACAGGATGTTGGCCACTGGTCTATAATTAGTGGCCATCTCTGGATCCAGTGACGCTTTCTTCAGGACCGGTCGGACTACCGCCTCCTTTAAAGAGGCAGGTACCCGACCCTCCCTCAGAGAAGCGTTAACCACTTCCAAGATCCAGATCCCAATCCCGTGCTTGGCGTTATTTATTAACCAAGACAGGCAAGGATCCAATAGGCAAGTGATGGGACGTACTCGTCCAAGCACCTTGTCCACATCATCAGGCCGCAATAACTGAAATTCATCCATTAATTTTGGACCAGGCGGTGGCATTGGTATCTCCCCAGAAACCTCTGAGTCACTAGTAGAGTCTAGCTCGTGACGAAATCTGAGCAATTTTCTCCCTGAAATGCTTGGCAAAGTCGTCACAGTGGGCCGAGGGTGAAACCAGATCTTTCTTGGGGCCAGGATAAACCAGGCCATGCACCACTCGAAAAAGCTCCACCGGACGGCATTTTGAGGAGGCAATGGAGATGGAGAAGAATTTCTTTTTTGCCGCCCTTACTGCCACAGCATAGGCCCAATAATGGGCTCTTAAGTGTGTTCGGTCAGATTCATCCGGTGATTTCCTCCACCTACACTCTAGCCGTCTCCCAGCCTGCTTCATCGCCCGCAATTCAGGTGTATACCAAGGGGAAGAGTGAGCACTGCCCGATGGGAGAGGACACTTAGGAGTGATCGTGTCAACAGCCCTGGTCATCTCCCCGTTCCACAGTTCGACCAGGGCCTCGACAGGAGCACCAGTCTTGTCAGCCGGAAACTCCCCCAAGGCCTTCAGGAATTCATCCGGCTCCGGGGGCGGACCTACACAATCGGGTCCGCACCCTTACAGAGGGAGAGGCTGCTCTCGAGCACAAACCTCACCAGGAAGTGATCTGACCATGACAGGGGTGTCAGGCATAAATTCTTCACCCTCAGACCACCCTCTTCCTGCCCCGTTGAGAAAACCAGGTCCAGGATGTGTCCATATTCATGGGTTGGGCTGTTGACATGTTGAGACAGCCCCATGGCCATCATGAAGGCCATAAAGTCCTGAGCCGCCCCGGTCAGACCAGTCTCGGCATGGAGACTGAAGTCCCCCAGGACCAACATCCTGGGGGTCCTCAACACCAGGTCCGAGATGATCTCCGTCAGCTCAGGCAGGGAGACTGCTGGGCAGAAGGGTGCACGGTACACCAACAGAATCCCCAGTCTGTCTCGGTCGCCCAACACCAAGTAGAGACACTCCAGCCCTGGCCCTGAAGGGACCGGAAGTCCCGTGAGGGAGATGGAGGCTCGGTAAAACAAAGCAACCCCCCTCCTCTCCCTTCCAGGCGTGGACGGTGCTGAACCAAATACCTGGGCGGGCACATTTGAGAGAGGGCGACATTCCCCCCCTCTCCCGCCCAGGTCTCCGTTATGCAAGCCAGGTTGGCCCCCTCATCCACAATCAAGTCATGGATGAGGGAAGATTTATTGTGGACCAACCTGGCATTAAGCAGCAGCACCGTCAGGCCCGAGGGGCAGTTGACAAGACTACCTGGCACCCTCCGGCTGGGGGCAGAACCAGAAGGAGGGACAGGTGTCAGCCAACTGTCCCCCCTTCTTCTATGCAGACATATTAAGCCCCCACTGCTGTAACGCCCATTGCCCATGACCACGCCAATGGCGGCACCCCCACGCTCCCCAGAAAACTCAAGCGTTGGCATGGCCAGGGACGACTCCATAAAACAGATTAAAATACAATAAAAACTTTAAAACAATCAAAAACTCCCCCTCCCCCCACAATACAAAATTAGAAATCCCCCCCACCAACCTAGTCCCCCCCCCCCAGGCCAGCCCTGCATGGCCACAAACGGCGGCACCGCCCTTTGGCCGTCACCCTTCGGCCGCCGGCCCCAGGCCGCGTCCGGCGGGTTAAGCCGGCGCCTGCCCACACGCCCCGCCCCGATCTGGCATTGCTCTCACTGTTGCCGGTGGGGGGGGGGAGCAGAGGGGGCGCGGAAACCTGCCCGGCATCAAGATGGTGGTGCCCTCCTCAGCGCCGTTGACGGCGGGCCTGGCGTGGCCCCGGCGTCCTCCGTGCCCGGGGTGGCCCAGCGGTGGCCGCGGGAGCGGTGTCAGCTGGCCCCTGGCCCAGTGGTGCCCTCAGATCTGGTGGCGGCGGCAGAGTGGCGCGGCAGGTGTTCGGCCGCGGAGCTGCGGAGCGTGGCGGGTCCTTCATCTCAGAGTCTTGGCATAACCCTGATCCCATTGTGAGTTAATTCACATTCTGATTCTGAATCATCTGGAATGCAGCCAGCAGTCCATAAGAATGATTGCCCAAGACTGCCAACAGTACATTCATTCCCCACTGAGGCCCAGAGGTGCCAACTCTACTATCCCCTTGTGGCAGGGCAAGAATGCCCTTTATATTGAAGTATTTAACAGCTTTAAAGAGTAGATAATGATGAAATATTGCAATGTCTTACTGTTATCTGTATTTCATTGTAAATAATCCAAAGAATTTGGCTATTGGGTGGGATAGACATTGAATAAATAAATGAATATATATAAAAAGTACATTAAAGGGTCAGGGAGGCGATCGGGGGGTGAGGAGGATACCCTTGACTGCTGATAAACAGGGGGGAACTGATAGATGGGGTGCAGATTAGGGGAGCTCTGGATGTGAGTGATCACTCCGATCTTTGCTTTGAGATCTGGGGAATGAACGGCAAGTTGATTACTAGAAGATGAGATTTCATGAGGGCCAACTTGGGTCAACTGAAGGCCAGACTGGGGAAAGTCTCCTGGAAGGCAAGGGAGTTCAGGAGGGGTGGATGGCACTCAAAAGGGAGGTCTTGGAGGAGCAAGCCTTGACAATACTGCTAGTTAGTAAGGTGAGGAAGCAAAGGAGAGCACTGCTGTGAATGCGGTGGATGTTACAAAGGCACTGGACCCTGATGGCTTACACCAAAGGGTATTTCAAGAGTTGGTGGGGGCATTCTCGCACCCACTGGCCTCCATTTTTGAGGCCTCGTGGAGAACAGGTGAGGTTCCAGAGGACTGGAGGGTGGTGTCAGTGGTCCCAATTTTCAAAAAGGGAGCACATGGGGAATTACAGGCTGGTTACCTTTACGTTCATTCTAGGAAAGACAATGCAAAGGCTCATAACAGTGAGAGATCTACTAACACTAGATAGGGAAGGGAGGTTGGCAGCCATGCAACATCACTTCTGCAAAAACAGGTCCTTCCAGACGAAACCTTATAGAATTCTTTGACAAGGTTTTGAAGTGGCTAGATGGAAGGGATGCAGTGGATGTGGTTTACCTGAATTTCAGCAAGGCCTTTGATAAAGTGCCGCATGATATCCTGGTTGAGAAATTGAGGAGTTTTAGGATACAGCAATGCACTGTCCAGTGGATTAGGGCATGGTTGACAGAGTAAAAGCAGAGGGTAACTATTAGTAATGAATCAATGGGATGGACACCAGTGATGAACCTCCCCTCACCAGTGCTCTGTCTGGGGACCAATCCTGTTCAATCGTTTCATCAATGACCAGGAAGAGGGGGTGACCAGTCTGCTGATCAGATTCGCAGATGATACTAAAACTGTGGCAATGGCCACAACTGAGAAGCAGGTACTTCGGATCCAAAAGGATCTGGACAGACAATAGAAGTGAGCAGGGGACAACAGGACGGTGTTGAATGCAGAGAAGTCCAAGGTCTTGCACTTGGGACATAGCATTGGGTGTCATAAATACAGGTTACGGGACAAGTGGCTGGAGCACAGCACTTGTGAAAGGGACCTCGGGTTGCTGGTTAACTGCAGGCTAAACAAGAGTCAGCAGTGTGATGTGGTGGTCAAGAGGTCAAACGCCACCCTTGCTTGCATAGCCAGAAGTGTGGCTTTCAGATCAAGAGAGGTATTACTACCACTCTATACGATTCTGGTGCGCCTGCAACTGGAGTATTGTGTTCAGTTCTGGGTTCCACATTACAGGAAGGATATAGCCAGGTTACAATTGGTGCATTGTAGGGCCACAAGGGTGGTGGCCAGATTGCAGGGAAAGCCGTATGAGGCGAGACTGAGGGAACTGGGTCTTTCCAGCCTGGAGGAGACTCTGAGGGGATCTGTTGGAGACATACAGGTATGTGAGGGGTGTCACATGGAGGTGGGTAGAGACCTGTTTTCCCCTGCAGAGGAGGGCAGGACGCACTCCAATAGAGCAAAGCTCAGGGAAGCAAGGGCCAATTTGGATGCTAGGAAGTACTTCCTGACAGGACTCCAAGGGTACGGAATGGGCTTCCATGGGAGGAGGCTGAAGTCCCATCAGTGAGAGGGGTCAGACTAAATGGCCTGGGAGATACCTCCTGACTCGATCTGTTTCTATGTTTCTAAATGATTTTACTACATTGCAGTCTAAGACTAGGCAATAAGGTTTGTTGTTGCTGAGATCACATGCTGTGTAACATTACAGTGCTGCATGGGGTTTCTTCAGTAATCTAGCTTTCAAACAGTTGCAGGTAAGTTCCATCCTAACCAGATGCCATGAACACAAGATAATACATTTCATACTGGTCTGGCTTCCTTTTTAAAACCCCAACTTTTTCTTTTCTCTTTGTGTGGAGGGGCAACCAGATCAGACTTTCACATCCTCAATTCCATAGGCAAATTACTCATATGAGTCACTTGTGGCATCAAGCGTAAGAACTGACATGGGTGACCTAACCTCCTAAAGGTAATAATGGCTAAATGGCTAAAACCAGCTTAAACTGTTAACCCAGGTAGAAGAGGAAGGACAGATGATAAAATCTGAGTTAGCCACTGGGTTAGGCTTTGGGTTGGTCTGGAGTGTGCTAGGCACCTCATTGCACATGGAGGAGGAGGTCTTGCTGCTCCTGAAGAAACCTATCCAGAATCCAGAGGTTTTGGAAAACTAGCAGCCAAATACCTGCTCTTAGGCCAAGAGGTGGCTGTTAGGTGGCTGTTTTTTAGACTCTCCAAGAGGATACAGATGATTTGAACCCATAGCAGTCTGGGCTTCACCCTTGTTATGGGATTAATCTTTACTGAAAAGGAGATAGGAGGAATGCAACCCTCTTACTCAGTTGCTTGGCAGCCTTCCATGCCACTGACCATGGTATCCTCTGGTAGCATTGTATTATGGCGGTTTCATTCCTACTTGGGGAGTTGGTTACAAAAATAGCACTGGCTTATTATGACATGCCCCCTGGAAGTTATCTGTATTACTTTGTTTCTTATTGCACAACAGAGAAACAAACCATACCATTGAAAGGAAAAAAAACCCTAAAACTAAAATTAAAAATTTTGAATAAAAATTTAAATGATCCACAGCTCTAGTTTCATGTATATTATATATCCCTACCTTAGTAAATAACAGAGCTTACTGCTGTTATTAAAAATAATCAAATTTTAATATATTTATCCATTTGAAGATTATACCTAAAGAGCTTTCATTCAAAAATTGGAAGTTTCATTGAATCCTCAACTCACTCTGTGATTGTAGATGGCCATTTATCCTTTCATTTATTTAGGATACTTCTAGGCCGTCCATCACTCTGGGCGGCTTACAATAATGTTGTAATATTAGTATTTGGCTGTCGAAAGGGTCCTCTGGCATGCTGTGGGATGCTACAGAGTGCACCATAGCCTCCCTTTCAGAGCTAGCTTCTGCTGGGGGGCTTCAGCTTAGATGCTGAGGACCCCTTGTTGAGACTTCATGAGCCCTATGGATCTGTCCCCACTCATTCAGCTTATGTAATGATGTCAACTCAGGGATGGAGGAGCATTCTACTGTTACACTGGCATGATTTCCAGAGTGACATGAGTGCATACACATACCCTATCCCTGTTTCTTCATATGTAAAAGTGAGATGCATTCTTTAATGTAATTAAATTATATTCAACAAAGGTCATTCTTGATTTCCAACAAGAAGGTTAAGATTCAACTGATTTTTTCTCAGACCTGCAATATGTATTCAACATGCTCAAGTTCACTCGAGTGTTTCAAGTAAATAATAAGACAAGAAGAGACATAATTGACTTTCACTTGCTCTCACCATTTTATGTATGGACACTGAGATGGAAAAGATGCTGGGAAAGAGTTGTGGGGTGGGGGGAGAAAAAAAGGAAAGCTGTTACATATCAACTATTTGTGTGTGCACATTGGAGCTGCTGAACATGATTCAGTGTGACAAGAAGCACAGTGATCTGGCTAAACCATTTCTCAGGGCACTTTGTAAGGAGGATCAACTGCATTATTCCTTTAATAGCCATGTCTAATGCAATAGGCTAGTGGGTTTTGTCTCAAGCCAAGGTATCAGCTGCAGGTCAGAAGGTAACATTCTGTTTACAAGATTATTTCCTAAAGCACTTATCTTGCCTTGGGTGTGAAAAGTTGACTTTTCTGTTTGTAAGGGGGCCAAAAGAATTGAGGGAATGGGAAAAATTAGCCACACTGGGCTGGAGCTGAATAGAATTAAGTGGGAGGTCTAACAAAGGCCTGCAGTGGTGCTCAGCGGGATACCTTCTTAGCCACGTCATTGGCAGTTCATTCAGGCAAACAGTAACAGCGTCACCAACATTCCCACACAAAGACAAAGTTCTTCACACAGTCTATAAACATGCTTCTTCTGGCCAATTCATCCTAGCTTGACTATTGAAAGGAGGGTTCTTCTCCCACTTTAAAAAAATGAATAACAAAACAAAACAAAAATACCAACCTCTGGCTAAAGAGGATGAATAGGAGAGAAAAAGGAGAACCATTGCCACATTTCTAAGGAAGAAACAATTTTGAGGTCAAAATTTCTCAAATTTCCTCAAACAACTTTTAAGTCAAATGAAAAACTTGGGAGGTTAAAAATTAAAATTAGATGCATTATTATTTAACAGTCAGCTTTCTCTGAACACTGAAAAATCCCCACATGAATGTTGGTCATATGCCAGTGAAAGCAGCAACATTTAATGACAGTGCAGAGCACTCTTTATTTACAATGTAAATGTCATTTAAAAAATTCGACACAACAGAAATAATTTTGAGCAACTGTTTAATATACAAATGAAATTTAAAACATGTGAAGATATGGTGATAAGTTTTAAACTGGCATTGAGCAAAGGGATCTTTTTCAAGATTCTGAAGATTCCATTCTGTATTTTAAATATGAAGACTTCAACAAAGAAATTGACATAAAAGGCACGTGATGTATGTAAAATTGCTTTCAAAGTTACAATTAGTTTTCTTTGAAAAAAATACTTGTAAATTAAGAGAAACTGCAGCACCAAGGGGAGACCAAAGAACATTATAAATGAACTACTTCTGTTTTGTATGGACCTTTGGGGTTTTGCTTTGTTCTGTTTTGTTTTAAACTACTTGCTCTGCTTACAGTTAATCTAAACTTTGAGCTAAGAGTCCTTTTCAATTTAAATCTAGTAAGTCTCAGCATCCAAGATGAACCATAATTTCACATTACAGATCTAAGTAGAAACAATAGGAATGTTTGCATATAAGCAAGACCCCACTGTTCTTGGAAATAAGAAAGGGGCTCCCAGTGTGGTATCAGAATGAAGGTCACAGAAAGGTTAGTAGTTAGAGCATTTTCCATTTTGTATTTGTTTTATATTTAACTTTGCTTAGTAAGAGGTTGCAGTTCTAGGGGAAGAGAATGCTTAGAACTACAAGGAGAAATTAAGAGCTAATGGAATTATGCTCTTGTGCACAGATAGAAATAAGGCTGTTTCGTTCTTACAGGAACTTTTTAATAATGCACGTTGAACTCACACTTTTAGATCTTCTGGGGAAGCCCTCTTGCAAGTACTTGCCAGCTTTCAAAATGATTAGCTGAGGCTTTTTCTGTTGTGGGGAGAACACTGGGCAACCCCTCCCATGGTCTGGTCTGGTCTGGTCTGATTCAAGCCTTTGTCATCTAGCAAAAGGCAATTATTGGCTTTGTTCTTCACGAAGGCATTCAAAATGTGAATATTATAAAACAGCTCTGTTTATTGATCACTTTACTGACCCTGGTTCTGTTTTAAAAGATCTTTAAACTACTTATCCATATACTCAAGAAGGGCAGAGAGAAATAAAAGCATATAGTAGTGTGAATTGAAAGACCCATGAAAGTAGCTTTTCAAGACTGAGACCATAGCACAGTGGTAGAATACATGCTTTGCATGCAGAAGGAGCCAGGTTCAATCTTTGGCACAACCAGTTAAGAGGACCAGGTAGAAGACCTTAGGTCTTAGAAAGCTTCTGTCACTCAAAGCAGACGATAGTTCAGTTCAATAAGCAGGCTGAGCTGGTGATAAGACTGCTTCCTATGTTAGTTCTGTGCACCCAAATGGACTTTAGGTTCCCATTCACTGCAAATAGTAATCTCTCACCATCTGCAAAATGCTATTGAACTGGAAAGACTTGCCAAAAATATTGGGAAATGGCATGTAAGGCTACTGATAAAAGAAACAATAAAACCCAAAATATTCTTGTGTGAACCTAAGCAACACTTTGGATCACAGTATTTTTTAAGTACAATGTGGTTTAATTATATATAAAATGCTAAGTGAACATTTATTGTTCATTCACTGGACTGCCACAGTTCAATATCAGCTATGCTATTCCTTCTGAGGTTCACAGATTATGAGCAGACAAGCTGACAGTATGAATTGAGAGAACTGGCAGCATTTATTGAAGCAGAGAAAGGATGGAGAAATGATCATGACAATGATATCAAACCATGCTATTTGTATTACTAAGTAAGTAGAAAGATAATACAAGAAAAAGATGCAGGTCTGAGGTTTTCAGTTTCCAAGGGAACTGACACATTAGGAAAGGGATCAAAACTAAAACTCTCAATGCACAATGCCTTTAAAAATCAATGTTGTGATCACACTTGAAATACTGTCCAGAGTTCTGTTGCTGTATCCGATACTGCAGAACTGACAAAGTTACAGAAGGAGCAATCAAATTGAAGCAGGAAACTGGTGCAACTGCCCTACAAGCGGTTAGTAGGATAAGCTTTCTAAAGCTTAGAAACAGAGGAAGTAACAAGGGGAGGAGGGAAGACATGATTGATATACATAAAATGATACCTGTTGTGGAGAAAGTAGATAGAATCTTTTTCCTCCCTCTCTCATAATCCTAGAACTCAGGATGAACAAAATTACCTATTTCTTCACATAGTGCAAGGTTAACTAGGGAATTCACTCCAAGATGTAGAGATGCCTACTAACATGAGATGGCTTTAAAAGTGGATTAGTGAAATTAATTGAGGATAAGTATATCAATGGTTATCTACCGGATATTAGTGGCTGAGGAACATATGTGAAAGCAACATGTTGTCATCATGTTCTGCTTGTCAGCTTCCTAGTGGTAGCTGGCTGGGTACTGTGGGAAACTAGATACTCAATTATACAGGCCCTTGTATGGATTTAACAGAGTTTTTTCCTGTGTGTGTTATGGCAACACTGTTTGTCCTTTTGAACTATTCCACTTGTTGCTAAATATGGCCTACATAAAATACCTAGGCAGATGGACTAAAAACAATCCTTTCTTAAAGGAAAGAAATTAATTAGCAATACTCTAAGAGTAACCAAAGATAGGGCTAATGTAATTGCTTTCACTGGCATGTTTGAAATGTTGTAATACAGACATTAAAAAGCTTTACTTTATCATAATCTAGAACCTCTTGCTTTTTGATACAATAGCCAAAACCTATTAATAAAACAAAAACATTTCAAAAGGTCAAAGCAGTAAACAACAAGATGAAAGGTGTTGTCAAGAGACTTAGGTAATCATCTTAATACTTAGTGCATTTGCCAGGGCTGTTTAACTGATATGTGAGTACATTTTTAATTTCAACATAGTGCCATATGAACAGAACAACAAAAATCTGTATTTTTTAAATTAATTACCATGTCAGCACATATTAAGTTGGCAAGAAAAGACCACATCAATAATATATATGCAATTCAGGGAAAGGATTACAAGAAGAGCTCTAAAAATCAATTTTTAGAGCTGGAAAAATAGCTGTCTTCAGTCTGAATGGTGTTTCCATTCTATTGACAAATCCATGATCTTATCTGACACTGACATTCACCTAATGCAATGTTAGATATGTATAATGATATAAGTACTTATCAATTCTGCTACAATAAAATACTATTACCATTGTAATGGGTGAGCTGCTAAAAATGTTAACAGAATGCTTGTATTACACAAAGACTTAAAATACAAATGTGTAGTTCATAGGTTTTCAGGAAAGTGTTTCATTATCAAGTAAATCCCATAATTTTGAAGTGTGGGCCCAGTCTAGCAGCAATAATAAAAAATAGACAATAAAAATAACTGGATAAACAAGGTCTGAAAACTTAGGATGTGGTGATCAGTTAACCATTATTCAGAACTCTAAGAATCATGCTTGTAGGATATTAGTTTCAATGTTACACCTCTGGCTCGGTGGACAAATCGAAGTAGACAGGCAATATAAGGATGGTCACACCTTGATTAACTGCCTACCGCCTCACATTTTTAAAAGTTCTTTTCTGCAGGAGTTCACAAAAGCACTGTAAAATACAACAGCTATAGCCTTTTCCACCCTAAATACATACTGTGTAGATATACTAAGGCCTTGCATGCCTTCAGATGGTGTGTAAAAGTAAAAGTAAAAGGTAAAAGTTTCCCCTTGACATTAAGTTCAGCCATGCCTGACTCTAGGGAGCGGTGCTCATCTCCATTTCCTAGCCGAGGGAACCAGCGTTTGTCCACAGACAGTCTCCGTGGTCATGTGGCCGGCATGACTAAACACCGAAGTGCACGGAACCCTGTTACCTGCCCACCAAAGTGGTACCTTTTTATCTACTTGCATTTGCATGCTTTTGAACTGCAAGGTTGGCAGGAGCTGGGGCGGAGCAACGGGAACTCACTCCGTTGTGCAGATTCGAACCGGCGACCTTTCGATCAACCAGCCCAGTGTCAGAATCCCGGAATCTCAATTTGAGAAGAGGGAATAAAACTCGGGTTTGTGGGAAAGACCAAGCGTCCAGACCATCTGAGGCTTTATTGTTTTACCCCCAAGGCTCCCGCGGTACACTCACGATAATGCATGCATTACCAGGCAGGCAGAGATGAACTCTGCTGCAAAGCTTCAATACCATTACAGGGCATTTATAGGTACACAGGTACAGGGCAATTGATGACAGAATGCAGAGATTACAATAAGATTCTGAGGTCATCACATAGAGAACAGATAAAGAAATCTCAGTCAATCACACTGTAACAATGAGATTAAAATATTTCTAACTGCCTGTATTGACACTTTAGTTGAATAATTTGAACCCATCTCCAGGTCTGCTCAGACATGTAAATTCAAGCTACTAGAAACTATTCATGATAAGCTCAGACCCTTATCTCAACTCTAAACATTCTGTATGATCAGGGCACATGAAGCCTTCTGGGCTATCAAAAGATTATTGTAAACTGAATTCCAACAATGACTATTTACAATGTATATTTGGACTGAATGGCCTGTCTACTGTAGCTTACACCTAAAGGCAAGAGAAAGGAGTGGGAAAATGCCATTTTAAACAGTGACAGCTTGGTTTTGAGAAGGAAGACAGGATTTGATCCCACAATGCAAAGGCACACAGGAGTAATGCTTTTCAGACAGGATTTATCCAAATTTTCCCAACACCAGCAGCACAGCAGTTTAAACCACTGCACCACCTGCAAGACCACGCATGGCTTCAGATGGTGCGTACAGACTGATAAAACCCACATTTGTGACCAGCTCCAGAAGTCTGTAAATGTGAACTGGCCAGATAAATATTACATTTCCTGCTACTGGTGAGTGTGGTGGTGGTGGTTGTGGGAAAATCATGGAAGGAAATGTGTTGAAATTCTTAATGAGATCAGATAGGTCGCTGCAGATCTCCAAGGGTTTACTGCTACAGATCTTTCCCAATCCAGGCTTCCAAGGTTCCAACTGAGCCACCCTCCTTTCTCTCCAACCACTAATTGTTTGGCAATTTCCTGATTTATGCACTGTCTCGGCAAATGGTTGAGATACTTCTTCTAAGGCTTTGTTACTGGCAGCAAGAGCTTTAAGCTGAAATAGGCTGGCATTTTTGGCATTTTGGTAGCAACACTCAGGACTACTTACCACTGAACTTAGTTCCTGAAAAAATCTCTAAAACTTGGGCCGAAAGAGATTCAGTAACCTTGGTGGAGAAAATTATTCAAAACTACTTTGTTTCAGCTACATGTGCTATAGAAATGTAAATAATGATAATGGTGATGATAGTAATAGGAAAATTTCCCTGGGCAGGAAGTTCCAGTCCTCCAAAAAGCAAAAAAAAAAAAAAAAAAAAAAAAAAACACCCCACCAGAAAACATGCACTGTGGCCCTAAGAACTGGTGCAAACAGAAGGGAAGTTACTCCTCAGTCCAGTGTAGTATATATTAGATGTAAATCCATGCATGCTTCTTATCAGTGCTGAGATCCAGCAGCCATCTAGCCAGAAGCATCTCTGGATACAAAACTGTGTTCCAGCAAAAGCATGTTCTACGCACACTTAAGGTTTTGAGCAACAATGGACTGTTACAATTCTGCTTTGGCTGCTGGTACTGTGTCTTGGGCTCATGTACTCCCTCAGCCTTCTTCCCCTCATGTGCTCTCATTTTGTCACATGACAACACTTGTACTTACCCAAATTGTGTAACACTAGATATCACCCCTGGTTCTTCAAATTGTGAGCTAGGGTTCTAATTCTCTGTGCACTGGATTACGTAACATTCATTACTTCTGACCAGTGGTGACAGACATCTATGAAGCCAAAATGGCAAAAATTCCTTGGCACTGACAACACTGAAAGTTATCAGATAAGACAGCAGTCTTACATATTGAGGGCTATGATACAAATATATTTGATCATGTATTTCTCCTGTAAATGTAAGGGAGCAGAAGAAAGGAAAAGAGGAGAAATGTTAATGAGATGGGACCCATGAATTCAATCTAAATTTGTCATCTTATTCAATGTGATGAAACAAATACATTTCCTAAACTTCAAGAGATCTGTTGACTTAGTCTCCTAGTTTAGAAGTAAAACTGCAGCTTGCTATATTTTAAAATTTTTGCCAAGAGACTGATAGAATATCAATGCTATTTTTAAAAGATTAATATAGATATCAAGAATAAAGCCATGTTTACAAACACCCAAGTCCTCCAGTTTCTGGAATGACCCAGATCTTTGACACAAGGTTTGCCACTGCCTAGAAACCAAGTGGCTTTTTTTCAGTTCATTCAGCTGCAAGTTCTGGGAAAAGCCCAAAGAGAAACATTTAGATTGGAGGAGTCTTTGAGAAGATGTGACAGTTGACTGATGAGCATCCATAAAATGACAAAGCATTGCTGTGTGGAGCCTGTGCATCACATTGCCTCACCCTGGGAAAACTAATTGCTTTGAATTGTTCATAGTAACATTATTTTTCTGGCAATCATTTCTTTTGAATACTCAAAATGAGCATGAAACAGCTCCTTTGACTGGACATAAAAGTTAAATGTCCCAATGTTGATCAAATTAACTTCAGCTATGTGACAATGGACTATATTTGTGAGAAAATAATGAAGGTCACAAAGGGGGGCTTTATGCCAAGATTTCACAGTTGTAATGTAAAAAAATGTTTCTGTTCAACTAGGCCAAGTTATGCTTCAAAGAGAAAAAAGAAGGGCACCATCACGTTTGGAAGGAGGAACAGCCCCTCCCCCTGACATGGTTTAGATAAGTTTAGGACTGATTTGGACTAATGTCTTATTATCCTGCTTGCCTCTATGATTTTAGCCAAATGTTCACAAAAGTACTGAATCCTTCAATTCCTGGTAAAAAAAGGCTCAGTTGATTTTCTTCCATTTCCCCAACACTGACCTGTTTCAAAGTAATGGAAAAGGTTGAAAGCATAAAACAATGCTAAGACCACAGACTTCTGGAAGAGTAAGTCACATATTTCCAAATCTCATAAATTGTATTAACTAAAAAAGTTTACATATTACATTAAAATAGCATACATATGGGATCTAATGCAAATAGTTTATACAAGAAACTTCTGCTGGGCTTCAATTCTTACAATTTTTAAAAATTTCCTTTGATTGGGGAAAGTTTTCTTTAAAAATCACCTTATAGAAAATGCTATACATGTGTCCGATAGTAGTACTGATTAGTTAACATGACAATTCGATAAAAACTTTTAACAATAATTAGAGTATGCTATATACTTGTTTCATTTTCCCCTTTGGAAATTTTTATTTGTTCAGTATTGTCCTAGTCCTTTATATTATCAACATTTTAACATTAAAAACCCACCTCACAAATACTAGTTTCCTTGCAACACCTTGGATTCTATGCAATGTGTGAATTATTATCTAAGTTCAACTCTTTTTATCATACTTAAATCCATCCTTTCAAAAAAGTCAATTTGCATTCATTCCTTTTTGTAAATAATTAAGATAGAATGCAGTGTACCATGGTCACTTCAATCTTGCATAAATAGTTATAATAAACTGGTGTTCACACTGGCCAAGATGCATCTAGTAGACAGGACTGTTTCACTTACTCCCACAGCGACTTAAATCAACTGTGAAAAGATGTTTCAGTTTCATTCAGTAAGGGTTTAGCTCATTAAACTCTTTTCCTTCTCAGTATTGTTCCTGGAGCTTCAACTGCATTGCTGTTAAATGCTCTTTAACAGTTTAAAGGCTTTAGAGGAAAAGACTTATCTCTCTCTGGTTTTAACAGCACTAAAACTGCATTATTAGGGCATGCAGATAAGGGGATTTAAAGGCAGGGCTTGAAACCTCTCTCTGGCACCATATCACTTCTGCAGCTCAGCTGGAAATGTAGAACTATGGAGCTTTAAAGGGAGATTAAAAAGCCAAGAATAGAAGTACTTTCTTTCCTATAGATGCTCTCACTTTCCCCTTTCCTACTGTCTGAAGGAGTGATGGCAGACAATGGTCCAAGATGGTTCCCAAAACCTCGTGAATGGGGGCACTGTTGGTGGTAGCATTCATTCAAAGTGAGCTTCAGTGTATTGTCCTCCCCAATCAGCAGATCAGAATAGAGTTTGCTGGTGGCTGCCAAAAGGTTAGCAGTGCTGATGAAAGGGGTTTCCCATTATTCACTGCTCTTACAGAACTACCCTTTTGTGCTTGGGCAGCCCATCATTTAACTATGGAGGTCCGGATCTGTGGCTGGCTGCTTTCTCAAAATGAGCAATCTATGTGAATGCAAGCCCCACAGTGGTAGCACCACCTAAAATTGAGGGTTTTCTTTTCTAAAAGGCAAGAGAGCTGGGCTTGATTTTGGCACTGTCACATTGCAATGATATACCACCATGACATCCTTGACCTACAATTAACACTACTGCAACCAGACAATCTTCTAATTCTTGTCAAGGCATTTGTGGAGAGGTCCACAAGTCCCCAACAAGTCTAAGGAACACACAGAGAAAATCATTAATAATAAACAAGAGGTTCCTTAGACCATCACAATAAAAGTAAAAGCAATGGAAGTAAACCACAGATTCCCTTGAAGAATATTACCAATGCACAGAAAGTAGTCTCGGCTGAGACTACAGAAAGCAGCCTATTAACATGATATTCATTAGAGCAAATTGGACAGAGGCTCAATCACGGTCCACTAGCAGATCACTGGTCAATTTCCACTTGGCCACCTAGTGCCTGCTGGTTGCTAGGATTCTTGCAAAGAATGCTGGCCCAGGTGGACCATAATCTTATCCAGCAAAGCACGTCTTATGTTCTTAAGCAAGAGTGCACCCTCCTGATCACTTAACATGGATTAGTTATTTATTTTATTATTTAAAACATTTCTATGCCGCCCCATCGCAACAAAGCCTCGGGGCGGCTCACAACACATAAATACTAAAATTATACAATAAATAATACAATAAATAACACTCCCCCCCCAGTGCATTCTTGGCTTAAACAAAAAACCTAGTTAATAAATAATTAACAGTTAAAATAAGTTTTAAATAAAAAGGTCTTAGCCTGGCGCCGAAAAACAAATAACGACGGCGCCAGGCGGACCTCTCTGGGGAGCGCATTCCATAAATGGGGCGCCACCGTAGAGAAAGCCCTCCTCTGGGTGCTCACCCTCCTAATCTCATTCACAGAGGGTTCCCGGAGGAGGGCATCTGCTGCTGACCTCAAGGGGTGGGAGGGAATATATGGGCGCAAGCGTTCCTTTAGATAACCAGGTCCCAAGCCGTTTAGGGCTTTATAGGTCATAACCAACACCTTGAATTGGGCCCGGACTTCAATCGGGAGCCAGTGGAGCTGATGGAGAACTGGGGTTATATGAGAACAACGCCCAGTCTCCGTCAGCAACCTGGCAGCTCTATTCTGCACCAACTGAAGTATCCAGACCGTCTTCAAGGGTAGCCCCAAGTAGAGCATGTTACAGAAATCTAATTGGGAAGTTACCAGCGCGTGTGTCACTGTTGCCAGGCAGTCATGCTCTAGGAAGGGATGCAGCTGATGTATCAGCCGAAGCTGAAGGAAAGCGCTCCTCGCCACCGCCGTCACCTGAACTTCCAAAGACAGCTCAGGGTCGAGGAGCACTCCTAAGCTGTGAACCCTGACCCTCAGAGGGAGTGCAACCCCATTTAGGACAAGGCCCAAGTCCCCCATCCCGAGGTCTGATCTGCCCACCAACAGGACCTCCCTCTTGTCTGGATTGAGCTTCAGTTTACTGGCCCTCATCCAGCCCATTACCTCAGCCAGGCACCAGTTCAGCACAGCCACTGCCTCACCTGGGTTGGTGGAAAACGAGAGGTAGACTGGGTATCATCAGTGTACTGATGATTCCACAGCCCACACCTCCTGATGACCTCTCCCAGCAGTTTCATGTAGATGTTAAAAAGCAAAGGGGACAAAATGGACCCCTGTGGAACTCCACGGCATAACTGCCATGGCACAGAGCCATAGTCCCCCAGCACCACCTTCTGAAATCGGCCACTGAGATAGGTTATGCCTGAATAGCTGAGATATCCTGAGTATGTCTGCACTGTAAATTTTACAAATATTGGTAAGTCACAGGGTCTGGTGGCCCTGATTCAAGAAGGGATTGAAAAAGCACCTTATTGAATATTGGTTCAGTAAAGCCAGAATTGAGATTAAGAGTCCACTAGAAATAGCCAACTGAACAGTCAAAGTGCAGAACAGTTGAATCACACCAACTCAGACAATACATCTGAGTCTTCTACTACAAGGAACCCTATACTTTCTGGACTTGCAGGCCCTTTTCACAATTTGAGAAATTGCTGTGGGTGCCCTCACAAAATTCCTACTCAGTAGATTTTGGCTTTGGTATCTGGCCATCACATGCATGAATCTTAGCCTGCATCTTATTCATCAAAAAATTTCTTGTACATTGGATATCCCTGAATCTCTGTATTAATAATTGACCTGCTTTGCAGAAATTAACAAATGGAAGTAGAAATGGATTATCAATGAACTTTAAAGAGTTAAAAGGTAGGGTTTTTTTTTTTTCCAAAACTGAAGGATAAACACCCACCTCCTATAACACAATGGATTGAGAACCTTACAATGCTGCTGATGCATTTGTATAAAGTTGTAGGCATTTCCTATAAAATCATGTGTGTGTATAAAGCTCCTAGAATATTTTTTTACTCCAATAACATCTTTTTCAGAGATTTGCCAGCACATTCAGACCCTTTCAATGCTGCCTTAGGGTGCTCCTGGGTGCTGTGTTGGGAACAACAGCTCTATTAGATAACTTATGAACACGAGCAGGCCAAACCAGAAGCTAAAATCTATATTTGTTCTCTGAGCAACCAAGACTGTTGTGAAATAGGTGTCTCTTAAGTAGTGAAAGATGTACCTTGTTTCCTTAGTGGTGAAAAATGCATTTTGTATTCAAGTTACTTGTCCTTTGCCATCCTGCCATTTTGTGCTGGTGCTCAGAATATTTCCCAAACTGCCATGAGTAGGTTGCAGGTACAATACAAATATGCTATTTGGGTCTAGAAACAGAGTGTTGAACATGTTTATTGACCTTCAGGCAACAGTGGAAGGCCCATCTGATTTGTTCATTCATGCATATGGCAGGATTTCTAAAATTTCTGAACTTGGCAATTCTAAGCTTACCTTTCATTTTTTAAAAAAATGTGCTAGTTGTAGTTGGATTACATTTAAAAAGTTACAAGAATAATCTTTTCATATTCAGAAGACAATGAAAAATGTAGGGCAAAAAAGAGTCTACTACCTACCTGTCAAGTACATAACCAAGGGCCTTATTCCTTATTCCTGAGTAAACCGATGGGCTTGTTTCCCAAGCGACTAAATTGGAAGCATCATGGAAAAGATGAATGTTTACCAAGTCAAAGGCACTGTGACAAAAGGAAGAAAAGGAAGACTCAGAGTAAAACTAAGGACAAATAGCAAGAAGGAATGCAAATAATAATCTGAGCCTCTCTAGATTTTGATACTTTATGTTTAAGACTCCCTTTAAGTGTTTATGCTCAAAATTCTGTACACTCATTCTAACACCAAACATTTTCAAATATTAAAATACATTTGGAAATAAATCCTAACATTATTTATGAACTTATAATGGAAAGAATATCAGTAGAGATGGAATAGGTGTGAGTCAATGTTTCCTTTCCTATGTGGGAATAAGATAGGATTCCATTTTTATTTAAAAGTTGCCTCTCAAGTTACATTTGAAAAACACAGGGGAATCCTTATGAGAGTGACAGCTCTGAAGTATTTGAAATATATCACACACTAGAAGAATGACAAAATCACAAATGTTTTCAACAACTTTAAACTACAAATATCTTCTCTCTAATATAATCAAATATAATATACTTCAAATACTGATTTCAGCTTCATTTCAAGCTCACTTAGTGAACAAATGCTCCCAACACTTGTGGGAAGAAGCAGAGATAATATACAATTCATATCTAATTTCTCTTATTTTTTCTATAGGTTTTTGGATTCTAGCTCCTTTGAAACAGCTTGTGAAAATACTAGTACTTAAAATTAAGTGTGATTAGTGAGATAATTTAATCAAGACTAATTTATTAGTAATAATTATTTTCAAATATTAAAAAGAAAACAAAACAGAACTGAACTGAACAGAACTGAATTCAAATGAATAAACGAGAAAGCAGCCCTAAAAGTTCCTGCTGAATGATCTTTGGAAGAGGAACAGGAAGAGTGCAACCTTTTTACTTTTCAGTGTTTTTGTGCATTGATCCTTTTGAGCAACTGGACTGTACCCATTAGTTGGGGCTTTATTTCACAGTTGCTTAGCCTTTTTGTCACTATATTATTTAATACTGATATAAAGCCACTGGGACTGGGCATTAGAAAATCTGGATTAGGTTTCTCAAATATTAAATTATATTATGAAGTGAATCAATTAAGATTTATACCAAATATATTGAAGCCTTATAAAATAATATGGGCAGAGAAAGAACCACAGCAAATCTTTTAAATCTTTTTCTTAAACAGGATGATAAGAAGTGTGTAAAAAAGATAGAAAATCACCTTTAAAAAAATATGGTGTGAGTTTGGGAGACGTCCAGGGAAGAATTTATGCTGACAATTTCACCAATAATTCCAGTAACAGAAATTAGAGGATTCCCAAAAAAAGTGAGAGACAGCTTGAGAAAAGTATTTAAAACCCCCCAAATATTTAGGGTAAAAGACTGGATGGAGAAAATGGATAATAAGGAAAGGGTAATAGCATTATTTGGGAAAGAAAAATTAACCTGGTTTAATGTTATGCAACTGGAACAATGAACTATAGAATGGTTGAAGAAAAACAGTAAGTGGATAGACCTTATGAAATTTGAGCAGACTGTGATGTACAGGGAGACACAAGGTAGTATGCAAACAAGGAGGATTATAAGTGGTATATACATATGATTTTATTAGACAGGGAGGATATATATGCTCTTTAAAATCTCATGGGAAATGAATTTAGGGAAGGATATAGAGAAGGTGGAAAGGGGAAAATATGGGATAAGAGAATATTAAAATATGTCAATTAGAATTAAGGAAATTTTTTATGAATTCATATGGAAATTTTATCTGGACTACGAAGGAAAGCTAAGATATCTAGCTAAGTGTATCCTCCTGTACATACCATATTGAGCAACAATATGTTGTTGAGTGTTAGACTGGATAGACTGGACATGCACATGGTAGGCCTGTCATGAGTGGAATTGGCTGGAGGAGGGGTCAGACTAGATGGCTCAGGAGGCCTTTTCTGACTCACCTTGATTCTATGTTTCTATGTTTGTCAGGTAACTGTATGTAAGAATGTCCTCTTGGTTTTGGCACCCATTCTCTAGAATGCTTTCCCACATGTGTTCCAAAGGGTGGAAACTGTGGATAGCATCAGACAATTCTTGAAGATGTATCAGTTTACACAGATAGTTCCTGACTTGTAATGGCAATGCTCTGTTTTAGCATATTTTGATGTATTTATTATTTTACACAGTTTGTATATTAGATTTTATATAGCATGTCACACATTTTATGTATGTTACTTAGACATCTTAGGATGTCAAATGGTATACAAATAGTTTAAACATATAAAGTTGCACATAAAGGGAAACTTTTTTAGACTGACCCATTTAGATGCACTAAACTTTGGCTAGTTTACCAAAACCACCATTTGTATGTATATCCAAATCTAATCTGACAAACTGAATATAGCTTGTTTGTGGCTTTCAACTATGACTTAGAACTACATTTTGAAGCTTGTTTGTGAAACAGTTTGTACTAAATGTGGTTTGCTATTAGAAGTGCCAGCTAAATATTTGTATGAATATGCTATTAAAACGCAGAAAATGAAACTGTACGTCTGTAAGTGATGTACTGGAGTGTTGGACTGAATCTGAGCGTTCTAATCTCCACTTGGCCATGAAGCTAAGACTGGATGAGTTACTATCCGTCTAACCTTCTTCACATGGTTGTTGTGGAGACCAAACAGAAGAAATGGAGGGCCATTCAACCAGCCTTGTGTTCTTTGCAAAAAGAGGCAGAATATGAACATAATACAAAATTAATAATAAATAAATTGCAGAAGTTGTTATCCATTGATTTTATCACATACTGGAAAGAAAGCTTTTCTTTTCTATGCAAAAGTTGGTGCAAAAACAAATGTAATACACAGATGATTGTTTCTTTCAGCCAAAAAACATTTTAACAATTCTGCTGGAAGCTGTACATCATATATTTAATCATGTGATTTTCAGAATCAAATTCCTTGTTCATGCATAAATTCAAAATGCATAAACTTCCTTTTGCAAGTGACATGAAGTTAGGCTAAAAAGTTGCATGAGTTATTCCTGCTGTGACAACTAAGCACCATGCAAACTGCTGGTTTACAATTTCTTCACAATAGTGCACCTGTGTACAACATAACATTGTTATATACATAACTTCTCCTTTCATATTACGTACCAGTCAGTAATACACCACCTTGTTCGTATGAATCCTTTTCTGGACCATTTACACTGGAAAAGTAAAATAAAGTATAATATAAGCACATAAAAATACAAAAAACAGAAGGAGATGAACCTGCTAATAAGTTATATAAAATTATCCTTAAACACTTCAAATGAGAATGCACCAAGACAAGCATTCAAAGTGCATGACACAGGCAGGCTGCTTACCTGCAACTGTTGTTCTTCGAGTGGTCATCTGTGCATTACACATATGGGTTCTGCGCCTGCGCAGTGCCTCAGTTGGAAAGATTCCTCTAGCTAGGCATAGAATTTTCTGGTGGAAGCCCTACCTCTTTTCTGTTACTTGAGTAGCTGGGTTCCCGCCATTTTCTCAATTCAACTGGAGACTGTTGTTTGCCCTATGTGTATGTCTGTAAATGTCCTATCATTATATTCATACACATCCACTGACACCAATGTGGGGCTGGTGGGTGAGTTGTGTGAATGCACAGATGACCACTCGAAGAGCGACAGTTACAGGTAAGCAACCTGCCTTTCTTCATTGTGGTGTCTGTGCATCACACATATGGGTGACTTGCAAGCTTACTATAAAGGAGGTGGGAGGTGTTGTACATAAAAATAGGTAACAGCATATCCCAGCCTAGGGAGCAGCCCTGTCTGGCTCTAATATGGAGCCAAAAGTGGTGGAAGAAGGTGGATGTTGTCGCACACACATCTGGTCTGGACAACACATGGAATGGTGGTCTCTCTTGGAGTGCCACAGACGCCAATATCACCCCAATGTAATGTACTTTTAGAGTGTCTGGTAGCCTCAGTTGATAACGGGTATGCTAATTTAATTGTCTGTATGACACCATTGGGTATGGACTGAATCATTATTGAAGTGGTTCATATATTTGGTGAACAAAGGCTTTGATTGCAAACAACTGGATTCAGGAACAATAAAATGCTAGGGTGTGGGAAATGTCAAGTGAATGTACTGGCATTTAATGTCAATAGACAGTAATAGGTATAGTTCCAAGATCACTGTAGGTGTAGTTCCTATAGTTCTATACCTTCCAAGATCACTGGCATAGTAGGAGGGAGAGAATTAGGGAGAATGGACAGACAGGTATGGAGTATCACTTCCTCCTTGAGGTAAGTGAGGTTGGAGGATCATTCTGTAGTGGGCAGAGAATTTGTGCTCTATGAACTGACTTTGAATGGTGACTCATTAGTGGATGTAACACCATGGAGAGGTTCGTACAGGGGACAGTGGAATGGACAGGAAGATCCAGACTCTGAAACCTCTCAAGAGGGCCATAAAGGAAGGGTAAGTAATCCAACTAGCCCTCATAAGACCTCGCAAGTAGGAGATTTTGGATAGAAGTATTTTGATGGAGAGTGAAGATTGGAGTATTTTAATAGAAGTTGGTGTAAGACCTCTTGGCACAGGGTATGGGTACTCCTGTATATTTAGTAAGGCTGACACAGCAGAGTAGAAGAAAAGGTCTGTCGCGTAATCTCCAGGTTCCCTGATAAGAGAAAGCATCTGGTATTTTGATGTGATGCTGCCTGTAGGACATCTTGGGTTTGTGGGCCCAAGTCAATGGCTGTAGCAGTCAAGTAATTAGGAGGACTGCAAGGAAGTTATTAGTGGAGAACCACACTGGGGTTGCACTTACATTGGAGCTTGGATAGGAGAAGGAGCTTATAGTTGGAGGGGGGCAGGGTAGTAGTTGAGGCCATTAAATAAGGGGTCTGTCACACTGTAAAGCAAAGCCTATGACCATTGGGACATGTTATTGTTTCCTGTGTGGTTAGATTGGAGGGTTGCCTGAGGCACCATGCTTTTCTCATGGTAGCTCATGTATAGCCAGTCTACATGTTTGTTATTGTCTTCAAGATAAGAAGAAGTGTAGAGAAGCAAAGGGGACAGTTCCCATCCATGGTATGCAGGATGCATATAGCCTGGTAATCTTGTGGCCTCCAGCTTTGGATGGTGGCCACTGTGTGGAGGATTCTCTTTCAAAGTGAAGAGGTCTACTCATGGGGTATCATGTAGTGAAGATGTCATTCTGGGTGTTTGTGCTGAGTGACTTGGAATGGGTTACAGTTGAGTGTGTTGGCAGTAATACTTGGGCCTACAGCCGTACTGGTTTAGGAGTGTCCAATCTTCTTTGAGGTGACGTCTCATAATGGTCTACAGCCATTCTGCTCTAAAGACAGTCGAGCTCGTTTAAGGTGATGTCACCAATGTACCAGTCCTATATACGTAGGGTCAACTGAATCAGTACAATAGATCCTGTTTCACCCTGTTTGTTGATATAGAAATAAAGGGCTGGTATTGCCCAAGGATATTTGGGTGTCTTTGCAGACCAGCACATCCTGGAGAATGAGGAGTATCTTGTACACAGTCAGTGAAATGTATGCCCCAACTGGCGAGAGCTGCATCAGTGGTTAGTGAGCCTGTCAGTTCCAGAAGTAGGAATGAAGTCTCTGCAATAGATCCTGTGCAGAATTAGAGTGTTTCTTGGCAAGTCAAGCCTGAGTCGAGATGCTTTTGTAAAACATAATATTCATAGTGGGTGCATTCATAGCCTGACATAATGCATCATGGCAACAGTCGATGTCATGTGCCCTAGTAACTGCTGAATTCTTCCAGTGGGGCCCTTGAATTGGTAGGAAGGTTGGAGGCTGTAGACTTGAGCTTCTCCACCCAGTCTTGAGATAGGCACAGAGCCGGCATGGAATGGAGAACCTCCCCAGGGTTTGGCATGGTCTGTGAAGGGATAAAATGTTCTCTCTCTTGGCAATGTATGGACCCAAGCAGTAAGAGTCATGCAGGTAATCTTGAATGATCATAGTAAGTCCTATTACATGTCCACTACTAGCAACCATTCATTGAAGCAGGGGTAAATGTGGATCCCTTGCAGTCACCAAAGTGTACATGCCAAAGCCATGCATTTGGTAAATATTATCTGTACCATGGAGAGCCTGAATGGTAGCACCTTGAATTTGAGGGTGTCAGTACTGATCTGGAACTGCGGAATGGATGCGGACATGAACGTATGTATTATTTAATCAAAGAGTGTGAACTAACCTCCATTTCTTAACAGCGACATAATGCCTTGCATGGAATTACCATTCAGAACTTTTTGAATGGGATAAAATGATTTACTTCTTTGCTGACCTCACTCTTTCTGAAATGGTAAAGTAGTGCGAATAGACACTGTATAACCTCGGACTGGTCTATCGCACTTTTTGGTAGTAATTTAGGAACTCTCTCTGGTAGGCTCGGAGGGGGAAGGTGCAGGGAAGTTTTATTTTGCATTCATACTGTACCCTGAAGCAACTACCAGTCATATGTGATGAATTCCCAGGTGGGAATGGTGATTTAAGCAGTCCCCAAGTAGGGGTTGGTTGCTAAGAGGCAAATTTGTGCTGCTTTTAGGTGCTGTCTCCTGTCAGAATCGATGCATTTCTTGTCTTATTGAGGCTGGGTATCATCCCAGCAGCAGCGATAGTCCTGTGATTGCCATTTGTATTGTGGGCAGTTGGGTAAAGGGTCTTGCTGTCTGGATGAGTAGAGCTGGTACTGGAGAATTGAGGCCATGGGTACAAATGTGTCCTCAGCTGAAAGGGACTGATGGCCATGCATCAAGCTGTGTCTAGACTCTAGTCCATATGGGCATGAAAAAAAGGCCTTCTTCGTCTCTGGAACCACAGTTGGAGTGATAGTGCATTGTTGCCATCTGTTGCCTTGAGAGCTGGGTATGGAGGACTCTGTATGGAAGACTCTATAACTAAAGTCTCGGTATTGAGGGCTCCGCACTGAGGGCTCGGTATCGAGGGCCTTGTATCGAGGGCTCTGTACCGAAGGCTTGGTATCAAGGGCTCTTGCACGGAAGGCTCTGCACTGAGGGCTCTGCACTGAGGGCTCTATCACAAGAAGTCCTGATATGGCAAAGTGGCAACCATCCTTATCAAGCTCCAAGATGGTGGAGCCACGTAGCGCTCAAGTTGCTAGCGTAGTCAAAGCAGATGATGTGGTCAGAGTGGTTAAACAAAGTGGTGAACTGCAACGTTTGGAACTGGCAGCTGGGCAAAGCTGCTTTTTTCAAGCCTTTTTTCCTGTTTAACGCCCTCAAGCTTGAGGTGCTTTGTCCTCTCATACATTTTTAGGCATATTGGAGGTAGCCATTGTTCTGAAGCACATCCCATACTCTAGGGGCCCTAGCTGTCAGGAGCACTTCCTGGCATCTAAATTGAACCTTAGTTCCCTGACCTTTGCTCCATTGGAGCACATCCTGCCCTCCTCTGCAGGGGAGAACAGGTCTCTACCCATCTCCATGTGTCCTCCCCTCACATACCTGTATGTTGCCAACATATCCCCTCTGAGTCTCCTCTTCTCCAGGCTGAAGAGACCCAATTCCTTCAGTCTCACCTCATACCCCATCCCCTGCAAACCGGCCACCAACCTTGTGGCCCTACGCTGCACTGACTCCAACCTGGCTATATCCTTTCTGTAATGAGGGGCCCAAAACTGAACACAATACTCCAGTTGCGGGCGCACCAGAGTCATGTAGAGTGGTAGTAATACCTCTCTTGATCTGAAAGCCACACTTCTGGCTATGCAAGCAAGGGTGGCGTTCGCCCTCTTGACCACCACATCACACTTGTGACTCATGTTTAGCCTGCAGTCAACCAGCACCCCGAGGTCCCTTTCACAAGTGCTGCTCTCCAGCCACTTGTCACCTAACCTGTACCTATGACAGCTATTCCTATGCCCCAAGTGCAAGACCTTGCACTTATCCACATTGAACGCCATCCTGTTGTCACCTGCCCACTTCCATAGTCTGTCCAGATCCTTTTGGATCTGGAGTACCTGCTCCTCAGTTGTGGCCACTGCCCTGGTTTTAGTATCGTCTGAGAATCTGATCAGCAGACTGTTCACCCCTTCTTCCATGAAAGTGTAGGAAATTACATGAGAAATGTTGAGGAAAGCTGAGGTAATCATATAGGTAGAGGATCCTGAGGCACTGCAAACGGTGTTTAAAAGCGAACTGAAAAAATGGTGGGAACCCAGCTATTCAAGTAACAAAAAAGGGTGTGGGACTCCCACCAGAAAATTCTAAGCTTAGAGGAATCTTCCTGATTGAGACACTGTGCATATGTGTGATGCACAGAGACCACGACGAAGAAAGATAAGATTCAATGTAGCCATGATTTTGGCAGAGCTTTACATTACCTGAGCAATTATATCATATAGCAGGGGTGGCTTAGATCTGGCCTACAAGGCATACTGGCCTACAAGTTCCATCATCCCACAGCTTGGACTACAATGGCTATTGCTGATGGGAACTACAGGCCAAAACATTCAACTACCAGATCTATTGGATTGTTCCAATATGAGCCTTAAACCTTGATTAAATTGGGTGTCTAATCCTTCCTACAGATTTTTTTTCCTTATAAAAATCACTGAAACTGTTCTAGTAGATTATCTATTTAAGCAAATTAGCTGGATGCAGTTCTTTGTAGACAAATGGGCATAACAGCAAATGTTTTTAATTGCTCAGAAAAAAATAAATATTTAACATTGGCTGAAAAATCTGAAAATGAGGTAAGCTTTGCATGTATTGCCACTCACAGGCCCATTGAATTTCAGTCAGTCATGACCAAATGTCCTCCCTTGCAAATTTTCCTAAAATTTGAAGCAACAATGTAATGGGAAAACGGAGGTAAAGTAGATCAGGTTTTTTCCTTATAGGACTCAACTAGCCAATACTATGAAATGCCATCCATCAAATAAGGACATGTTCAATTTACATCTTCAGCCAATCCATGACAGGCCAGTGTATGGTTTGAATAGAAAAATGTTTCTTCTCCATGTTTGTGAGAGATGGTCACAATATTAACTTCCATGTGCGCATGTGTGGAGATTTCGAGAAGATTCCAAAGCTGATTAATTAGTCTTTGGCAGGAGAAGAGCACAGGGATGCTACTCTGTCCCATAGCATGAAATGATATCTAGCCATGGTAGCTTGGAATTCACCATCTTTGAGAGAGTGGCAGAGGAAAAGAAACAGTGACCAATAACATCAAGGCATCTACCTTCTTTGTCAGATGGACTGGCATACTCCCTCCTAGAATGACTCTGAGATAATTGTTAGGTTGAGGGCATTGAAAGAGAAATTCAGCATCTTTCTCTTGAACCCAATACATATTTTCGAGTCTACAAGGTGGAAGGGCTACCGATGCTGGGGACTTCCATTTGTGGCACACTGCATCAAGTAAGGTAGGTAGCAGTGGGATGGTGACTGGACTAGTGAACTTTGCGTAGACTGCTTCGAAAACTGGATCTTTTGCACTAGTAGGTTCCTGGGGTTAAGCCTGAGACTGTGAGCCATGAGGAGTACTTGGGCTGAGAAGAGGCCTGAGTCCTCCAGCACACATGGAAAATCTATCATTGGTACTGATACATCGCGTATATGGTATATATTGGCATTGGTCCAAGAGGATATGGATGAGATTGATGAATATTGTCCACATTCTGAATGATGTTTGGCTAGGTCTGATCGGTGTCTAGGCAAGCTGGAGAGTGCTTGTCTTTCACAGGGAAGAGCCATCTGTTTAGCATCTGCTAGGGATCCAGAGAGTAGAACAATGAAGCTGGGGCCAGGCTGGGAAAAATATCAGTGAGATCTGGATGAATTCCAATGGGAACATCTGTGTCTGGAGTTGACAGAGCCCCATCACTCTGTATAATAATTGGCATCCAAGTCCCATTGGTGTCAAGGGGGAGTTCAGCATTTTTGTATCCTGAAGCAGGTGGAGATAGAGAGTGGGAGCAAGGTCCGGATTGTTCTGTTTGGAGGAAAACATTCCTTCTGTTTGGAGGAATCAAAGGTACAGGTAAAGCATGTCTCTGTATGAAGGCATGATCTGGTCTTAGTAAGATTGCTGGGGATGGATTGTGAATTTCCCCTTCCGAGACCAAGGTACTTTTCAGAGGCTGAGAGAGAGGCTCCTGTGTCTGTTTCAGTGTTGGAGCAGAAGGATGGCTCAGCTCTTTGGATGGCACAGTGTCTACTGTACATGGGAGGCCAGTAACAGGTGGAATATCCGAGCGCTTTTGAGCACGTTTATGGCTCTCCTTCTCTTTAGTAAGGGTAAGCAATTTTGGAGCTTTGGTCTTCTTGTCTGATTTTTTCTGTTTCCTCAGTTTTGGTGCTTTTGCTGGTGACAGGTTTAAGGCTTTGTCTCTGTTAGCAGGAATTGGTGCCCTGGAGGTGGATGGTTGGGCATCTTCTGCATGAAGGGCACGGTTCTGCCGTTTGGCTTTCAGCCAGTCTGCTCGATGTTTCCTTGCCTGTTTAGTGAAAGCCTGGCAATGGCAGGAGGAGTCGATGACATGAGAGTCTTCCAAACAAAAGAGGGAGAGGGAGTGGCTATCTGTAGGAGGGAGTTTACTGCCACATGCCGTACAATTGCAGAACGGGGCTTTGAGCACTATCTTGTCTATTCAATGAGGTGAAGGGAACAGTCTTTTTCTTTCTTTCTTTTTTGTAAACAGAAGGTAACATAAAAAAGGGACCCGCTAAGAACAGAAAACTGAGAAATCATTGAAGATGAACAACTTTGTGAGGTAAGTGGAAGAGGAACTTCCCAATGAGCTCACGATGATAGTAGAAGAAGAGTTGAGTTCTCGGTGGTAGCCCTGCCTTTACACTAGCCGCACTGGGGGCTGGGCTCCTGCCGAATACTAATTAATCAACTTTGGAATCTTCCCGAAACAGCTCCATGCATGTGTGCAAAGCCCACATGTGTGATGCACAGAGACCTCAAAGAATAACTGTATTTCCAGCCCACAAATGTTAGGGCTCAATCAAGCCTGAAGCAAATGATTTATCAAGACTGGCCATTTAAAACAGAATGCACCAAACTGCACCAGTAAGAGAGAGGAAGAAAATGCCATGAATATTCTGAAATCTTTGTCAATTTGTGCTTATTATGGGTGAAGCATAGATATCAGTTGCCAATTATTCTTTTGATTTAAGCACATGAAAATAAATTAAAACAAATATTTAAAAAGCAGGAAGATAAACAATTTTTCCACAAATACCACTAAGAACTTTCAACTACTATTTCTGTAAATTTCTTTTCTTGTCTCATATCTATATTTACCTGTAATTTTGCTGATCTAATTTTATCATAGTGCTGTTAACAGGATTGAAGAAACAACTTTTCTATTTTTTCATTGTTAAGCAAAACAAATTGCTCAATGATTTATTTTCTTGAATGTTTTATTCATATATTGAATCATGTCTACACAACATTCAGCAAATATGATATCCATGTTGAAGCCTTCTTACCAAGTTATCTCTACTTGATATGTTACTGTCACACAAAAAGCAGCATTATATTAAAATACAAGAGAGCCCAGGGGTTAATGATTTCAGGAACCCACCCTTGCTGGATTTGCACAACACTGCAAGCTGCATAGGAAAGTATAATTATGCAAATCCCACTAGCACATGAACTGGGGAAAATATTTCCTGTGGCCTTCCCCTGCCCATGATTTTGCAAATCTTGTCACTGCAATCAAACAGCCATCATAAGTGTGTGTGTGTGTGTGTGTGAGAGAGAGAGAGAAAGAGAGAGAGAGATAGATGCATGTATCTATGCATTCTTAACATAAATTCTATCTGTAAAGGGCTCAAACATACAACAAAGTGGGAATAATTAAGGTAACCAATTCCATGCTTCTGTGTTGATCTGGCTCATACTTAATTTCATATTTGTTGCCAATACAAATTAGGACTTCAGACTTACAATGTGGAAATGTATGAAAACTGATTGTGCCAGGGCAGATCTATTTGGGGTTAGGCTAACATGCTTACAATTTTACAGAATGGGGCTATACCTGCTGACTCCACCTGTCATGTTGTGAAGGTCAGAAGAAAGCCAGGGACATTTTTGAAGGAATGACCAATGAGATTGTGTTGGGTTTAGAAGTGACAAGAAGCTGATATGAACTATTATGTTGCTTTATGTACAGACATAAAATAGTTTAGTGGGGAGGGAGAAGAACTAAGACAAACAGAATTTTGGAGTTTTTTAATACTCAGTTTATGATAAGCAAGTTTCCCCTGGTTCACTCCATAACCAGCTTAGACTTTCTCAGTTGTCTTCAAAGACCCGAAGAGAGCTAAAGAAGGTCCCAAAGACCAAGGGAGTTCAACAGTACCCTACTGCTGTCATCAAGCCCAAGTCTGCCATTTCAACTCATTTTTCCAGTAAGATACATGCTTCCAAAACAGTGACCTCTCAGAAAGTAAGATACCTTTTGTGACCCTGGACCAAATATCAAAGCTGTTCAGGATTATCTATGGTCTTCAATAAAGTGTTATCTAGATTTTAGAATATGGCAACTTCATGCCCCAAGAAATGAGTTCAGCATCTTTCACCTTATATAATATTAAGTCTCTCACTAGTTTTCCTGTTAATAAGATTCCTTTAGCCAGCAGACAGATTGTGAATACAGGCAGTTTCATCTACTAAAAGAAAACATAAATCATCATTGAGAAAGGAGAGGCTGCAGTAAGGTTATCACCGTACAGGCTTCTCCATGAAAGGTTTGCATTAAAGCATTAGTGAAATTAATTCATCTTTCACAAGAGCTTTGAGCAGTATCGGTGATCTATGATAACAACCAATTTCTCACTATGGAAGGGGAAAAAATTACTCAGCCCTTAAAGACTACACAAATCTGCTTTTTAAAAATGACCTAACATTATCTGGAGTGTTGCTCCCAAAGGCATTGTTTGAGATTCATGCACAGCCAAGAGAACCCATAAATCAGTTCAGAAAGTTTTGTTACTTTTATATGCAGTGGGCTGTAATTATTTTGAATTGCATTATGCCTCAATCATTGTAATTACTTTTAGATCATCCTTAAGCGGCAGTAATAAAAAGAAAAGGAATCAGTCTTAAACCAAGGGTAACATGCACCCTATCAAAAGAACATAACTGTTACATTAGAAGATGGTGTAAACACATAAGCAATGTAAAGATGATGCACATTTTGCTGAGTAAGCATATTAATAGTCACTGCTTGCACAGCTACTCACCACAGCTCATTAAGACTCTTAATAAGCACACATGGACTCACTTCTGTGTGCACACATGTATAATTAAATGTTTTTGATTCAGAGGGTAAACAATGCTGATTGGGTTGGTACAAGATTTGAGAATGCAACACTATACTTGTGTTATGCTGCTTGAAGGTCAACAGGACCTGGGGGAAGACCACTAGGACAAATATGCTGGTGGAACACATCTGATGCAATTTTATAACAACCTACCCTTGACTTCCCTCCTCTTGATTTCAGTTGGAGATAAAAAATAAAAAAGGGAAGGTTCTGCAACAAAGCTGATCTGTTTATATCACCACAACTTCCTGGTGGTGTTTTTTTTATGATTGGACACTGAGAAGTAACAACCAGTGAATAAGCCACTAGTAGCAAGAAGGCTCTTACCTTTATAACTGGTAGGCCTATGGAGTCACTGTAGCCATGTTACTAGTGCAAAAGAGATCACAATTAAGCCCTTAACCCTTTGGAATGCCCATTTGTTTATACTTACCTCTGGGAAATAATCCTGTGGAAACTTCTCTTTTTCCAGCATAGGCGTACTTTCTAATGTGTCTGAGTAGATTTCTTTCCCCATAACCTTTTTATATTTCTTAGCTAGGAAGAAATAAGGAACATTTATAATACCTCTATTAACATAACCAGGCTTTATATACACAATGATGAATGGAGGAATGGACTGGATTACTGCCCTGCTGAAGCTAAGGAGGTCTAGGTTTGGTCACTGAAGAGAATGGAGACTAGGAATCCCGTTTATACACAGGGAAGAAAGAAAATATAGAAATGTAGTTAAGAGTGAAATTAAACACTGTGTGAGCAGAGGACAAGTACATAAAATGGAATTCTCCCTACCTTTCTTCCCTTTGCATCAAAAGTCTCTCCAGAGGCAGCAGTGGTATAGAAATACTGAACATTGTTTACTGTGTTTAGTGGGGCCCCAGTGGAAACTGGGGGCTGCCAAAACTCAGGCAGAGGAATATAAACCACTTAGAGAGTCCTTTTAGTGCAGACCATTAGTGCACTATAGAAATTTGTCAATCAATCAATCAATCAACACTGCACCATTGAGGCAAATTTCTTGATTTTGGTCTCCCCTCCCACAGTAGCCCAATAAAAGACTTCTCACAGGTAGATCCCCCTGACAAGGTTTTTTGGGGTATACAGGGAAATGTTAGATTTCATGCTAAATAGATCAGAGCAGGGTGAAGACTGACTTTGGTGGTGGAAGCAAAATCCAGATTAAT
The DNA here is from genome assembly GCF_004798865.1 of Varanus komodoensis. Taxonomy (NCBI): domain Eukaryota; kingdom Metazoa; phylum Chordata; class Lepidosauria; order Squamata; family Varanidae; genus Varanus; species Varanus komodoensis. The sequence goes on from NW_025335317.1 coordinate 29,476,692, forward strand.
ATCACAATTCCCTTGATTAAGAATAACCTCTATTATAGTTCAGGGATCATTGAGTTGTTACATATGGAAAAATTAGTGGACAGAAAGTTACTCTCTCATTAAAAAGTTCACATGTGACTACTGCAATTTACATTGTTCACATAGGGGAATAAAATATGCTGTGATGAGTCTTTGACATTATGTCTAAGATTTTACTTGGACATCAAGAAGATGATGACTAGATTGATTTATGGTACTTAAACCTTGAAATACAGTACTCACAGAACTGCTGCTCAAATCTGTTATTGAAGACAGACCCCCCCCCCAATCCCGCCTTCAATTACAAGAAAGGGGGCAATCTATCTTAGGTAAGAACAAGAATAATGAAACTGAACAGTTGAGACAATTAATTCACGTACCATTTCAATGATGTTTCAAATAAATGTGGTGAAAAGATGTAAAACGAATGTGACCTGTCTCAATAAGCTAAGTGAAGTTTATGAGAATTTTATAATGAAATTATAAGAGACATTTCTCAAATTCCAAAATGAGGCATCTTTATAATTATCAACACAGTTTCGTACACTGGAAAAAGTATGCATTAAATCTTCAAACATAAACACATTAAGCACATTGTTAACCATCTTGAGTGTTATTTTTGTGGAATGGTGACATAAAATTTCAATCAATACATAATTAAATCATAATTCTATTAACATTAGCTTTTCATGACTGAAACCAGTTGGTGTAGTGGTTAGAGTACTTAACTGTGATAAGGTCTAGGAAGACCTAGGCTCAAATGCTGACTCAGCCCTGGGTAGGTGGCTTCAGGCAAACTCTTGCTAAGATCATCTGCTTTCCAGTATTTTTGACTGCATATAAGTAATTAAATATGGAATCTTCTTCATGTGCCATTCCTCAAATATGCTATGTGTTCGGCTTCTCCTTATCACCTTTGCAGTGTTGCTGTGAGAGAAGAGGGAAGCTAGTGCTGGAGCACAACTGGATGCTACCCATTGCTGTCAGAGAGTCAAAGAATATTGTCCTGGTTGGTATGACAAGACAGCCCAGTGTAGCTTAATTTTCCTGTGGGGGTTGTACTGGTGTCCACAGGTGCCATTTCTGCATGTCATCTAGCTTTCTGTGTTGTGCAAACCCAAGCAGTAGGGAAAGTTTGAGGATTAACCCACCCCCAAATAACACATGGTTTGTTTTATGTAAATGTGAGGATTGTCTAAGTCCACAGCTTCTGTTGCCAAGGTTTGCACAATATGACAAGGCACGGCACGCTTGGCATGTAGCACAACACAGTAACTATCACAAGTATATTAAACCACAGTTGACTGTTGTCATATGTAAACAAGCCTTGTGTCTCTTCATACATTCATTTTGAGGTGTATGTTTAAAACTTCTTAGGCCCCTATACACCTAGAAAGGTAAAGCATGAACAGAACAAGCACACGTGCAAACATAGGTCCCACACAGGTGTTCTCATCACAACATTGGACTAGATGCAGCCTCTTCTCAAGTGAATACTCAGAAGCAAACTCATACTTGATGTGGGAAAGTACTCCTGAAAAAGCAAGCCAGGCTGCTTTTTGTAATGAGCAGAGTCAACCAATGCAACACTTTTATTTATTTATATATTTTACTATACTGCCCAAGAGATGAAGCTCTCTAGGTAGCTTATAACATCACATCAATATAAAACAATATAAATACAATGTGATACAATATAAAATACCCCATATTAAAACATAATAAAAAGTTTATGCTGAAATCCTATATGCTGAAAAGTAGCATTGTAATTCCCAGGACAGTGTATATAGGATTAGGATTACTGGTCTTACCTTTAAAGTCAAACTGGTAAATGTTTTTCAAGGATTCATGCAGAAAGTAAAAACTTCCCAGCGCCTATGTCAAAAGAAAAGAAAGTTCAGCAAAGTATATATAGAGACCATTTTTAAAAACTTTGAACTTGAACTGTTTGTCATTAGAAAACAGATGCTGCTTTTAAAAGCCCTGAATTCAAATAACCCTTTAATGTTTCTATACATTGTTATCCTTAAGGAGTAGCTCATTAGAAGCTTGAAGGGAATTCCTCAGAACTGTTGAACAAGAAAATACTTAACACTACGTAGAACTAATCTAGCTGGTCAGTGGCCACTCTCCACAGATTTACCAAAGCTATGCAGATTAAGAGGAGAGTTTTTCATTTAACCAGAGAAATAATGTTGACTACATGAAAGCTATACCTGCTTGAACTCATATTGGAGTTTGCCAAGTCCACTGAAGACCAACCTTTCACACTGTCCAGGTCTGCCAATTATTTTAGCTAGAATTAGGCAGCATTTGGTAGTATAGCTGCTTTGAGTCAGGCTCTTATACCACTAATTTTTTTTTAGCATTCCCTTAAATTCAGCTCTAAAACCTGAATTCTATAATTTCAGAATAGATGAGTTTAAGAATAGGCACTTTCTCATGGAAGTGCAATTAAATTAAATGCATCTTTGCAAAAAGCCCATCAAGAGCTCCACTATTTAAGAATTCTCTCTGTGATTCCTAATGAGTTAAAGGGCGGTGTATCCCTGGAATATAACCAGGAGGCAGCATCTGCTTTTTTATTAATTGCTAATGACAATATATTGGATTATTAAATACCAGGTGCCAGCTGTTTTATCTTGCAGAATATACTTTTCCCCTTTTTTAAAGTCTTCCGATCTGATTTGCCTCTTTCATGGATAAATGCATAATAAAAACAACAACAACAACAACACCTAAAAAAAAACCTAGAGCAAGCTGCCTGGGTCAGAAAAAAGTGTACTCATCAATTAAAATTGTCTGACAGTATTTTCCATTGGATGAACTAATATGTCAAGGAGATGAACAGGACCTCATGTTTGTGCTTTTGACAAATCAGCAAATGTTCACTCTCTAAACGTGCAGCTTCTCATACATAATGCAGCAATCAGTGAGCCAAAACTCAGCTCTGCCAGAAGTGTGTTCCTGTCTTCTCACTTCTGAGGGTTGCTTTCTTTTTTATATATCAAAAAGATAACAAAATGATCCCTTTGGAGTAGTATTGGTCTCTTCCCTGCTTGCTAACAGCCCATGGATTAAGCCAACACTTTTCTTCCTCAGTGAAAAAGAATAAGGGAAGAACCCCAGGTTTTGCATACAGGAGATCTCAGGTTCAGTCTGTGGCATCTCAGGGATATTTCTTTGGCTGTATTTTTTTGTCTGAAGCAAAAGACAAGATACTTCTCCCACTACCCTTTCAGTGTGCTGAAATCAACTAGACCAGTGCTCAAATCTTTCTTCAATGCTGCCAGCATCCTTTATTGCAGCCAAGGACAGAAGGCTGACTAAGAGGCCACAGGGCAGGATGTACACACAGTTCTGTTCTCTGACACCTTGACACTGCTCCCAGCATCTGCTGTGTGAAGGCTTGGACACTGTCTGACCATCGGTGTGCTTCTTGTCTCTTTTCAATTTGCCTTTGCATTTACAATCAAAGTTTGGTACAAGCAGGAGAACAGAACAAAATGAACAACACTCAAACATGAAAGTTGCATTAACATTTCCTATGTGCAAATTTTCCCACAGACTAATGTGCAGCTGATTTAAAAACTGCACATTTTGCAAATGTTGTGCACTCTTCAAAATTTGGGCAGTTTGAGAAAGGAATGCATTTTTCAAGTATACCTTTTGGGAATATGGATACATGTTTGGGAATCTGCAAACACTGCAGGAGAAAATGTTCTTCACATTTAGGATTGTAAACAGGGCATTTTCATTTACAAATTGTAATAAATTCTCATATATCCTTTAAATGAAACTTCTTCAAATCTGATTCCAAGACAATATACAAAACTATAGGTAATGAATTATCTGAAACCCAATATAATACAACCACCACTAACAATAATAACTAGAATAAAATATTAAAATAAAAGGCAAATTGAAGGATTATGCAAATTAAAATAACTGGAGAAATGAAAGTGTCCTAGTGGCATTACAAAAACATAGAAACAGAGTCAGAAGGGGTCTCCCGGGCCATCTAGTCTGACCCCCGGCTTCAGCCAGCTCCACTCATGACATGCCTACCATGAGGCTGCCTAGCCTACGCTTGAACACCCTCACCAATGGAGCTTCCACCACCTCCTGTGGAAGACCATTAAATATCCCATGGGTCCTAACTGTCAGGAAGTACTTCCTGGCATCCACCCTAAATCTTGGTTCCCTGAGCTTTGCTCCATTGGAACACACCCTGCCCTCCACTGCAGAGGAAAAAGGGTCATGTCCCACATCTGCGTCTCACAGACCTGTACGTTGCTAACAGGTCCCCTCTGAGTTTCCTCAGTCTCTCTTCATATGGCTTACCCTGCAAACCAGCCACCATCCTAGCGACCCTTCATTGCACTAAAATAGCCACCAGTCAGGTAAAATGTTAGAATGGGAATCTGAAAACCAAGGACTCACCTCCTCCTTTAGGATTATACAAGAGACTTGCAATAAGGCACTTGCAATATGGCCTCAGAAGTATCCAATTCTGCTGTTCTGCTTATACAATTGATTATTAGGTGCACAATAAATTTTCTGCAGAAACGCATCATGCCAGCTTGCACTACTGGTGTTAGAGTGGTGGTTGTTCATACTAGCACTATGTCAATTGTGAAGACTGTGCTTGTTTCTTGAAGAAACAATGAAGCAGGAAGAATGTTAAGACCTGACAAGACATTCCATTTTGGAACATTACAAAAAGATCTGGTGATTTCTAAGGAAGCATGCAATGCGCTTCTACACATTATGTAGGCAAGAGCAACTGGGGAGGACTCTAGATATTAGGATACTCCCAGTGGTATCAACTAAGCCCAGGTCAGTTGATACAAAATCAGTTTTGTAATCTTGTACCTAAGCTAAACCTATTGTTATCCCTGATGACCCACAAGATTAATTTATACAGGGTCAGGGGAGATTCTGTCTGAAACGAAGCAGGGCTTGCTTTACCTTTATTTATTTGATTTCTCTACCACACATTAACGAAGACATTTCCCTTGGATAATTAGGATGTTTATCCACTGCTAAAAGTTCAACAATGCATAGATAACAAAACAGAGCTTTGCTCCCTAAGCTCCATAAGAAAGAGAATGTCTTTCTCAGATCAGATAATAATTTCTCCTTGCCATATGTGCAGTGAGCCACTACCTTTCCATTGGCACTCATTGTTTATACAGCATTTATCCTGACTTGCTTTTACAGAGCAGTCTTATGTATGGGCAAGTCAAAACACGGTGTTCAGTGGGGCAAACTCTATAATTATGTACAGGTTTACAGTCTGAATTAATGCTTGTACCTGCTGCAGCAACAGCTACAATACTAGGTGGTGCAACATGTTGGGATTATTTATACCTCACAGTTGCACATGCATACAACCACTGTGGTTCTCTTTTTCATGAGTGCCAGCTTGACCTTTCACCTCTTTTTCAGGGTTTTTCTGACATTAAAGCTAAGCACATTTATTCAAGATAACTACCCTGAACCTCTAAGTGTGCATGACAGATATTGGATTTTAACTTCTATTCTGCCAAATTGGCTTTGTTTTTTTTAAGCTTTCACATTTCCCCCCAATATATAGTTGAAACAATCCGGTAGTTATCCAGAAGCTTGGATGCTAGTACAGAGCCCCACTATCTGCCAAATCATATCAATGGAGGAGGCATATGTACTTAGTGTGCATGGATTTACTTGCACTAGAGAAATAACAGGGCAGCCCATGTTGAAAACAGCTCCTTCTACACAAGGAAGTGTGTACGAAGGTACATGCAATGGAACTAGTGCTTTTCAGTAAGCGTTTTGATACCTTCAATTACTATCAAAGTATGACATTGTTAGTTTAATAAAAATAAAAATTCCAATAAAGTACATATAGCACTATGCCTATTTAAGTGTTAATTAGATTCTGAGATATCAATCACTTCATTTGTGCAAATCTAACTACTACAGGGAAGTACTTAAAATAAAATGTTTTAATAATTACTGCCCAGAGTAAACATTCACTGCATTACCACATTGTATGTGCTAAAACTGATACAGCAAGTATAAAGAGTGCTTTAAATAAATGTAAAATAAATGGCCAATGATGACTCAGAAAGTGTAATTCATGCAGTCATAAAATCCATAATTAGCTCTAATGAATATTTAAAGTCAAAGTTCAACCTAACTTTTTTAGTGTTTAACCTACTATATCAATATAGCTCAAGAAATGCATTTGTCACTTAAAATGACAGCTTCTGAATATTAATTAGCATAGGTCACTGCTGACAGGAAGTCCTTATCTTGCCATTCCTTTTGACTATAGCACATGTCACCAGTATGTTTGTCACGTCTGATATTATTGATTACCTGCCTGTTTGGCCAAAAACAATTAAAAGAACTCCCCCCTTTTTTTACATATTTATAAACCTGTCAGGAGCATTTATTTTTCCATTAGAAAAAAAGTAGTCAATTAGCTGCCATATTTCAGGTTGAAGAGCAGCAGTAAATGAGGAGCTGCAATAACTCTAGACAGCATGACAACATTTTTACATAAAAGCACACTTTTATTGGCTAGAGTTTGTTTAGGTTTTTTTTTTTTTTAAAGAATGCTTCACTGGGTTCTTTTGTAGCATAATGTGAATGGACCATCATTATTTGCGTAATCCATTTTAAAAACTAATTTGGAGGCCTGGTTTCTTCTGTTCCTTAACTGCTTCATTTATATGCAAATGGAATACATTTAGTTTTCACTTATAATTAAAAGTGTATGAAGATGAAGCTTGAGTTGCACCTGTTCAATAGCCATCATACCCCTCCAGTTGCACCAGTTCAATAAGCATCATGCTCATAAAGCAGTGGCAGGAACTTCTGAACAAAAGACTAAATCAAGACTGTGTCTTATCTGTCAATCGGTATGTCAGAGCAACTCTAGCATCTGGAGATCAGGAAGAGAGACAACAAAAGGCTGGGGAAGGAATGGAGTTTCGTACTAATCTTGTGTTCTCAATTAAAGTACCTTTGGTTCACTGAATTAAGGAGAACATTTATTCTAAGTGGAAAAACTGACTGTGTACACAAATCAACTCATTAAAAAATAGTCTATCACTTTTTATCTGCAAACAAATTAGGTGTCCAGCAATTTATCATTCTCTACATTAGGCTTATCAGCCAAAGTACACAGCATTAAACTGCTATTGTGATTTGTTTTCACATCAGGCCTTGTCTATCCAATATGCAGGCATCTGGAACTCTAATAATGGATCAAATTAGCTGCATTAACTCTTTACTGACAGAACAACATGAACCTAAGACCAGAAAATGTGTTGTCAACATAGCAAAAATTCTACAACATTAGGCTATAAAGATGAAAGTTTTGAATGGAAAATGTTAAGGTATCACAGATGGTTAAGATCATGATATGTACCACAGTCCCCTGACTTCATTTCTCTGTATGGACTAATTTAACACTGAATGTTTTCAGAAGGTGGTTATATTTCAAATATCTAAATATCTAAAAGCAAATGCATAACTTCTAAACAGGATTGCAAATTTGAAGTGGTCAATATTTATAACTTATTTATATAAATATATACATTAAGACCCAACACTGTACACAGAATGTATTTTGGTCACTCTCCCACATCTATAACAAAACCCTTGCTCTGATTTCATATTATCTAAGACTTCTGGATATAATACAACTAGTTATGAATTGAAGACCTTTTGCATGGATGTGTCAGAGTGATGTGCTCTTGACCTCAGAGGCTCCTTCCCCTTTTCTGTATTTTTGAGGTGACAAATTTCATGAAATGAGTATTTTCATTGAGTAACCTGGTCTTTCGAATGCTTTTAGAATGCCTTACCTGACATAAACTTCATTATTCTTTCGGTACTAGGTGAAGACCTTTACATTTTTATTCAAATTTTTAAAAAGATGCTTTTAGATTTTTTAAGCAATCTGTAAAGCATGCCTAGTTTTGGTTTATTATGTTTTATAGTGCTGCAATTTTATAATTATTTCATTTATTGATGTCTTTACTGTTTTTTTTTTATTTTCTGCTTAGTGAATTGCTCAAGGTATCCTCTTGACCTGGGGGGGTGGGGGGGTTGAAGAGAAAGTTAACAAGGTATGAAATCAATTCCGTGCTAAGCCAGTTTAGCACATAGTCTGGCTTTCAGGTTGGAACTTCAATACCCCATGCTAAACCAATTTAGTTTACTTGGGTCCCTAGTTCAGTCCTTCAGGGTTCCCAAGACGCTTATGCTTCACACAATCATCAGTTCTTTGGTAGTTTCCTGTCTTTTGCTGAGAGGGCATTTCTGCTTATTTCATTTGGTATTCACCAAGTCAGCTCTCAGTGAGAAGAGTATCATTTTCCCCATTTTAAAAGACTGACATTCTTCTCCCAAGGTTTAATTACTAGATTTAAACTAAAATAAATAATGTAAGCTAAAAACAATAGCTGTAAGCTACTATCCATTAGTATTTTCATGATTTTGGCCTTAATCCCTTTGCCTTCAGTTCCATCTTCCATTGCAATGTGGGCCCCAAGAACTCCTCCAAAACTGAATTCAACCCTTTGCAGAATTTGCTAGTATGCTAATCCTGTGATCAGTGATAACCATGGGAATTCTCCTGTACCTTGCTTGCTCATAGTGGGCTCCCTTCAGGAGGTGAGGCTTAGAAGCAAGTCTCCCCTAGAGGTATCCAAGGCTGTTCCACAGACCAAACCTCAATGCAGCAGGGCTTACCTATCCCTGCAACAGAAACAAGAACTATTGGTTGAGTAGGACATACATATTATGGGACCATGGAAAAACAAGATTAGGTATGCCTGCCTTCTTGTTCTACAAGTGAACTATGGATCTAAGTGCACATTCCTTATGAATGGAGTACTGTGGGGGCAATGCTAATTACAGGCGCACAACCCTGTCATCCAGATAGGGACTGCAGTAGATGTAAAGGTTTCCCCTTGACATTACGTCCAGTCATGTGTGGCTCTAGGGGGCAGTGTTCCTCTCCGTTTCCTAGCCGAGGGAGCCAGCGTTTGTCTGCAGACAGTCTCCGTGGTCATGTGGCCGGCATGACTAAACACCGAAGTGCACGGAACGCTGTTACTTTCCTACCGAAGTGGTACCTTTTTATCTACTTGCATTTGCATGCTTTCGAACTGCAAGGTTGGCAGGAGCTGGGGCGGAGCAACAGGAACTCACCCAGTTGTGCAGATTCAAATCGGTGACCTTTCAATCAACAAGCCCAGAAGCACAGCAGTTTAAAACACTGTGCCACCACACCCCTGCCACCCAGATAGGGACTGCAGTAGATGACAAAGACTTAAAATCCTCTTACCCACCCCCAACCCCCATGTTAGGATCCTCATTTGGATTGGCTTGTTTGTATTTGCTTCTGAGTGAAATGGAAAATATATTACTGCTAGATATTTCTTTACAGTAACACACAGTTTGGGTCTGGGTGGAACAATTATTTAAGGCAATGTGAGAAAAATGTCTTTAGCAGTATTTTGTCAATATTAACTTTAAACAAAACAGCAACCTTGAACAATAATCTCATAGAATCTTGTAAATGATCGATCAGTTGTATTCATAATATGCACTCCCTTTAGAAAGCTCAGAGCTCTTTGGGAAATAACCTGAGGGTTAAATAGAACATGAATATCCATAGCATTTTCAGAGAAATGAAATGGTGCCTTGTACTTCTGCAGATCTATGAATGCTAAACAATTGTAATGTTTCATATTTCAGGCAAGATATTTTGTAGAAGGGATTAAGTTTAAAGTTGAGCCACATATCAAATGATCACTTAATGTTAAACAATTGTAATTAGAACACCACTAGGCTTTAAATCAATTTTGTATTTCATGAATCTCTATTTCTATAATAGACTCACTGATGGCAAATTCAATTTGTTGAGAAGGCATTATTGCTCATTTCATTTAGTATTATCCAGGTCAGCTCTCAATGGGAAGGGTAGCATGTGGTAAAAGGGTGTATTTAGCATGTCACAATCAGTAGATGTTATTCTGTATCTCCAAGATTCTTTGCAAGCTGCCTCAAAATAAGAGACAATTGATTTACCAAGTACCAAATTTCAAATTTCATATTCTAAGGCTAAACATGAAATAATTGGACAGAGCTGTCCCTCTGTTTGACCCAGCACAATCAAGCCCCTTTCAAGGTTGACTGCCTGCATGAGAAATAGGTGCATAATTTCATTTTGTCTCCCATCCAATGTTCAATGTTTGAAGTTAATTAAATTACTTGTCCATTGTATTCATCCACTTACAAAGTTAATGATATTCTGTTCCTGAATTAAGGGGAATTTTATAAAGCCTGTACTATGGAATCTGGCATGCTGTACACTGAGACTCTGAACTCTGTTGTAGTTTCTTGCTGCAGCTTTTCTAATTAGGAAACAAAATGCATGTTTCCATGTCTGCCAATGCAGAGGACAAGTCATTCCAATAGAGAGGCAAGATGTTTTGACCAACAGCAACTTAATAATAACTCATGTTTGACTATAATATATTCTTCAGGATTAATAAATCTGTTAACACTTTTAGAATCACCATAGCAAAGATGAACTATAAAGTAACAAGACAGATTTTAGGACAAAGGTTTGTGAGAAATAAATGGTTTCTTGAAAAGACATCATTTCTTTGACTTGTTACTAATTATCTAATAGTTTTAAATCACATGTATAATTAAGCTGAAAGTTTGAGCCCACATTTTCAAACCCACACCATGTATCACTGCTGTTTTAAACAGAATGTTTACAGCAATTTTTATCAAACTGGGATATGAAACTCCACATATCAGATGGAGTGGGGTAAACTATTAACATCCAAAACCTGGGGCTTATCAAAATTACTCCAGTGCAGAAAGGGGAGGTTGTGAATGTGAACTTACGAATCCTTGATAGGTTGAGTTATCTAAGACTTGAGATGAACTGTGTTGTGGAAATAGATGGCCAGAAGAGATATTACTTTAAATTCCTATCTAGCAGCCACATTTTCCACACCCGTTTTTATTCTACAGTGGAAACAGGTGTTTGATCCAAATTTTGAAATTCCCCTAGCCTCAACTAAAGACTTAATCTGGATTGGCAGCACTGTGCCATCTCCAGAGTGAAAACAGTAGCAAAAAGATGTAGGTGACAGATACAGAATTAAAGTAAAGGCCTGTTTTAAAGTAAAAGAGTGAATATTGTTAGAATGGATATGGGTTGGAGTGAATAATAATATGACAAGTGCATGAGCTGTAGAAGATGGAGCAAAAAGGGTGGGAAAACATATATGTAGGATCATGACAACTAGGAGTTTCTAAGCTGGAAAAGCATGAAAGATTGAGTGAATTCAGAAAGGGTGGCTAAGAACCAAACAGCCATGAAATTACTTCTGCAGCTCCAGAGGACCTTGCATTTGTGATTCTTGAACAGCAGCCACACCCCAATATGGCACTGCAAATGCTGCCATTCACAGAAAAAAGTAGCAAGTCCACTGGATGTAAGCCAGTCCTTGGGTATACCTTGGACTCCAATCAGCATAAATATGTAGGAATGCCAGTATGTCCTGAGTGCACAAAAACAGGGCACCCTTTGCAATGGATCTTGCAGGGGATTTGAATTTAATTCATTTTCTCACAAGGTTACAAAAACTATTTGGAGCTTTATGAGAGATCATCTCTTTTAAAAAGCCAAAGTGGATGACCCAACTATAAGCCAAACAAGGCTGGATCCTCTGAGACACTGCACCACTACCTAATAAGCAATGGCAATCTAAAATATATTATTGTGGTTGTACTTTAAAAAACAACAACAACCAGATGCTGTAATTCGAATATACTGCTTAAATATTCAACCATGTTTCAGTTTAACACCTTAGCTATGGATAACTTTTTATTTAAAAAATCACAAAATCAAAACGAAAATGATTGGGCATTTTTCTTTTAATGTCTCAAGAATTATTTATTGAACAACTCTATCAACATACAATCCAGATATTTCAACAAGAAAATCCCTACAGATTTATACTGTATGTTTGGTCTAGGCAATGAGCTCCAAAACCAATCCCTCATTTATTGTTACCCAATGTGGTTAGCATACAGAGAAGTACCATTAAAAACATTCTGAATTTTGTTTTACTGGTTTCATTGTTGGATTGAACTATGGTCTCTGTGCTGGTTTATCACACCATTTGTACATTTGGCTAAGAAATTCATAATCTAAACTTTGTTCAGACTTTTGCTATCAGGAACAAAACAGAGTCATAGGATATAATAAGCAATGGGCCTATAGTTAGCTATGCCTAGCTTACATCTTAGAAACATAGAAACAGAGCGAGTCAGAAGGGTCCTCCCGGGCCATCTAGTCTGACCCCCGACTCTAGCCCCAGCTCTATCTTACACATTTTAAAGAGGCGCAAGGACTATCATTGGTTACAAGTATCATTAAGCAGATATTTAGCTTCTTGATATTAATGCATAGTACATGCATATGAAAATAGAACATTTTTATCCTTCTTTTCCTTCCTTCTAGTTGCTAGGGGAAGTATATATAGTTCTTGATCCACCCATTTTATCCTCACAACAAACACTCAGTGAGATTATATTAATAAAGGGCAACTGATCCAACCTTATCATGTGTCTTATCATACTGGAAACTCTCCTTCTTCCATTAGTGGGCATTACTGAGCATCACACATTTCCTGACTCTGGGCCATTTCTCCTGTAACCTAGGTGGTTCTGAAAACTGCTGCATGCAAAACCACTCCTTTCTATGCTGCCAGTGTAGCATCACTATACAGGAGGATCCCTTGCTGTTATTCTTCCCATATCACTGCAGGGGCAACACTGATGTGGGTAAGAGCTTCAGTGCAAATTCCACATTACCCAGTGGTGTTGGAAAGGCTTGTGCTGTACCAGTTCTCATGCAAAAAGTCAGGCAGCTTACCTGTCACTGTCATTCTTTGAATGGTCATCTGTGCATTCACACATACAGTCTCTGTGCAAATGCATGGTCGTTATTCGTGAAGTTTACAAAGCCAATTGATTATTATTCAGTAGGAGTTCTGCCCCTGGATATGCCTGGTGTGCAGGGAGGAGCTCCTGCCTGGTCCTCAAGTTCTAGAAAGTATATTGAGACTGCCATTGTGCCCACAGTAATAGTAATAACAAGGGAGCATCAGAGGGGCTGGTGGGTGGGTTTGTGAGAATGCACATATGACCACTTAAAGAATGTCAGTTACAGGTAAGCAACCTGACTTTCTTCTTTGTAGTCTCTGTGCATCACACATATGGCAAAGTTATGTCACAAAAGTGGGTAGTGTTGCTAGAAGAGGACTGAAGACAGGACTGTTCTGTCAGAGGCACAGTCCACTCTGGGTCAAACATCTAGGCAGTAGTGGTGTACAAAGGTTGATGGATCCGACCATGTCACAGCTCTGCATAGGTCTGGTACTGGCATTTGGGTATATAGAGCCATAGAGGTGGCTGTTGCCTGGTGAAATGGGCATGTATTGGGCCAGATGGTTGTAGGCCAGAGAGTTTATAGGTTAAAAGGATTGTGTTTACTACCCATTTTGCCTAGATGGGTGACCCCCGCTTTGTGCCCCTGCAGGCAACAAGGAGTCTTCACAACTGTCAGATAGGTTCTGTTGTGGACCCATAAAAGGCTAGAGCTCTATGGACAACAAGGAAGTGAAAAGTTGGCTTGACTGGGCCAGATAGTGATGCAAAGATGACCAGCAGAATTATGTCCTTGTTAAAGTGGAAAGAGGAGACTACCTTCAGTACAAAAAAAGGGTCTTGGCAGACTACTTCATCTTTATGAAATATGAAGTATGAGACATCAGTTTGGAGGGCAGACGAATCACTTGCCTAGCAAGCTGAGGTGATGGCTACCAGAAAGGCAATGTTCCATGAAAGGAGTTAGAGGTCCATAGTAGCTAAAGTCCCAAATGGTTTCTTTGTAAAGGCATGAAGAACAACAGAAAGGCTCCAGGCAGGTGAAGGTGATCAGGTTGTTTGGGTGAGGCTATTAAGTCCTTTTTCAGGAACTTGTGAATGAGGGGGTGGGAGAAGGCAGAGTGGCTCTGAACTGGGCAATGAAAGGTGGAAATCCTGCCACATACTTGCGGATCAATGCCATCTTAAATCCTCTTTGGTAAAGAGTGTTCAGAAACAGTAGCAACTCCTGTGCCAAGGAACTGTCAGGCTTAAAGTTGTGCTCTCAGGTGAAATGGGAGAAGGTTTCCTACTTAGTGTGATATAAGCCTCTGGTAGTAGGTTTCAGGGTGGCTTCGAGTATGAGGTGGAGGTCTGCAGGTACATGGGTTAGGGTGCTGGTGTTGACCCAATCCTCCAGGCCACCAGGTTGACCATATGCACCTCTGTGTGGAGAACAGCACCTTGGTCTCAGGAAATGGCATCAGGTTCTAGAGGTAAGTGCAAGAAAGTCTGGTTGGAAAGGTCTAGGAGTGAGGGAATGATGGTTGCCTGGGCTGCTAAGGGGTGACAAGGATGTAGTTGGAGGTAAGCAGACAACAGCCGTACATTTCATAAAGACACATGGGGCTGTAGAGAGACTGAATGGGAGGATGGTAAATTGGAAAACCTCATTCCCAACCTGGAAACGAAGGAAATGCCTATGGAACTCCTCAGAGGAGATATGAAAATATGCATTCTTGAGCTTCAGTGAAGTGAACCATACTTCTTCCCACAGTAGTGAAGTAGACATTTGGACTGAGACCATATGGAAATGGTTGGGGCTTTATGAAGCAGGTTGATGGGCTTCAGTCCCCTATCCTTCTTTGGTACTGTAAAGTATCTGGAATAAACCCCAGGGCCAATACAGGCTGTTGATAGTAAATCACACAGTTGTTCCTTTTTGGAGTCGGGAGGAAATCTCCTTGAGGAGAGTTTCAGATGGGGTTGTCTGCTTTATGGCACCAAGAGGTAAGAAGTTTTCAAACTCAATTTTGTGTCCATGAAGAATGATGGATAGTACCCATGTGTCTGAGGTGATAGTCCAAGCATGGTAAAAGGGCTGGTGTTGATGACTGAAGGAGGGCGGTGGGCAAAGGTTGCAGTCACAGGCATCTCCTGGGTTCGTTGTTGACGACCCTGATGTAGATGAGCATGGAGGTCAATCTGTCTGACTTGCAGAATCAACCTGAGTCTTGAAGCTGGAATAGTGCGGGATTTGGACTGGAATGGATAAGGAGAGCATTGCCACTTATGAGGGGCATAATGTCTAGGTGGTGGGAGTTGGTTCACTCCCATCCTTTGATTTGTCATTCTTGCCTTCTGAACTGAGTGCATCGAGTCACCAGTCTCCTCACTGAATAGACCAGCTCCATCAACCCCATCCTTGATCTTTGCCTTTGCTTCCATGGATAGACTTGAGGGGTGTAGCCCGGCAAAGCATAGGAGGCCTATCGCTGCCACTATGTTTCTGATGCTGCACTCTGCCTGATGTTTGGCAGTGTGGATCTTTTGGTAAGTGAGGTGGGTGGCTTCTGTTTAGATCTCATTAGCCAGGGTTTAGGCCTCTCTGGGGAGAATTTCCAAGATGACAGAGGAGCAACAGCCTCTTCGTTGAGCTCCCTTTGATACTTTTATCAGTTTTAATTTATTTTTATTATCTGCCTAGTTATTCATTTTAACTCTTATCCAGTTGTGTTTAAAAACCAAGCCTCCTACAAGAGACACTGCATCTCGGATCTGTAAGTTCCTGGAAATATTATACAAGCCTCTGTTGCAATGGAGAGGAACAAGAACAAGAAACACAGCAGGACTAGCCCTGGCTTATCTACTCTGCCCAAGCCAACTAAACAACCAAAAATTGAAGATTACATGACACACAGGAAAACCTTAAGAAATAATAACAAGACAAATCTTCTTTATTCTATTTCTGCTTCTAACAGCCACGAATTACTAAACTGGAACTTAGAAATCGTGAAACAACAATTATTAGAGTTGTCCTCCACTCTGTATGAGGAGTCTATTCACTTGAACAAGACTTTGCGTACATTACCCTCTCCTGATGTTTATACATCTTTGGGGGGTAAAGAGCAAGGCAATCAAACATCAAAGGAATTTACAATAGGCTTTGCTGCCAAACAATGTCTATTAACTGCACTTTATATTAACTTTTTAGGTCTATATTGACCTATAAAGCCCTAAACGGCTTGGGACCAGGATACCTGCAGGAATGTCTCCTCCCCATACGCCCTCATGCCCCTTAAGATCGGCAGGGGAGGTCTTGCTCTGGGAACCCTCTTTGAAGGAGGTACAGAGGGTAACTACCTGGAAGAGGGCCTTCTCTGCAGTGGTGCCCAAACTCTGGAATGTGCTCCCCAGAGAGTTTTGCCTGGTGCCAACTTTATATTCTTTCCAGTGCCAGGTAAAAACCTTTTTATTCGCCCAACATTTTAAGGTTTAAATAATTTTAGTTTGGTTTTATCAATATTCTCAGTTGCATTTTGTTATTCTAGTTTTTGATTGCTTGTGTACTTATTGCTTATTTATATTGTAAGCCATCCTGGAACAATTGGATTGTGTAGGATGGGATAAAAATATTGTAAATAAAATATTGTAAGTAAAAACTGTGATTTCAATCTTCGAACAGTTAACTCTAATAAAGACAAAGGTGAATTCTCTATCAACAGCTTTTGAAACCTTTGTGCAGGGCTATGCAGACAAGCTGGCAGGTTCTGAAACAGACTTTAATTTTGGCACCAATCTGGATCTGTCCACAGATACTCAAAGGAAGCAAAACTGTTTAGAAGAAATTGCTTAGACCAGAAAGGATACACGATCGGAGGCAGTGTGTGCAGCTCCACTGAGTGCAAATATGTGCAACCATGTTCTTCAAACACATCAGGTTGCACTAAGAATTACACCCAACAGATTTAATATTGGACACTAGTCCACCAGAAGAGCTATTATTCTATCTCTTAGCTCACTTCTCTGATGCCAAATTACATGATTGACTTAAGTGCTGTTGAATGGCTCCCTAGAATGGGAGATCACAAATGTATTTTGTTGTCTTTTAACCATTCTACTATTCCCGGTATGCTGTTCAAAATGAAGCACGTTCTTTCTACCTTTCAAATATACCCACTGCAAGTCTTCAGCAATGAAAAAAGAAACGTCCTTTCTGGCACATCTTCCCAAGCAGACATTCCCCTGCCTTACGCCATGAATAAAGAGCCAAATGATAAAAACCATGGTAACCCAGCACCTTCAGTGACCCTGAGAAGACTTTGTCGGAATAATCATGTTGGACTTACACAAGAAAGATCTGGCACTGATGATGCCCTGAAATCAGGTCAAATTACCTCCTTTGAAGTTCTATCAAACAAAGAGCAGGATGACACACCAGGTAGCCTGGTAATTTATCATAGACAATATTGCAGAAGTGTAGATTTGTCACCCTATAGTGTTGAAATGGTAGCCCTCCTTGTTGGCCAGTGTTGAATGCTCCTTTCTTGATGACCCGTGGGAGCATTCCACAATGAGGGAGTTTGGACATGGGCATTAGGAAAAAAAATGTGCATTTTGCTCTTGCCTCGATACATGTTCTCCAGCCACTAAGATGGGGAGACACAGATGTGAGTCACTTTCACTCCTGGTGGACCATGACTGTTGTGCATGAAGCTCCAACAGAAACAGTGACTCACGAGGAGACCTTGCACTTGGCACCCATTGCCCAAGAGTCGACCCCACAATCCAATGCAGGGATGGCTGAGCCAGCTACTGCGTCTTCCTCTGAACATGTTGAGCAAACGCCTGGACCTTTATCAGAGACAGCGTCATGAGAAAGAGGAAGCTACAAGTTCTACTCAGAAGGAGGCAGAGCAAACTGCCTCTCCCCCCCCCCCCGCCCATGCTGATTTCCCTGAGCCAGAAACAGAAGACACAATAGGTGTGGTGGATTTTTCAAGAGCCCAGAACAGACGTATTTTACGCCGATTTGAACAGCTGCAAAGTAGACTGCGTAAGAAGGAGGAAAGGCGTGACTTGGGAGAATGATCCAACGTGGGCTCAGGAAGAGACGCCATTATAGGGCTGACATCTGCTTAGCAAGGACCGCTATTAGGGAACTTATCCATAGAATTGTAAATCTTGTAGACAATTAGCATTAAAGGACTTTAGTTTTATTCCTCTAGAATGTGTGGAATGTTTACATACCGGGCTGCCCCTCACAACAATGACCAACAAAGCTGGAAGGAGTGGTATGTCTACAGGCCTGGTGATCACCATGTAGACTGCCCCAAATACTGGGTCCTTTGCCTTTCCTGGGTCTTGTAATGGGTTGAGCCCCAAGCTGTGAACCATCAGTAGGATCTGGCTAGGGAACTGTTGCAGGTCTTCAGATGATTGTGGGAGGTCATGCAAAGCTGAAGTTGAGCCTGGTAATGTTTTGGAGAGCTGATCTGGGGAGGCAGGCTCTGAGCTGCAGGCACAGGGTTTGGAATCTGACTCTCCTGCCTGTGTGAATGTTGCCTGGTGATCTTCAAGTGATTTTGTGCATGGTGATTAGGCTCAAGGAAGTTGAAAGCACTGGTTTCTGATCTCCTTTGTGGGTTTAGAAGCCTTCAATCTTGATTCAGGCAAAGGAGCCTTGGTGAAGGTGGATAACCTCTCAGAGTAGATAGGACCCCACCAGGTGCATTCGTAGCATCTATGGTTGAAGGATGCCCAGCTCTCCCTGTAGAAGTCTATGTCATACTCCCATCTGTAGGCTGATGTGGGTCACTGAGAGCTATGGTTACGATTTCAGGACAGTAGGATTGGTAGTGGCACCAGTCAGGCACAATGGGGTGTAGCACACTTGGGACTGGAGACAGAGATGAAGTGTGTGCTAGTCCCTCAACAATTGACACAGCCTGCCATATTGGTGATGGTGTTGTGTGTGTGCATTCTGACAAGATTCCCAGGCATGCATGAGAAGCTGAGCATTCTGGCTGGACTGACAGCTTGGATTCTGAGAATGAGATGTATGAAAGGGAGTTGGTCTATCCTAGCAGGGCTGACAGATCAGGCTCTGATAATGAGATGGCTGTTGAAACAGATTCAGCTCCGTGGGAAAGAAGAGCAACAACGTCCTGAGGAAGGAGATTTAGAGAGGGGGAGTCTATTGGATGGAGCACTCCAGTCTCCTGATAGTTTGTCATCACAGTTGAAGGGTGGCCCTACTGGGGTCACAGAGGGAGGAATGCAGGTGTGCCTGTTTCCACAGCACTCCTCCCTCCAGAGACAAGTACAGAAGGATTCATAAGCAAAGCTTTGGGTGAAGGGGGACATAGAGGGTTCAACATTTTGCTTTATGTATCTTCAGAGACTTACAAGTACAATAAAGCCATTTGACAAGAAGTGCTGGTGAGTCTGTTACTGCTGGGAGGGAGTACTCAGCTCACAACAGGTGGTGGTTTCTGTATTTTGCCTTCTGAGAATGGAGTGCTTAGAGCTGTGAGGTGTTGCGGAGTTGGAGGCTCCTGTGCCAGTCTCAGAATTGGGGAGGAGTGCCAGGTTGCCTAGGGCTCTGGCACTGTGTCTTTATCATGTGGGAGGCCAGCTGGAGGCTACTCATTGCAAGGATTTTTTGCATGGTTACCACCATCTTCTTTTTCCTGAATGATGAATTTAGAACTCCTTTCCTTCTCAACTTTTTTTTTAATGGGGGGAGGCCTTGGCAGGATGAGCTTTTGGCAGGCTAGAGGCAGAGGGTTCTGCCCGAGGTGGGGGTGCAGCAGAGGTTGCTGTTTTTAAGGTCGAAGATTATACAGCATGGAGAACCCTGCTCTAAAGTTCTGCTTTCAGGGGGTCAGCACAGTGTTTTCTAGCCTGCACAATACATTCCTGGCAGTGGTAACATAACTCCACACATGGCTCTACCTCAAGCAGAAAAGGCACAAGGAGTGCCCATCGGTGGGTGATAATTTACTGCTGCATTCTGTGCAATTTCTAAATGGTGCCTTGAGCACCATCACTGGGGGCAGGAAGGCAAACGTGCCAAGCAAGAGGAAAGAAGGAGCAAGGCCGAGGGGTGGTGGAGAAAGAATGAAGAGAGAAAAAGCTTTCCTCCTCCTCCTCGGACAAAGAAGAAAAAAAAGTAAAGGATCAAAGAGAAGATTGCAAAAAGAAAGGGAGTAGCAAGAATAAAAAAATCAGGTAAAGAGTAAAGGAAGGCTATGATCAGCAGAGGAAGAACTTCCAAATGAACCCATAATGGTGGTCAAAGAAGAAGTTCAGCCATAGCTCCTTTCCACACATATGGCAGGTGCAAGGGAGGTGCCCCTGCTGAATAATAATTAATCAGCTTTGGAATCTTCCCAAACAAGCTTCACACATGTGTGCAGAGCCCATATGTGTGACGCACACAGGCTATGCAAAGAACAGGATAATAACAGGGTCCACAGCTTGAGAGTGCTCCTTGACCTGGAGCTGTGCTTGGAAGCTCAAGTGACTGCGGTGGCGAGGAGCGCTTTCCTTTAGCTTCGGCTAATCTACCAGCTGCATCCCTACCTGGAGGAAGACTGCCTAGTGACAGTGACACATGCATTGGTTACTTCCCGGATGGATTTCTGTAACGTGCTCTATGTGGGGCTGCCCCTGAAGACAGTCTGGATACTTCAGATGGTGCAAAATAGAGCAGCCAGGTTGCTGACAGGGACTGGGCATTATTCTCATATAACCCCAGTCCTCTATCAGCTTCACTGGCTTCCCACTGAAGTCTGGGCTCAATTCAAGGTGCTGGTTATTACCTATAAAGCCCTTAACGGCTTGGGACCTGGATACCTGAAGGAACGCCTTCTTCTATATTTGTCCTCCTGCCCCTTGAGATCGGCAGCAGAGGCTCTCCTCCGGGAACCCTCCGTGAAAGATATTAGGAGGCAAAGTACCTGGAGGAGGGCTTTCTCTGTGGTGGTGCCCCATCTATGGAATGCGCTCCCCAGAGAGGTCCGCCTGGTGCCGTCGTTATTTGTTTTTCGGCGACAGGTTAAGACCTTTTTATTCTGGTAATATTTTAATAAGTTTTAATATTGACTTTTCTATGTTTTTAACTGCAGCCAGTGTGAGTTGGGAATTTATTTATGTTATATTTTATGTTGTAAGCTGTCCTGAGGCTTTTTGCAACAGGACGGCATATAAATATTTTAAATAAATAAATAACAAAACAACTCAGTCTCTCTTCTAGGCATTATATAGGATAGTATGATGGACAAGTCCTGTTCAAGTGGTCAAGTTTAGTAAGTGTGGAAGCCAATGGAAATTCTGGCCCTTCTTCCTCCCTACTTCCAACCTCCCTATGTTGCCAGAGAAGGCATGCAGTGGTGCTGTAACCATATTAGGCTGAGCATAATTACAGAGCTCCATGTGTTCAAAGATCCTGCCTTATCAGGATGCTCCAACTGCATCAGCCAAGCATGGTTACAACACCACTGTTGACCTTTCCCATTAACACTGAAAGGGACCATTGCCTCTCCTCTTGTTGAGGTCATATTTACATAGATTGAATACAGGAAGAAGGCTACAGTAGTGGTGGACCCATGGGCTCTTTCTTCAAACCACAGGCATACTTCTGAATGTTCTATAATGGTACAGTGGTAATGTAATGACATGTAATAAATCATGACAGTAGTGGGAAATATAACCCTCTGCCTAATGTGCTATTAACATGAAATGCATTTATCATGTAGGGACAGAAATTTGTTCCAAGTCATATTTTAAGAGAAATTACCTAAATGTACTCCTAAGGCTGCTAGATAACAACAGACATTTTTGGAGACTATGCTACATGGTTGTTAAAACACTTTGACCTCTACAACTGACCTTGAAATACCCTCCCCTGCCTGCAAGACCTGCATCAGAGATGGGGTTTAGTGGGCAAAGAGGAGTCTGGAGCCGCAGAGATATAAGCTATTCTGGCAGTGCCTCAGGTCCTCCCTCCTGCTTCAAACTAGCAGCTACCTCAGACTGACAAAACAGACCCTCAAGGAAGGAGGAGGACAGAGACCAATTTCATCTCCACATTTCTCTCCCACAGAATTCCCAGAATCTTCCACATTTGGAGGGTTAGCCTTCCTCATCAGATTGTACACTAAATTGCAGTTCCACACCAGTACATGAACTAAAATATAGTTCTGCTTTTATGTATTAATTTATTTTAAATTATTATTAGGCCATGTTTATATAAAACACAGGCAATTTCTGAAGTTTGTGAAGCTTAGAAACAGAGCGAGTCAGAAGGGACCTCCTGGGCCATTTAGTCTGACCCCCGGATCCAGCTGGCTCCACTCATGACATCCCTACCATGTGCATGTCCAACCTATCCTTGAATACCCTCACTGATGGGGCTTCAACCACCTCCTGTGGAAGCAGTTCTATAATTTAAAAAAATTGCATATAAAATGTGCATATTAGGGAAACATATACATGTATATATTTGTGAAAGTTAAAATACAAAAACATATATCAAGGGAAACTATTTGCATATTATGCAAAACTATCTCTAAAATGCATGCATTATACAAATTTTGTAAAAATACATGTATTAAGAATAATGTACACAAAATAGGGATATGTTTACATGTAGATGTTTAAAATGAATTTTGAAAACAGACAGAAATGGCACAAGACAAATATAAGACTGGAAAAATGAGAAACTGAGGGCAACTGAAATTGGCAGATTCTTTCACCTCTATTTTTTATATGAAAACAGTGCCACCTCCCAACCTGAAATGATACCAAAGATTGTATGTACAATGGTAACAGAGACTGAGTAAACAGAAATAAAGGCTGATTAAACAGAAATTTCATAGTTTAATTTTTTTTGGTTGAGTTTTTTTTAAGGCGGGGCAGTGAAATAGTAAAAAAAATAGAGTATAATGAATTATAACAAGATGTATTATCAATGTACTGAAAATGAAGCCAAGATTATATTACTTACAAAATTATTTTTTTAAAAAACCTAAAATGATAAAAAGCAATATACCATGAAGCTAAAAGATAAAGTACATCGTAAGTACTCATTCATTTCTGTTTACATCTTGGCTAAAAGGACAAGCAATATGTACATAATTAAAAGTACATTTTCACTCATGGTTAAAATTTTCCAAATTGTAATTGGGATAAACTTGCTACTAATAAAAATAATTTAGTAAAGTGCTCTCCATTTGATTTCTAATTATGAAAAATGAGGCTGCAATGCTATTATGCATAAAAAACCAATCAATAATATATCATGTTCTTTAGATCATGTAGTAAATTTGCATTGTAATTGAAAGTGCATTAGTATTTTCTTTTAGTTTTTCTGAGCATTTAACTTACAGTGCTTGTTAATGTCCCTTTTATTTCAAAACAAATATCTCATGCATTCTAGCTAATCAATTTCTGTAAAATACATTTGAAGGAATTTAAAAAATCTCAGTTTTAAGAATTTAATATGTTTAATATGTCTAAGTTAATAGACATAATGAGATGTTGCTATTATTGTTATTATTAGATTTATATACCATGGACCATATATAACATCTTAGTGATACTTTGGATAACTACTAAAAATAACAGAGAGAATGTTTTAATATATATAATTTCTGAGCAATAGAAAGAAAAGAAATTGTACATGTATCTTACTCATGCATTACAGCAAAACTATGGTCATTCCAACTAATCTTTGGGAAAATGTGGTAATTCTAGAGATAATACAACTCAACAAGCCCTGACCTTTGCAGATGCATATATTTATTAGAATAAAACAAACCAAGGGTCATCCAGCTACTTTGGAGACTCTAGAAAATCTTGGGCTGACGGTAGACCCCTACAGCAGCCATAATGAATTTGAATGTCTGCTTATCTTCATCATGGTACTATACTACATGAAGTTTCTTTCAGCATTCTGCAGTCGCTGTTCAGATCAACTCTTAATTTGACACGAAATTTTCTGCCTTGGCAAAAAAGAATGAAATCTGAAGAAGCTGGCAGGCCAGGCCTAATCCCACAGGCCATATCTATCCTTCCCATGCCTGTGCTAATGGAGCAAAGTATAATAAAGTTACATAACTTTCAGCTGGGAGCTAAAACCCAGGGAGACATCCAGCAGGTAATTAAAAGCTCCTGCAGCGTCACTTAAACAGAGAGCCAAAACAGAATGGGAAAAGAAAAATGTGGAAACAAACATAAAAACAGAGCAAGTCAGAAGGGGTCTCCTGGGCCATCTAGTATGACCCCTGCCTCCAGTGGCTCTGCTCATAAAAATGCATAGTAGATTTTTTTGCAGAGTGCAGCTGGATTAATATAAATAGAAAAAAGAATAAAAGGAGCATAGTAATTAGAGTCTGTTATTGTCCACCCAATGAAGGTGAGGAAAAACATGAAACTTTCCAAAAACAAATTGCCAGTATGTCATGGAAGTATGATGTCATCATGGGGGATTTCAATTTCCCAGATATCTGTTGGGAGTCAAACTCTGCCAAACATGACCCCTCTAAAAGATTCCTACCATCTGTCACTGATAACTTCCTCCAGCAGAAAATAGAAATGAGAGGTACGGTTTTACTTGATCTGATCCTAACCAACATGGAAGACATAGTGGACAAAGCAACAGCTAAGGGAACTCTGGGGGGAAGTGACAATTCCTTACTTGAATTCTCAATAATAAAGGAAGCTAAAATTAAACATAGCCAATCATGCAACCTAGATTTCAAAAAACCCAACTTTAGCAAATTCAGGGTGATGATAAACAAATCCCATGCAAGCCACTCTAAAGGGAAAGAAGGATGAGATATCTTTAAAAAATGCTTAAGACAATTTCAACAAGGAAAAAGAGTAGTAGAGAACAGATGAAGCCCATCAGGCTTCACAAAAATCTAAGAGATAATCTGAAAACAAAAAGGGTCATGTATAGGAGGTGGAAACAAGACCGGGCTACAAAGAAAGAATATAAGCAAGTAGCAAGGAACTGCAGGGATGATGTCAGGAAGGCTAATGTGATGAACTGAGGCTAGCAAGGGGAGCTAAAAACAAAAAAGCCTTCTTCAAAGCAAAAGACAGAGGAAAGAGAAGGGAGTTCAACTACTCACTGTGGATGGAGCTATGATAACAGCCAGAAGTGCTCTACTCCTACTTTGGCTCAGTCTTCTCCCAAAGAAAAACCAGAACCCTCTTGATGAAGCTATAATACAAGCTGAAGGGCCAGGATTGACAGGTAAATAGTTAAGGATCTTCTAACTTGGATAGATGAATTCAAATCTCCAGGGCCTGATGAATGCCATCCTAGAGTCATAAAACAGCTAGTGGAAGAACTCTCAGAACCCCTATCTATTGACTTTGAGAATTCATGGAAGACTGAAGTGGGCTAATGTTGTCCCTATGTACAAGATGAACCTGGAAACTATAAACCAGTTAGTCTAACACCAATCCCTAGAAAAATTCTACAGCAAATTATAAAACAAAGTCTGCAAACACCTTGAAAACAATGCAGTAATTATCAGAGGCCAACATGAATTTACCAAGAAAGAATCCTGCCAGACTAATCTGATTTTGTTTTTTGATTGGGTAATCTCCCTGATGGACTGTGGGAATGCTATGGCCTTAATCTATCCTGACTTCAGCAACGCGTTTGACCAACTGCCCCATGATATCCTGATTAGCAAACTGGCTAAAAGTGGGTAGACAGAACAATGATCAGGTGCATCCAACAGTTGGCTATAGAATCAGTGTGAGGTTCTGGGGCAGAGTCAAGCCTCCATCTGCTGGCCAGAAACCAAAATAGCAGCCTTGGTCTTTGCAGAACTGGGTCCACAGCTAATTATGACCATCTGTGCTGTTATCAGCTCCACCTGGGAGCCCTGGGGAAGAGCTATATAAGGACTAGCTCTTCCCTTCAGATGCTGCCTCAGTAGTAAAGGTCTGTGCTGTTACTGAAGCTGCCTGTGCTTTCTGGTACCTGCTTCTGGAGA
Source organism: Varanus komodoensis (assembly GCF_004798865.1). Classification (NCBI taxonomy): domain Eukaryota; kingdom Metazoa; phylum Chordata; class Lepidosauria; order Squamata; family Varanidae; genus Varanus; species Varanus komodoensis. The sequence goes on from NW_025335317.1 coordinate 29,502,692, forward strand.
GCCTGCCTGGCCTTACAGTCTTTTCCTACTCCTCTCCTATATACCACTCTCCTTAGCTTGCCCCTCTGACTTTGGACTGGTTTTTGACTACTCTTTGTTATTCGGACTGAGGTATCTTGCACTCTGGTTACTTGCCTTGATGCTTGGACTGTCTAACCATGGTGTGAGCAAGATTTGTATAGCTTATGAGTATCCATACCCCCCCTCCCCGGGACCCTTACAATCGGACTCAAAGAGTGCTCATCAATGGTACCTTCTCAAACAGAGGACTGATAACAAGTGGAGTACCATGTCATTCAGTTCTGGGCCCAGTGCTCTTCAATATTTTCACTAATGACTTGAATGTGGAAGTATAGGAAACAGTTATGAAATTTGCAGATGACACAAAAAGTGGGGCTAGTTAATACACTGGGAGACAAAGATAAGATACAGGGTGATATCAATAGGCTAAAATTCTGGGCAGAGAGCAGCAGAATGAAATTCAGTAGGGACAGATGCCAAGTTCTTCACTTAGGAACGAGAAAGCACTGTATGTTGAAACAGAAGAGGGACCAGACTTCTATGGTATGGGTAGTGGACCTGCTTTACAAGCAAATGATGCCAGGTCCTGTCTTTGGCATTACCAGTTTTAAAAGATCAAGTAACAGGTAATGGGGAAAGTCCTCTGCCTGAGATCTTGCAAAGCCAACCAATCAGACTAGGCAATATTGGGCTGGGCGAACAGACAGGTAGCTGCTTTAAACCAAATCATCATATATTTCTAAGCTAAATGGTGCAAAGTACAATTATTATTTTTTTGTCTGTGACAGGCTACAAATATTCCCCATCAATAATGTTGCATGATGCAAGCCAGTCCATATCACTTTTGGGGAAATATTTCAGAAGTTTCAACATAGGAAACCAGATTTTGAGAAAATGAAAGATTAAATGCATAGAACAGCAGAAAACAACCATCTGAATTACAGTTTTATTTAGGGATATTTTTTTTCCTTTTCAAAGGCAAAACAGCTATGTGTAAATCAAGCAAGATGTCTATTTACATCACTTTTATGACAGCCATTAATCTCCCTTTCTGGACAAACTGCTGTCTGATGTAACCAATCCTTATTGACTTAATGGTAAGAAATTTATATCAGTATAGAAACTGTGATTAATGCAGTCTTAAAGTTCAATGACTCAAATACTTTAGTAGCCTCAAACTTTGACCTAGGTGGACAGAGAGCTAAATCACAAGGTTTAAATTCTAGTTACACGATTCATTCCTGCTCTTTAAAAGGAAATGATCAAGGCTCTCTTTCAGGGTATCCATGCTTACAGCACTCTTTGTGGAGACTGAAGTTTCTCCTGTATTACTACACAGAACAGAAACATTCTCAAACATACTGTGTACAATTTTAAAACAAGATAAGAGTTCTGATCTGATTTTAACTATATTTTGAAGATGACAAATACAAAATACTTTTATAATATTACAAAAACATGCTCCCGCCCCCATACTGACTGTGGTTGTGTTTACATGGCACTTTAAACCAAAAATCTTGACTTTTTAAAGCACTGTAAGTCCATTCACTCCCACTCCTGCAAATGGACAAACAAGTTGGACATAAATAGCTTAGTATTAAGTCCAAACATGTGATTATGGTTTATTGTACCCAGACAAGCCAGTATTCGCAAGTCAACAACAAACTCAGTTTTAAAAGTGAATTATGGACCTGGTTTCTCTGGGAAAATAAGTCATACTCATGCATTTGCGAGAACCTATTCAAAAATCATTTGTTACCTGTTCATATGAGAAACAAAGCAGGAGCAAATAGATTGTGTGCACCATTACAGCTTGTACACAGTGTGGTTTAATGTCAGGATTCCTGCCTTAAAGTGATATTTGCACATCGCCAGCAAATAAGCTACTCTCAGCCAAGATCTGGTTTGGACATAATGGCAAATCATTTGTTTAGCTGAACTTTGCCTTGTTCAGAGACCCAAACATGATGAGGCTTACTGTGTGTGGGGTTTTTTTGTGGGGAGGGGGGGCAATTGCCCCCCCCCCGAACTCATGATTTGAAGTTGACTTGTCAGTCACTTTGCCATTAGGTTCAAATGTGGGATCCCAGCTTCATCCTAATGTCTTTGCTCTGCTTTCACTGTCCCCACCTTGTCAGAGAGATGCACAGAAAGATCAACACACACCTGGAACTGCTCACACAGCTAACAGGCTGGCATTTCATAGGCTTCTCTGCCCTTCCACACTCTGGCCAGAGTGTCCTGATCTTTTGTTGAGGAGCAGGAAGACCTTGGTCACTTCAGCTAAACTTTAAAGCATCTTTTGGTCAGCACCCAACCCATATCATATTATACTCTGTTTCTAGAGCAATCCAGCCAACTGCTTTCATCTACATGATACAGAGTTACTGCTAGCACTTGCTTTTCTGCCTGGCCACCAATAGCATTTTAACACTGTAGGTGTGGAAACTCATGCTAACAGGAGGCTTTAATACAAATTTAATAAACAAATAAATGAAACTTTCATTATTGAAGGAGTGGCCATACTGGAAAGGATTTTGGTCTGGGAAGGCTGTGAAAATTAACAAAGTGGTCTAATAATCCTTCCTAGGATGAAGGTAGAAATGGAGTGTAGAGTGACACTTTAGGACTATTCATACCATGACTATTCATATTTCAAAGCAGCAAATCTGTTTCTGCATCCAAACACATGGCAAGAAAACTGGTAGTGTGGTGACAACTCTCCTTGATTTAGGTACAGTAGTCTTGTATTTCATAGAATCAGCTGTGTGTGTGTGTGTGTGTGTGTGTGTGTGTGTGTGGAAGGAGGAGGCACAAAGCTAGATTAAATGTCACAAACTTAGTTTATTGAATGCCTACAAGCTGCACCCTGACTTGTTCATTAAACCTCGGTTAAAGAAAACTAATGCTTAGTGTAACACCCAACCATTCCTTAAGGGTCCAAACCTATGCATATGTAGTCCCATAGGACTTGATGGAGCAAGTTCTAATTAAGCATACTTTTTTTTTTCATTTCACTTGTATGCTGCACCCATAGCCATGGGGCTGTCTGGGCAGCTTACATTACATTCAACAACAACAAATAAAACAATGTCACATGAACAATATGTAAAAATCAATAAAATAGTACAATGAAATCAGCATTCACTTAGTAATAAAACAATATGAACAATCAAATTAAAACAGTTATTTAATAAAATTGTCTGGTGGCTGAAATTCTTGCATAGCAGTAGCAGCAATAAAAACTAGTATAATAAACCATTCTAAAATGAACCCACTCACTTACCAAAATATTTTTTAAAAAGTTTTCAATTGGCATCTGAAATTGAATGATGCCAATTTGAAAGAGATGTCTGGCAAATCTCAACTGGAAGCATGCTTCACAAGTGGGGCTCTATTGCAGAAAAGCCATCCTGGCCATCTCTCCCTTACTTCATTGGCAGGAGGAATTTGGAGAAGGGCCTCAGATGAAGACCTCAGTGATGGGGCTAGGACGCAAGGAGAAAGGTGTTCCTTCCCAGGCTGTTCAGGGCTTTGTCTGTTATTGTAAGTGCTTTGAATTGTGCTCAGATGGCAACCTGCAGCCAATGTAGCCTGTGCAGGACTGGTGTAATGTTTCTGTGAAAGCCAGACCCTGTTAAAGCAGGTGCACTGCCTTATTCTGGACCAGCTGCACTGTCCAGACTATTTTCAAAGGCAGCCCCATGTATAGCACATTACTGTAATCCAGGCACAAGGTAACCAGTGTGTAGATAACCACAGCTTATCCAAGTAGGGATGCAGCTGAGAAACCAGCCTAAGCTGGTAGAAGGTGCTCCTGGCTAACAAGTCCCCTTGAGAAACAAGTGACAATTTGGGATCCAGGAGCACTCTTAGGCTGCAAGCCTGGTCCTTTGAAGGGGGGACCCCATCCAGGACAGGCTGGAAATTTCTCAGTTGGATGGACTAATATGTGAGCAGTGACTATATGGCTCAGTTCACATGGGGCAACCACCTCACATTTTTTGAATCCTGGGTTTGAACTCTGGATTGTGTCTTACCTAGCATGACAGTTTCAGGTTCACACATCATAAACAACTTCCTGCAGAGAGAGCAATTGGATAGCACATACTGGTACATTTTTAACTACACAGGCCCAGATGTATGTCTTCAGGCTTGCCATGAATCTGCCAATTCAGTGATTTTTTTCTTTTGCTTTCCTAATTAAAATGGCAATGGTAGACCTTATTTTCCCATTCACTCTGTGCAGCTTCTGTCTATCAGAGTTGTTAGTATCTGGCTCACCTGCCTTGGAACCAAAATATCCTGTGGGAAGAAAGGGACTAAGCAGATCAAGAGGCTGGCATTGGCTGGTCAGAACACTCATGGGCAACACTGGCAGGCATTCATGAATATATGCTTACCAGTAGCAATGGTATTTTATCTGGCAACCCCAGCATAAAATGAAAGGCTGGCAGAGGGGTCATATCTGACCCTGCACCTGACTTTTCTGCACTTTACCAAATCTCAGTGCAATGTAATGACAAGCCTAAACACTTTTGTTAAATCCTTTCCTGTAGTCAGGACTGAGTGCATGTTGACTACAACTTCTGGCTAGTTACTAAGGCCAGTCAAAATGTGTAGGCTCCTATCTGTAAATGTCTGATCTTGACAGGAGGATCTGTGGAAAAAAAAGTAGAATTCCAACATTATACTTAGGCTGAGCCTGACTGCTGATAGATGAAACAGGAAAAAACCCACAGATAATAAATTATCTGTGCTGAATTGTACTTATTTAAGAAAATCAAATGTTAAATTGAAATGAAGAAAAGAGAAAGTTAGATAACATCACTAACAGCAGCTGACACTAAGCATATGACTACAGAAAGCTGTTCAGTTTAATTAAATGATTTGTGCTCCATTTATCTGATAAAGTAAACTGAATTAAACTGTAATAATCACACAAAAGGTAACTCTTAGTTTAGCCTCTTTCTGTGGCACTTAATTTTGAAAATCAAGGCTCATGGTACTATGGTCATCTATTTGCATGTAAAGTCAATATACATACATTTGCAGTCAAAAGTTAACAAAGAAGAAATAGTCTATTACAGACTATTGAAAATTAATCTATAAAAACACATGCACATTTTGTTAAAATTAAAAAGAATCAGAAATTAAATACATGACAAAATAAACTCAGCAAAATACTCAAGGCCTTTGATAAGATGGTGCATGGAAATAAGCATGTAAAAAATCAAAAGAAGGCAAGACAACCCAGTTTAATTTGATTTTTCTGTGGCTGAGATAGATTAATCAAATCGACAAAATAATTCTATTAATCAAATTCAAAAAGTACATAACTGTAACAAATCTTTTGCTGTATTGCAAATGATAAAACAAGCAATCCACAAAGGTTTTGCTAATTACATGTTTCAAGTCAAATGACCTGGCTAGATGCTTTGTCTTCCTAAAATACTCTTGTCATTTAATTATATTTTATGTATCTATTTCTCTGGCCTTGTAGATATACTAGAGCACCAAAGATGCACTGCTTTTTTGTCATACTAGCCAAGATATCTGACATAATATTGAAAATAGAGGCAATGTGAAATTACTTATCTGTTTGGTAAGAGCAAAAAGGATTAAGCACTAAACACTGGGATATACAACCATTCATTTTTACTGTTGTAATATTAAAATGTTAGCTATAAATAAGTGGTAAGTCTAAAATTATAATAAAATGGAACACTGTCAGGGGCAGTCAGCTCCAAACATACTTGGAGGAAGCAGATTGTCTGGATCCATTACAATTGGGCTTTGGTCCCAGTTTTGGAACAAACTGCCCTATTTGCCCTGTGGGCTAACCTTTGGCAGGACAGAGAAAGGGTAGCATGACCCTGTTGATTCTTCTCATCCTCTCAGTGGTTTTTGATACCATTGATCATGGTATCCTTCTGGAGACGTTGGCCAGGTTGGGAGTTGATGGCACTGCTTTGCAGTGGGTCCACTCCTACCTTGCCAACCATCTCCAGTCAATCATCTCTTCCCCTCTCCCTCTCCCTCTTTCTTTCTTTCTTTCTTTCTTTCTTTCTTTCTTTCTTTCTTTCTTTGGTCTAAGCATGAATCAGACTGCACCCTAAGATAGTCCAGAATTGGTGTTTGTATATGTTGATTATTTTAAGTTAAAAATTGGTCCACAAGAATTGCAGAAGCAATGCATAACTGTTCATAAGTGATCGAAGTAAATAATTACAACACTGTAAAATTCCAAAAATTTAACAACACTCACCCAAAAATAATTTGGGATGATCAAAATAATACATAGTCAATGCAAGAAAAATGAAAAGTAAAACAGAAAATGGAAAGTGAAAGCATAGCATTTCAACAGCTGCAGTCCTATGCACAATTTGACTGCTAAATTCCACTGAAGCTAATAAAAATGATCGAAAAAGGCTGTGTAACTATTTCCATTCACCGAAAAACATTTTAAGCTTAGATGATGCTTGAGTTCCTCATGTTTTATATGTTTTATGAAAATCACCTTTGAAACTGAAGGGTCTTCAGAAAACAGTTAGTGATGACCGCAAAAAAGTCTGCAAGTCAAAAATTCCACTGGATTTGCCCAAGTTCAAATAGTTGTGAGAAGCTAACTTGGGGGAGAACTTAGTAAGCAACTTAGGAAACAATTTTCTGTTGCATAGAATGGTGCTTTTAATCTGAAATGCTTGCTGGCAGGGAAATCAGTCAATAGGAATGTCTTTGTCATAAGGCCAATCAAAACTAAACTGGAATTGTGCAAGAATAATAGGAGAAGTTCCCAAACAGTATCTAAGCCAAGTGCAAGAATGACACACAAAGGAAAAACAAACAGTGGAAATCACATAAATAATGCATGCCTACCATTATCCATACTCAATACATTAAAAAGGTACAAGAAAGTGTATAAAATGGATATTGATTACATCAGGTCCTTATCTAAAAATTCTATAAAGCATTAACTATAAATAGAATTTATATATTAATATTCCATATATTTTAGTTTCTTTCCTCACACCATGACATTTTTATGATACCCCAGACAGATGTCTGAGGCTGAAAATATGACTTTGAAATGCTGCCCCAATTAGTTTTAAATCTTTCGTTTGTTTAAGAACAGCAGATGCTTTCATGTAAGGGCTACTTTGCCCTCCCACAATGCAGTCTTATTGTTGTTCGTGGAGCTGATATTCTTCTTACATAGCAATCAAAGTGCTTTAAAACCTTGAGCACTTCCACATTAACATGCACTCAGCACAAATGTCAATTATGGAGTCACTAAGCAGGACACTATGTACATCAGAGTGGTGCTGGAAAGGCAGAGAGAAGGCTGAGAAGATGACTAGTGGAAGAAGGCATGGCTCTGTTTAGAGCTTTGCTATACTCCCCTTCAATTTAAAATTTCTAGGGCTAATACATTTTTCAGAAATATGCATGCAAATGCATGCATAATCAATACAGTTTGCAGAAAAGAGTAATTTTATTTTTTCAGACAAGTGGCAAGTAAAAGGTTTTGATTGCTAAAGAAAAAAGAACATGGTTGGAGTTGTCTAGGGTCTTGCCTGATACTTGGGCTTGGTAAGAGCTGGAATAAGTTTTGAAATGTCTGAACTAAGACTCTTTCTGCATGGCCTCATGTGGCTCAGAAGCACTATAAATTGGCAAAGTTCTGATTTTTTTAATCCAGTGAAACACAGGGATGAACTAGGGTTGGATTGGTTAGAGTGAGAACTCTATGGCCTCTAAACGTGGTTGGATTCCAACTTCTATCTTCTACCAGCATGGCCAATAGTCAGTGTTGGGTGTGAGGAGTATGGCTGATTTGGGTGCTCATTCTCAAAGACTGCTGGCTGGGTTTCTGAAGAATCAGAACTGAAATGTGAAGCAGATCCAAGGGATGTTGGGAAGGATGGACCATGCAGAGACACCAGGATAAGGGAAGTGGACATGCTTATCTCAGTCTCCTCAGGGAGGCAGGCAGTTCCTGGGAATAACCAAGATATACAACTGGCAGGAGGGGACTCTGAGAATGAGTGTTTCTCAGATGCAGACCAGGCAGCTTCAGCTCTTGACCCCATGGAGAGGTATCAGCAGAGGCCGGCAACCCAAGCAGACAATCAGAGTGCAGAGAGGAAGTGTGCTCACTTTCAGAAAGCCAGTTCTGAAGGGATGGGACCCAGGCATGTTCATAAGCAGAGTTCCTGGAGGTGAATATTAGACTAGGTTCACCAAACTGTTCTGTGCATACTCAGATTTGTTCTGGGTGATTTATGCTTTTGGGTCAATAAAAAACACTTTTCACTGAAAATGGTCTGTGACTTTTGAATGCTCAAAGGAGGAAACCTCAGCCCATGACAGTCAGGGATAATGAGGGATCTGGTCCAAAATCATCTGAAGACCCACAAATTCCAAACCTCTAGTTTAGAGCATTGAACTAGCACAGGAAAGAAGTGGGTTCAATATGCTAGTCTATCATGACATTCATGGGAAAATCTTGTACCAATCTCTCAGTCTGATCTATCTGATAGGGGTGGTGTGAGGGTAACACTGAGTTAGAAAGAGTAGGGGTAAGTGAGGAGATGGCAGTACATAATAAATAAGTAAATGTAAATCTCTATTTACAGCTAGGTTATCCAAGATTCCACTTTTATAGCATGTAGGTTCATATTTCTGCTCAAGAACATATGTATGGTAGGGGAATTGTGCCCCTTTTATTCCCAAGAAATACAAACTGGGAATTGGACTTGGCTGGTCCATCAGTACATACCAGGGTTAAAAACTACCATCTGCATCCACATACATTCCTTTCAGGAGCACCTCAAAACATTGCCTTTGCCCTCATTTTTTGCTGGATGAGGGCAAAGACAAAATACCTTCCCCGTAGTAGAAACATAGCGAGTCAGAAGGAGTCTCCTGGGCCTGCCTCCAAGCTGGCTGTGCTCATGTAATACCCAACATGTGGTTGTCTAATTTTTCCTTGAACACCTTCGCTGATGGAGCCTCAACCACCTCCCTTGGTAGCCCATTCCGTATCTTAGGGGTCCTAACCATCAGAAAGTACTTCCTGATGTCCAACCTGGAGCCTGGTTCCTTGAGCTTTGCCCCATTGGAACATGTCCTGCTCTGTACTGCAAGAGAACAAGTCACAACTCTCTACCATCTGACACATGTTCACATACCTATATGCAATTATAAGATCCCCTCTGAGTTTCCTCTTCTCCAGGCTGAAAGGACCCAGTTTCCCTCCTCTCATATGTCACCCACCCCAATCTGGCTACCATCCTTGTGACCCTGCACTGTGACCCTGATTATAAGCTATGTCTCTCATAAAGTATGGAGACAAGAATTGGACACAGTACTCCAGTTGTGGGTGTACCAGAGTCTTATAGAGCGATACTAACACCTTTTCAGGTCTGGAAACCATGCTTCTGGTTATACATCCAAGGGTGGCATTTGCCTCCTTAACTGCTGAATCTTATTGCTGGCTCATGTTCATAGAAACATAGAAACAGAGCGAGTCAGAAGGGGTCTTCCGGGCCATCTAGTCTGACCTCCAGCACCAGCTGGCTCCGCTCACAACATGCCCACCATGTGGATGTCCAGCCTATCCTTGAACACCCACACCGATGGGGCCTCAACGACCTTTTGTGGAAGCCCATTCCATACCCTCGGGGTCCTGACTGTCAGGAAGTGCTTCCTGGCATCCAAATGGAACCTTGGCTCCCTGAACTTTGCTCCGTTGGAGCTTGTCCTGCCTTCCTCTGCAGGGGGGAACAGGTCTCTATCCATCTCCGTGTGACATCCCCTCACATACTTGTATGTCGCCAACAGATCCCCTCTGAGTCTCCTCTTCTCCAGGCTGAAGAGACCCAGTTCCCTCAGTCTCGCCTCATACCCCATCCCCTGCAAACCGGCCACCATCCTTGTGGCCCTACGCTGCACTGACTCCAACCTGGCTATATCCTTTCTGTAATGAGGGGCCCAAAACTGAACACAACACTCCAG
>NW_025335317.1:29512832-29545578 GCF_004798865.1 Varanus komodoensis
TTCCTTCAGTCTCGCCTCATACCCCATCCCCTGCAAACCGGCCACCATCCTTGTGGCCCTACGCTGCACTGACTCCAACCTGGCTATATCCTTTCTGTAATGAGGGGCCCAAAACTGAACACAACACTCCAGTTGCGGGCGCACCAGAGTCATGTAGAGTGGTAGTAATACCTCTCTTGATCTAGAAGCCATACTTCTGGCTATGCAAGCAAGGGTGGCGTTCGCCCTCTTGACCACCACATTACACTGCTGACTCATGTTTAGCCTGCAGTCAACCAGTACGCCGAGGTCCCTTTCACAATGCTGCTTTCCAGCCACTTGTCACCTAACCTGTACTTATGACACCTATTCCTATGCCCCAAGTGCAAGACCTTGCACTTATCCACATTGAACGCCATCCTGTTGTCTCCTGCCCACTTCCATAGTCTGTCCAGATCCTTTTGGATCTGGAGTACCTGCTCCTCAGTTGTGGCCACTGCTCCAGTTTTAGTGTCGTCTGCAAATTTGATCAGCAGACTGGCGACCCCTTCTTCCATTTCATTAATGAAAAGATTAAACAGGATCAGCAGCAGGACAGAGCCCTGGGGGACCCCGCTTGTCACTGGCTGCCATCCCGATGATTCCCCGCTAATGGTTACCTTCTGCTTTCGGTCAGTCAACCATGCCCTAATCCACCGGACAGAGCTTTGGTGTATCCCAAAACTCCTCAGTTTCTCCACCAGGATATCATGGGGCACTTTGTCAAAGGCCTTGCTGAAATCCAGGTATACCACATCCACTGCATCCCCTCCATCTAGCCATCTCGAAACCTTGTCATAGAATTCCACAAGGTTTGTCTGGCAGGACCTGTTTTTGCGGAAGCCGTGTTGTGTGGCTGTCAGCCTCCCTTCCATATCTAGCATCACTAGATCTCTCTCTATTATGAGCCTTTCCATTGTTTTTCCTACAATGGACGTAAGGCTAACTGATGTATAATTTCCCATGTCCTTTCTACTACCCTTTTTGAAAATTGGAATCACTAATGCCACCCTCCAGTCCTCTGGAACTTCATCCGTTCTCCACGAGGTCTCAAAAATGGAGGCCAGCAGGCGTGAGAGAACCCCTGCCAACTCTTTAAGTACTCTCGGGTGTAACCCGTCAGGGCCTGGTGCCTTTGTAATGTCCAATGCCCTGAGGAGCCCCTCGACTTCAAGGGGGGTGACTCTAATCTGTGCCCCTAAGTCCCCAGTCTCATCTAATCTTCTATGCGGATATCCCCTGTCCTGCTTTGGGGAGAACACAGAGACAAAATAATCATTTAGCATCTGTGCCTGTTCCCTCATATCAGTCACTGGATCTCCTTCCTCCTTATTTAGTGGTCCCACCACTTTTCTCCCCTTCCTCTTCCTATTTACATGCTGAAAGAAGACCTTTTTGTTGCTCTTGATATTCTTGGCAAGTCTCAGCTCGTAATCAGCCTTAGCCTTGTGAAGAATCCTTTTGCAACGGGCCTCCTCCTCCTGGTATACCCTTTTGTCTATTTGCCCCAGTACCCATTTCCTACAGAGGTTCCTCTTTCGTCTAATCCCTTTGACCACCTCTTTTCACATCCATGGCAGCACTCTCCTCCGCCTCCCCACCTTACCGACTAGAGGTATCGTCAAGGCTTGCGCCTCCAAAACCTCCCTTTTGAGTGCTATCCACCCCTCGTCAACTCGCTTACCTTCCAGTAATCTATCCCAGGAGACTTTCCCCAGTCTGGCCTTCAGTTGCCAAAGTTGGCCCTCTTGAAGTCCCAGCTTCTAGTGCTCGACCTGCTGCACGTCCCCAGTTCCCTAATCTCAAAGCAAAGGATGGAGTGATCACTCGCATCCAGAGCTCCCCTAATCTGTACTTCCTAATCTGTATGTTCAGTCTGCTGTTGACAAATATACCAAGATCTCTTTCATAAGTGCTGCTCTCCACCCACTTCCACAGACTGTCCAGATCATTTTGGATCTGGGGTGCCTGCTCCTGATTTGTGGAATACCCCAGAATAGCCAAGTAATTGTGGTCCCTGACATAGAAAATACCACAAATGCCTATTCCTGGTAGTGGATGCACAATCATAACAACCTGAATAACTGCAGAATTTGCTATGCTTTCATGACACCTCAGATCAGCTGCCTGCCAGAGCCACTCCACTCTACCCAAAGGTAGCACTAGTTGCACACACAACTAGATCATCATGGATATATATGTACAAATATGCGACATAGTTGCTGGACTTTCATAGAACTCAGAAAACTGGCTACCTCATATCTTTGAAGAATTTAGGAAAGTGCCTGGTGCAAACAAGTACAGATGTATCTTAACTGTATACCTTGTTTATTAAATAAAAAAACAGAATGGACCTAAATGTGGCCATTATTTGGGAAGCTACTCTCACGCCATGTTTGTACTGTTTTTGATAAAGTCTTAATGATTATCATAAGTGTGGCAAATTGGCCGTAAGTATATTTAGAGAATTAGATAATGTTAAACATTTTAACATTATGCAGAAATAAGAACAATAATATTTATTTTAAGAAGTTACACTTGAAAGGTTTCACTCAGTTTTGTATTAAATGTACTTAGCAAAAGGTCATCACTCTTGAATTTGCTAGATAAATAAATGTTGGTGAGGTGGATGAATCACTGGAGGATTGGTGCATGGCAGCGAATGAATAGCCTGAAAATGCTTCCCAAACCCCATTATTTCCCTTTTTCCAGTAGGCCAAAGATTCATGTCCCCGCATACTGCCAGTTCATTACGGAAAAATATCATTCCTCTTCTGGCACACTCTGGATGGCCCTCTCAGCCCCATGAGGACCCTTTAATGTTTAATTCCCCATCATCTGCTCCAGTGAACAGCTTAATCTCTGCTTGTATGATCAATACTATATCAGTGTAAATTAAAATGACAATTTTAAAGTAATTAAGCCTGTTAATGCTCGATTCAAATGTCATTATTTGCACAAGGGATTGAGGAGAAATTACATCGTGTCTAGGGTGACAGGAGAATGTTTGAGCCTTCTCGATCCTGTTGCCACTGTGCCACTGGAGGCTTTAGCAAAGCAGATTAACTTCTAGCTCCTACTGCCAGGATACCTATCCAATTTCAGAAGAGGATAACACAATTTGATAAATTTAATTCCAGCTACAAACTCAATTATTGTGATAATGGATGAAAACTGGGAGGAGACACTAAACAAGGCTCACATAAAAATACACTTAACTTCAGAATGAGATACAACAGTAATTGTTTTATTTGATTTGTTCTTTTCCTTTTGAAAACTCTTTAAATAATTGTGATTGTTGGTTGAATAGCCAACATTTATTAAATAAAATCCACTCTGGGTTGAAACAGCCTACCATTTAAAAGATTTTGGTAACAATGAAAATGTTTGCTGTCCTTTGCTTGTACAGAGACATTTATTAGGCAAGTAAAATTACATCATTACAATTATAGATCTCATAAATAAATCTATAAAACTCAACTAAGTTCAGATGAAATCATGGCCTCTTCTACATGCTGGCCTTTTTAGATTGAGCCAAACTATAGACTTTTTTAGGGTTAGGGTTGAGTCCCAAAGTAAAAATGTCTTAAACTTTAGGTGCTTTGAATCAAACTGTAGCTGAAAAGCTGAACTTACACAGAAGAAATATGAATTTCAATGGCACAACAGCAATACTTTCAACAGAGGTTTTCTAGGTTGAACTCATATTTTAAGAACCAAAATTAAAAAAACAAAAGGCATAACTTTCTAATTTAAATGAGCCAAAAATAGAAGGAAAAATATGCACTTTTCTGTTTGCAAATTTGCATGGAGCTATTCTTTGGAATTGAATGCACCATATGAGAAATCCAATTCCTTGAAAGTCATATACACATTCTAAAATGTACCTCCACTGATCCAACACCTATCTGCAGAGGCCAGTGTTACTCTTATTTTGGATTTGGCACTACAACCTTAATGGAAGAGCCTCCACCCCCACACCCCAAGCAAATATATCCTACTTTGAGCTAAAACTAACCGTACAACAATTTCAGACTGAAAGTGTAAACAAATTTGAAGAACTTTGGTTCAAAATCTTCAGGTCTGGGACCAACAATAGCTTCACTGTTGAACCAAATCTGGACTTAAAGAATGCCTAAGAGACCAAAGGGGAAGGGCACAGCTACAGGGTAAAGCAGATGTTTTGAATGCAGACATTTCCAGGTTTGAAGCCTTACTACCAGTTAGTGTGGACACAGTAGTGAAGCTTAAACAGAGCAGTGAACTGAGGCAAAGATAGTTTCTTCAATCTTCCTCTTCTCTCCCACACTCTTTTAAACACTGGGAGGACAGAGAGAAAAGCTGCACAACCCCTGCCCCCACCCCCCAGAGGAGGAGGGTTGACTCATTGAATCCTTCCTTCACCTTCTCAATGATGTTCTATTACAGCAGACGGATGCCACAGATGGATGTGAAAAGCTCAGGAAACAGAAGAAAAGAGGAAGAAAATTCAAGCAAATCTGAGTTCTCTCCAAAACAGGAAAGGGGAGATCTACATGGGGGACTGGATGAGACCAGGGCTTTAGGGGCACAGATTAGACTCACCCGCCCCCCTAGAAGTTGAGGAGCTCCTCAGGGCACTGGATGTTACAAAGGCACCAGGCCCAGATGGGTTACATCCCAGGGTACTCTGGGAGTTGGTGGGGGTACTCTTGCATCTGTTGGTTTCCAGTTTTGAGGTCTCATGAAGAATGAGTGAGGTTCCAGAGGACTGGAGTAGCATCAGCGGTCCCAATTTTCAAAGAGGAGTAAAGGGGACATGTGTTACATCCATTCTGGGAAAGACAATGGAAAGGCTTATAATAGTGAGGGATCTAAGAAACCTGGATAGGGAAGGGAGGTTGACGGCCATGAAACATGGCTTCTTCAGAAACAGGCCCACTGGATGAGTATTGTGGAATTCTATGACAAGGTTTCAAGGTGGCTAGATGGAGGGAACACAGTGGATGTGGCTAACTTGGATTTCAGCAAGGCTGTTGACGAAGTGCCGCATCATATTCTGGTGAAGGAGTTTTAGGATAGACCAATGTATTGTCTGATGAATTAGGGCATGGGTGACAGACTGAAGGCAGATGGTAACTATCAGTGGGGAATTATGGGGATGGTGGCCAGTGACAAGTGGGGTCTTACAGTGCTCAGTCCTGGAAAAGATCCTGTTCAATCTTTTCATCAATGACCTGGAAGAGGGTGAGACCAGTCTGCTGATCAAATTCGCAGACAATACTAAAATAGGAGCGGGGGCCACAACTGAGGAGCAGGTATTCAGGATCCAGAAGGATCCGGGCAGACTACGGAAGTGGACAGGAGACAATAGGATGGTGTTCAATGTGGATACGTGCAAGGTCTTGCACCTAGGGCATAGGAATGGGTGTCATAAGTCAGGTTAGGTGACAAGTGGCTGAAGAGCAGCACTTGTGAAAGGGATCTCAGGGTACTGGTTGACTGACGGTTAAACATGAGTCAGCAGTGGGATACGCTGGTCAAAAGGGTGAGTGCCACCCTTGCTTGCATAGCCAGAAGCATGGCTTCTAGATCAAGAGAGGTATTACTACCACTCTATATGACTCTGGTGTGCCCATAACTGGAGTACTGTTCCGTTCTGGGCTCCACATTACAGGAAGCATATAGCCAGGTTAAAATCGGTGCAGCATAGGACCACAGACTGAGGGAACTGGGTCTTTTCAGCTTGGATAAATGGAGACTCCGAGGGGATCTGTTGGCGACATACAGGTATGTGAGGAGGTGTCATGCGGAGGTGGGTTAAGAAATGCTTTCTCCTGTGGAGGAAGGCATGATGCATTCTAATGGAGCAAAGCTCAAGCAACCAAGGTTCAATTTGGATGCCAAAAAGTACTTCCTGACAGTTAGGGTACAGTATGGAATGGGCTTCCATGGGAGGTGGCTGAAGCCCCATCATGAGGGTGTTCAAGAACAGGCTGGACGTGTGCAGAGTTGGCTGGAGCCAGGGGTCAGACTAGATGGCCCAGGAGACCCCTTCTGACTCATTCTATTTCTAACTTTGTATGACAAATGTACTATTCTCCCATGCATGCAAGCTGATGTTCAAAGTGTTGCATCAAGGAATACTAACAAATATGGAGTGAGAAATGCCAGACGTCCAAGCTGGATTCTGAAAAGGGAGAGGCACTCAAGATCATATTACAAATATACATTGGCTACTGGAGTGCATCAGAGAATTTCAGAACAACATCAGTTTATGCTTTATAGACTACAGCAAAGCCTTTGACTGTGTGGGTTACAAGAAGCTATGGCTGGTCCTCAAAGAACTGAGGGTGCATCAGCACTCAATTGTCCTGATGTGTAATCTTTATCATGAACAAGAAGCTACAGTTAGGAGAGAATACAGAGAAACAGAATGGTGTGCCTTATGCAAAAGTATCAGACAAGCATGTATCTTATCTTCCTATCTGTTCAATCTGTATGCAAAACATATTGTAAGAAAGTCTGGATTAGAATCAGAGGAAGGAATTAAAATTGGCAGAAGAAATATTACTAATTAAAGATATGCAGGTGATACCATATTACTGACAGAATGCAGCAATAACTTGAAACAATTTCTGATAACAGTGAAAGAAAAAAGTATAAAAGTAGGACTGTAGCTGAACATTAAGAAAGCAAAAATCATGTTGGCAGACGACTTACAGCACTTTACTGTTAATAATGAAGAAATCAAAACAGTGAAAAATTTTACATACCTCTGCTCAGTCATCAGTTCAAAGGGAGACTGCGGCCAAGAAATTTGGAGAAGACTGAGACTTGGAAGGGCAGCAATGCAGGGACAAGAAAAGATCATCAAGTGTAAGGATGTTTTACTGGAGACTAAGATCAAGACCATCCAAAATACTGTATTCCCAATCACAGTCTATGTATGTGAAAGCTGGACAGTGAAGAAAGCTGACAGGATGCAAATTGATACATTTGAAACATGGTCCTGGAGGAGAGCTTTTTGAATATACTGGATGGATAGAAAGACGAACAAGTAGGTTCTAGATCAAATCAAGCCTGAGTTTTCCTCAGAAGCAATTTGACAAAAATGAAGCTGTCATACTATGGGCACATCATGAGAAGTCAAGACTCACTGGAGAAGGCAATCATGTTAGGGAAAGTTGGAGGCAGAAGATTAAAGGGAGGACCAGTCATCAGTTGGACTGGGAATGTGTAAAGGAAGCCACTGCCTTGAACTTGGAAGAGCTGAATGGAACTGAAATGGGCAGGACAAATTGGAGAGTTTTCATTCAATGGATCACCATAAGCTGAAAATGACTTGATGGCACATAACAACAATGCCTATGTACAACAGCTGCTGAGGAACTTGGGCAGGAAGGTGCTGCGGCACTCATGTCCTGTTTGTGGAATCCCATGGGCAGCTAATAGGCCACACATTTTGTGTGAGCAGAATGCTGGACTAAATGAATCCTTCATCTGATCTAGCCTGGCTCTTAAGTTTTCTCCTCAATCAAGCAGGGTGATGCTAGATTGGAGAACTACTATTTTAACAGCCTTGTACCCTTAAGTCTAATTGGATAATGTGCAGAGAAATAGAATGATACAGTTGAAGAGGCAATATGACATATTAATTTTAGGGAACAACTATAGGCCATCCCATTGTTAAGTCATCCCCTCATAATGTGTACTAAATTATCCACTATGTCTTGAACATCATTACACCAAGCATTTTCCCCACTCCTGCCAGTGGCAGCTTATGGGATGGAGGAGGAACAAAGAACTCTGCAGCATAAAAAGCCATATAATGCAATAAATATCTAAGGTTATGCCATTCTGAATTTGTTAATTTATGCAGTCCTAAATTCTACCAGGCCTTTATCCTGTGCATGTGTATTTAGGTCACTGGAACCTATTGCCAGGCAAGTCTATGCAGGATTGCTGCAATCCTATACATAGGAATAACACTACAGAACTCTGTGGTTCTAAGTAGATTCACATACATAGGACTGCACAGTTAATTCTCCTTTACATTCAATTTCAATGTTTTCCAGAAATCAAGACAGGCAATACATGTAGTTATTTGAATAATGAGCAATACGCATTATACACTGCTTCTGTTTTCAACTTTCCTTAGGCTTATCTTCAATACCTTTAAAAATGTTTTCCTCTTAACTACATCAGTTTGTAGCTTGCTTGTGCTGGCAGGTAATAAAAGCTTTAAAAAGTCTGTTCAAATGCATCTGAACTTATGAGCACAAACCCTAGTCTTTGGTTAACTGACATTTGTTTCAATAAGGTGTATGAAGAAGTGTTCAATAGATTGTACTCTATTTTTTCTTAAGCATATATCTTGCCTTGTTAGAAACAGTTTACAAAAAGGAGGGGGGGAGAGAGAGAGATCTCAAGCCAACTAATAGATGTCTGACATTCTGCAACTAAAACAAAATGAAATATTGCATAAATAATAGCCACTGACTAAGAAAATGTCAAGTAACATCAAGTAACTAGATGTATTCCAGTAAAATTTCAGTTAGTGTAGGATTTTTTTTTTTTAAAAATAAACTAACAGTAATTGTAGAGGAATTAAGTGATGCTTCTATAAATGGATACAATAGAAATTCTTACCAAGTCTGGTGGTGTGGCAGACATTTTTGAGGGCAAGGAATGCCAGATACATGCTTTGCCACTAACCGAATGCCTTTTGAAATCATTCTGCAAACCTCTGAAATCTTCTTTTATCCCAATTGAGTAATATATAGACATAATTGAGTTCTGAAATATTTTGACAAGTCTGTGGTGCTTAAACTAGCCCCTCAAATATGAGTGAATCATTCTTCTATAGCTTGTTGCTGCAAGCTGTATTATTATAACCTACAAACCAGTATCTTTCAAAACAGAGATACTGAATTCTGATTCACTACTAAATATATTAACCAAAAGACTGATTTTCCATTTTATGATGCAATAACAAAATGGAAGAACTCTTGGTGGTTGAGTGGCAGCATCCAAGCTGTCTAAAAGCTCTCTAAAATTAATTACAGTTCTTTCTGCTTTGCATTGTTAATAGGTCATGTTAATGGACGCGAGACCATATGGACCAGTAAGCTAATAGTTTCTCAGTGTACAAAAGCACTATTCATCAAGCACATGTTTATGCTGCATTTGCTTACCAAAGCTTATTAATTATCAACAAGCTGCATTATTTCAAGAAGAAGCAGATCATTGTAAAAATTTAAAGTGACAGATTAGTCATAAGGGGTTTTAAAATGAAAATCTTTGCTTCTAGAATCATCTTCCATGAACACTAGGTAGCTATTTATTTTTATGTCATTCCCAAGAAACAGAAATTGTCAAATGAATCTATGTCAGCTTCAAACTTTCTAGGAAGTACATGGATTATATAAAATTCCTATGCCCATTATACTGATTCCCATTATGCAATTTTTAAAGATGAATGGGTAATTTAATTAGGATCCATATGCATTTATATTCTTACACAGGACTCTGAGCTATGCTTGCATAACTTTCCTAGTTTAGTGATCAACCAAATGGCATCCCATTCTTTAAGGGCTGCTTTAAACTTAGACTAGCATGGTACAATCCACTCACAAGTCTGTACCACCACATGTGAAGCATTGGACCAATGACCTCAGAAATCTGAGTTTTAACCCCTATTTGGCCATAAGGATCACTGTGCAACTTTGAGCCAGTCACTTCCTCTCAGCCTAACTTACCTCAGAGGGTTTTCTCATGTAGATAAAATGGAGTGAAGGAGAACTATGAAAGCCACCCTAACCTTAACACTAACCTTGAAGAAAAAAGGCAGGAAATAAATGCAATTTAATAATAATAGTAATTAAAATTATCATATTGGTCATGATTTCTACATGTGGATGTTTAAAAAACAACTACAGCCTTTTCTCCAAGGAAAAGACAGAAGTGGGGCTGTGAGGGAGCAGCCAAACCAGGGCCAGCACATCCATGAAACAGGGGGAGGCACCCTCATGAGGCAGCACGATTGTGTCACTGCCCTACACCAAGCCCAGCACAAGCACAAGCCCAGAGCACCTGCTGCCATATTCAGTGGCTGCCCTAATACCGTGATGGCGAACCTTTTAGAGACCGAGTGCCCAAACTGCAACCCAAAAACCACTTATTTATCGCAAAGTGCCAGCACTGCATTAAAACCTGAATACTGAGGTTTTAGTTTAGAAAAAACAACTCATACATTAACATCTTTTGTCTTTAAGGAAAAACACAATAACAGAGCTTTCAATGATACAAACAGCTTTTTATTGAAATGCTTTTGCACAATTAATGTGATATTTGCTGTTGTATGCACGCTGATAATTTGTCAAACCTTGGCTCATACTTGGTTAGTCTGAGAGCAACACATGCAACACTCAGGTCATCTGTTAGTCTGTTTCTTGTATAAGATTTGATACAATTCAAAGCTGAAAACAGCTGCTCACAAGCATAAGATGATCCAAAGTAAGAAAAGCAATCTCAAGTGCTTTCATTGACTTAAAAATATTTGGCAGAAAATTCCACACTTTAAGGATTTCATTTTCAGAACTACCAACTGTGCTGTCCTTTGTCATCCCTTCACACTCTGTCTTCTCAAGTGTTGCACGCAGGTCATAGAATTTATTTTTCCAGATAGAGCTTTCTTGAAATGCCAATAGCTCCCTTTCCAGATTTTCAAGATCTAAGCAGTGTAAGCAGGAAAGATCAAGTTTTTCAAATTTGGCTTTATCTCGAGAAGTAAGAAAACACAGAGTTGTCTCCATCTTACAGAACTGTAAAAATCTGTTACTAAAATTCTCCTTTGCAGCTGCTACAATGCTAGAAAATTCCTTGTAGATTTCCTGATGGCTTGTAGGATTGTCTGCAAATGTAGAATTTTCTAAATGCATTTTTAGATTTGGAAAATATTTCAGCTGCCCACTTTCAAGGTCTCTTTCAAAAACCTGTAGTTTTCTCCCAAATGTTTTGATATCACAAAACATCCTTTCTGCCATTTTCCCTACACCTTGTCATTTTTTGTTCAGTACCTTGATGTGTAGTGTAAAATCTGTAAAAACATGAGGTTGTTAAGCCAGGTCATTTCAGTGAGCTGTGGATATTCCTGCCCTTTTTCATTCATAAACAGCCTAATTTCATCCAAGCAGGCTACAAATCTCCCCAGGACTTGTTCTCTGCTCAGCCACCAGACATTATTGTATGTAAGTAAAGTATTATACTGTGCCTGAACCTCATCAAGAAGTGCTTGAAACTGTCAAAAATTAAGACCACAAGTCATGATGTAATTCACCATATTTGTGACATCTTTGAGGATATCGTCTAATTTTTCGCTACTTTCCCTGGCACAAAGAGTTTCTTGATGTATAATATAATGAAACTGAATGACTGGATGTTTTGCTTCTTTAACAAAGAACTGTATGAAACCAGATGTTGCCCCCGCCATGCAAGGTGCCCCGTTACTAGTAACTGAAACCATTTTTTCTGGTCTTAGGTCTTGTGACAAAAAAGTCTCCATCAAAGCACTGTAGATATCTATCCCTTGTGTTCTACCAGGCAAAGACACCAGTTTCACCAGGTCTTCTCTCATGATGTTACCAACAGCATATTGCAAAATTACTGCTAGCCTTGCATGATTATTTATATCAGTGCTTTCATCCAAGCACATGGAGTAACAGGCTGCCTTTTGTATGTCAGTGGTGAGCTGCTGACTAACATCACTTGCCATGTGCAGGACTCGATCTTTAATCGTACTTCTGCTAAGTGGTATCTCAGAGATGTGTTACATGATTTTATCCTTGTTTAGAAAATCATGAAAAAAGGAAATACTCCCAGACAACATGGACATTTTGATAATATCCCCATCAGAGAGGGGCTTACCATGTTTTGCCAAGTACAGTGAAATTTGAAAGCTGGCAGATGTCAGATGATTTGTTTTAGAAAGATAGCTGCAAAAACTACAATACTGGGAACAGTATTTCCCTGCAAGAAACTCTTTCCTTTCAGTTTCACCAAGTTCAGCAACACTTTTGTGGTTGGTGTCAAAGTGCCGTCTGACACTTGATGTGCAACACACAACACTTTCACTACACAGAATACAAAAAGCTTTCCCATTGCATTCAATCACTCCAAATGACTCTGTCCAAGCCTCTTGGAATGATCTTCCACTGTCTGTTTTCAGTTTTGCTTTTTTTGCTGTAGTCATTTTTTAGTGTTCAAGACTTGGAGTCTACAAAAAACATGAAATTTAAAAAAATGAAGCATCCAATACAAATCTATCCCTATACCAAAAATAGCTAACACTATTAGTTAATACTAAAGAATTGGATATTCCTTGAATCAACAATCTAAGGCAGTGATTTTCAGCTGGGATTCTTCTTGAATTTGCTGACCACCAGCACAAGGGGGCAACATTCCATTGACCACCAGCTTTTGGCCTACTCTGAAAAAGGCATCTGAGTCTATTTCCTACCTGAGTATATTTCCTACCTTCTGCTAAAATCACAGCCCAAGCAAATCCCTGGCAGCTCACTGACCGGCCATGCGAAAGCTCGGCGAGTTGCAGCTAATAAGTGACGTCATTGCCTGGTGCCTTTAATCTTTCCAAATATGTGCATGGCTGCTGGGGCGATTGCGTGCCCCTTCGGGCACACGTGCCATAGGTTCACCATCACTGCCCTAGTATGTCCTGCCAGCTGCTTATTTGCTGCAGAAAGTGGCTGGTGTGGCTATTGAAAGCAGCTGCCAGCCCTCTGTTGCTGAGGGGCTCTTAGGAAATTTTGGCACACAGCTGACACCTTGGTTATGTGCCAAGATCTCATGGAAGCCCAGAGTCACAGAGATCAGAACCCTTTCTGCCACTGCTGATCAACTCTCCAAGCCTGGAAAGCCCTCCATTTTTTCCTTGCTGCTGCATGGGGGCTCTCCAGGCTGGGACTAGAGGCAGCAAAGAGAGAGGGTCCCCCATATAAGCAGCAGGAGGGCAAGTTGCATGGTAGGGGGTGCAAGTTCCATGTCAGGCAGCACGACAGCTCGTACCAATTCTGGGCAAAACTGGATAGAGATCGCAATGCAGAAGATGAACTCCTTCCCTGTAGTTTTTTCACACCTCACATGAAGAGTGCTGCAGAGTTGGGGCAAGCTAGATGTGCCACAGGGGGTCACAAGTCCATACCAAATTTTACAGGGTATATGTGTATGTGGTTTTGTTTTTAATATAAATCTACTTTTCCAGCAGTACCCTTTTAAAACAATCCATGATGCAAAACTTGAGATAATATGGTTCAGTTATGTGAGAGAAATGTACTACATCTAATAACAGGTTTTAAACCGATCTTCAAATACTTCAAGATACACTTGGCCAAAGCTGCACCAGAACCAATTTACTTCCCTGCTCCACTGCAATCAGATACTACACATTCTTTCTTCTTCAGCTCACTGTCAATTCCCTGCTTTGCTCCTCATCCTGGTCTTGTCCTTTTAGTGTCATTTGAGACACGACCAGTTTTCTGTTGCTGCTTAAGAGCACCTGGTGATGACTTGAATTCATGCAGGCAGATCCACACAAAGATTTGTGTTGGGCAAACTGGGTATCTTGGGTATGGTCTCTCATCCCAGTGAATCTGGGATGCGGACTGGAATCACGAATGCGGACTGGAATCCAGTTCTCCAGTGTTTAAATCTAAACTGCTATATTTTGGATTCCATCGCTTCCCTGCTATTGCAAATCTTTAAAACTATTTCATTTGAACAAGGGAATGCAAGAGATAAACATTAAAATCAATTATTGCAAGCAAGGGGCATTTTAAATCTTATTGTTATTAGTGATGCCACTGCAAAGCAGTTGCTTCAAAAATGGGAAAAAAGCATTCTTCCTCATATGGCTCTTTTTAAACAGGAATAACAGTAAGGTACATCTTGTAGGAATAAAAAAGAGGAACACCCTTCCCCACTCTCACCACACGAAGTTATATGCAAAACTAAGCAGAACCATTTAGACCCAATGCTGCTGTAATTTTCTGTCAGAAGTAAAAACAAATCTGAAGCTATTTAAACAAATACCTACATTTTTACCAGTGCGTCCATCAATGTCTTTCTTATATAATATTTGCTTCTCCTGTACAGTATTATGACAAGCGCTCAGTCATTCCTGTCTGTGTTCTGATATATGGTATGTCTACAACACAGCTTGCTCAGGCCTTTTCCAATGTGTCAGTTACATATTTTTTTACTATTTGTGAAACAGCTAGTGACAAGTGATTGACTAAACCAAGCCAAAATACTCCTAGTCAGTCACTCTCTACTTAAAGAAGAAAATGTTGCTTGAATGTAATACGTTAACCCTGACATTGTGCTATGAAGTCTAGGTGGGGTAAAAAGCAGGAAAGCTGGGGAAACTATTTGCCTGTATTCTTCCCATATTTTCCTCAAAGACTTATGGGGTCAGGGAGGAGAGCTGTTAAGTGGGGGAATCAGTATAAAGAGGAAAAGCAGAAAAGATTTCTCTCCAAGATTTTCTTTAGACTTTCACTGATAATACTTATAATAAGGATTACCTCCCATGTTAGTATTTTCTTGATCTCTTCCCATGTTAGAATTTTCTAGTGCATCAACATTCTCTCAAATTTGCCACCATTGATTACACATAATTAGGTCCAAGATGGACTGAGTCACTCCAACCAGAGTTTTCTGAGAGGCAAAATATATTTCCCAATGTTTTTCTTATACATGTGACTTCTGGATGGGAAACTTCTTACAGCACAAATGTAAGATTAATTTCTATAAAGCTAGTGTAGTCCACAGTCCAGTGAAAAGCAAGACCAAAGGCAAAGTGGATGAAACTAAAACTACAAACAGATTAGCATGTAGTTTAAAGCTTTTATTGACATTACAGTCTTTTAGAATAGGGGAAATCCTGCACAAATGCCAAGAAAACACCAAACACTCAGAGGTTGGGGAAGGAGGGTGGGCTAGGAGAAGGAAAAACTTCAGAAGACTGGATTTGGCTCCTGGGCATGAAGATTGTCCATCCCTCTCTTAAGTGATGAAGCCTTTTGTCACTAAGCCCACATAAACACCATCACCTTGTAATCCACCATCACTTTTGAATAAATTCAGTTTGAATTAGTAAACCATAACCTCCAATTACTAGTTAGATGCTCACAATCACAGAAGCCCTAGGCAAACCTACAATGAGATGGAGCACTCCAGGTCTACCCTACTCTTCCATAGCATTTGTTGTCCTGTACTTGTGGGGGTACAACAGGAGCAACTCCTCTACCTGAGGAGGCTCTCCACACAAGCAAGAATGGTGGATAGTCACTGTTCTGGCTCACATAGGAATCCTTCACTAGTATAGGAGGCTTTCCTTTTCAGACAGATACCCTTCATGAGTTGAGGGCAAGAGAGAGAGTTCTTTCTCATCTCATGCAAGTTCAGAACCCTTGTATAGGGAACAACTGACGGCAAAACAAAAAGAGACAGCAGAGGTTAAGGTTGCTAGATGGGGTCACTGGAGCAGTGAGTGTATGCTTGAGTGGACTCTGAGGAATGGTGAAGGACAGGAGAGCCTGAAGGAACATTGTCCATGAAGGGATCGTGAAGGGTCAGACACGTCTTAGCAGCTGTACAACAAACTAAATCCTACTAGATTAATTAAATAATTTAAATTTGATTAAAGGCCACCCATTAGCATCATACTGTCTGGGCTGCCATTACAATAAAATTACTAATAAGTAATATGAATCATAGAATAAGAATCATAAAATAGGAGGGCTGGAAGTAGCCAAGGAGGCCATTGGGTCCAAGTCCAATGCAGAACACCAGTTTACACCATCCTGCTCAGATGGCTGTCCAGTTTTGCCTTGAATGCCTCTAGTGTGGGAGAGCCCTGTCTTTGATTTCTCCTGTCTTTGCTTAAAGGTTAACAACACAATCCCACTAGTAAATAGAGTGTGCTACAAGGAAGAAAACAATTGTGTGTGTGTGTGGGGGGGGCGCTAAAGGGAAAGAAAGAAAAGAAGGGGAAAATGTTAGAGACCTCCCACACCAAACTCATGTTTGCTCTCCCTGTTCACCCACTCTGGTTACTTGCTCCCTGGGAGCTTGGCTGCTTGTATTCCAGAAGCTCTAGACCAGCTGGGGCAGTTTCTTCTGCCCTGCCCTGCCCTGCCCTGCCCAGAGTCAGGAACCAGAATCAGAACTGTAAATAAAATAATACAATTAAAATATAAAAGAATATAAAAGAAGAGAATACTGAATACATACCTACTGAATGCATACTAAATTTTAGTATGTATCAACTGACAAATAATAGGAAAATATACTTCATTTTAACAACTTGGATGTGCTTGTTTTTTGCCACTAAGAAAATCAAAATGTGGTGTTCTTAATGACAGTTGCAAACTCATTTCTGGTCCTGCAACCATTTCATTCTTGTATTAAGCCTCTGTGTCCATTAATCCTTGCAATATGAATCCATTTAGATAAAATGTTTTTGGCTTTAAAATGAATTAATCTGCTTGTAAAGGTCTGTGTGTAAAGGCTCTGAATTAAAATGAAGCCCTTACTTTGTCACTGACTTCACTCTTTAAAATGAAACAAAGGAATGAAGATCTTATAATTTCACTGTAATAGGAGTAAGCCCCTAGTATTTCTCATAAAACTTGGGGTGCTGGGGAACACACTTTGAATATTGTGACTCTAGAGGAACCTCCAGGATACAAACTTGCCCTTCCAGGGGGAACACAACCTTATCCAGAAGTGCTGATCAGCATTAATCTAGTCAGAAGAACTACTCATCTTTAATTAATTAATTTCAATACAGCCAAATAGCTGAACCTCTCTAGGAAGTGAGCTGAAGCTTCTTAAGAATTTTTGTCTTCAGATAGAATTGATAATACATATCCACCCCACCACCATTCTCTCTCTCTCTCTCTCTCTCTCTCTCTCTCTCTCTCTCTCTCTCTCTCACACACACACACACACACAC
Organism: Varanus komodoensis; assembly: GCF_004798865.1. Classification (NCBI taxonomy): domain Eukaryota; kingdom Metazoa; phylum Chordata; class Lepidosauria; order Squamata; family Varanidae; genus Varanus; species Varanus komodoensis. Next base: position 29,529,868 of record NW_025335317.1, read on the forward strand.
ACACACACACACACGTAACTGCTACAAAGTTGGCCTCCAATATAATATTAATAATAATAAACTATCTATTACATGGGCCATGGAATTTAATTCTGCTTCATCATGTCAGTGCAGGTTTGCCTGCTTTACTAGACTCTGGTCACTATACTCCAATACCACCTAACACACTCTGTCAGTGACCCCATATTTACTGTCAACTGCTTTCTCATTATACTATGTACCACATTATTTCAGTCTTCTCTCTAGAGTAATAAACCATCTTGCAGTATTTCAGAAACCTGAAAATCTCTTCAGTATAACAAAGTGTGCATGGGGGGCATTAATTTGGTGAACCACCTGGAAACTATGTATTTATATTTTTAAAAACATGCGCAAGCAATGAGAATTGTTCAATGGTATTTCTATAAATGCCATATAAGTATATGATTTTCTGTACCACTGATTATGTTTTTTCCAGAGAAATTTTTGGAATAGTCCCTTATACTTTCCAAGATAAAAATACTGGCATTTTCTATTTGTTGCGCTTCTGGAAAAGATATAATTAAGCCACATCTCAAAGTGCTAAATATAATTCCAATCAAAGGCAAATCAATTACGGAATTCAAAAACCACAGTGGATGCATATGGGAGCCCAACAGCCACATGACTAGCATCTAAAGGAGCAGTCTGTGTATCACAAAGAGAAACGGCACCCTATCTGCCCTGTAAAGTGCACAGCAGGAACTTTTTAAAACAGAGGCACCTTTCAAAAGAAGATTGTGATCTGGCATAGCCACAGTCCCTCTCATCCCCTTGAGTGTACTTGAACTGCTTGCTGGGTCCTGATCACAGGTCACACCAACTTAAGTCAATAGAAGTGCCCATCTCAAAGCTCACAGTTAGCTTGAGTGTGTGTATGGGGCGGGGGGGGGGGGGGAATTAGGACCTGCACAACCTGTGAACATGTTCTCAGTTATGAAAACAGTAGCTGAAAGTACAAGTAGCTGCCGCATACAACAGGTAGATCAGGAAAAGGCACCTTTATTGACATTTACGGAGTTCTCCCCCTCCTTTTTTAACTAACACATTTTCTGATTAATAGCTGTGATTGCTCTGAAATAAATGTCTGCTGAGAATGTAAATTGGTTTTGAATGAATTGTTTAATGTGGTGGTGCTCAGCCTTGCTTTTACCTTGTACTCATTCTGTTCCAGGTCTCCCATGGCAGCAATGTTGTGCTGTGGTTCAGGATAGTTTCTCAAAAATGTACCTATGGCCCAAAACAGTTGCCTACCTCTGACCTTGATGTACCACATATACATCTGTTGGTTCTATTAAAATGTTTATGGTTCTTGTGCAAAATTATGGAGTGTGTATGAGACAACTTCTGGCTAGTGGGTGGTGAAAATCATCTGCCCTATTTGCATCTGACATGGTGGATTTAAATGGTAATTTAATTTGATAGATGCTCTCTAAATCCCATAAAGTTTTACGTTCACTGCAATCTTATGGACTATACCTATCATGAAAAAATCTATTAGAAGAGGAAACACAAGTCACCTCATTAGATTGCAGCCTACATCAAGGAACTGATTCCAGGGAAAAAAAAAAAACACAACTGTTGCGTGTACTGTTATCACTGTTTGCTTTCCCTGCAGTTCCAGCTACATTTCGGTTTAAGTTGTGTAGAGTTGCTTAAAATGTATTCTACTTCTATGGGCTAAGAACTTTTGACACACAGTAAACTTATCTAAACTTGAAACACTATGTATCCCAACAACAACAACAACAACACTGATACATTCCTTTGCCATATATTTTGACTGGGTTCACAAGACATGGCAACTCATGATGCATAACTAGCCATAGTTGTAGTAAGCTAGGCATTTCCTCCTATGCAAGACAGACTCTCCAGCATTTCTTGTAAGCATCTTTATTCCACATGGAAGATTCTAAGCATTCACAAGCCTGTGAGCATACACAAAGAGTTGTCAAGTCCTCTCTGCCCCCCTTCACCCAAAGCTTTGCTTATGAACACTTCAGGGCCTGTCTCTGGAAGGAGGGGCACTGTGAAACCAGGAACACCTCTGTTCTGTACTCTGAGCCCCCAACTGGTCCAGCCTGCGGCTGTGACAGCAGGACCTTGGGCCCACGTCTCCAGGAGGCTGGCTTTCTCCATCCAAGAGACTCCCCATTTCCAAACCCCTCCCTCCTGTCCTTTGTCTACTTCATTCCAACTGGTGGAAGACTGGGCCCCATGGGTGTCCTAGAGCTACTTTCATCCAGAGCAGGCTCAGACTGGCACTGCAGGAGGGAGTGTGCAGATGCAGGCCAGTCTGTTACAACAACAACAATTCTGTTATCAGAGTGTGATCTCTGAGCCTCATCTGGTTCAGCCAACTCCCCATCATCCTCAGAGACTGAGCTATGAGTCCCACCAAAACAGGCTGCTGCTTGTGCATGCCTGGGAATTTCACCAGAGCACTCATGCACGACAATGGTGGGTTGTCGCGTCACTTCCCACAGGACCACCGACTGTTTGTTTTAGGGCTTTGGGGGACGTTGACCCACAATGGGTTGACATAGTGCTCAAACTTAGAAACATAGAAACAGAGCGAGTCAGAAGGGGCCTCCCGGGCCATCTAACTAATTTCACTGTGGCTTGCAGAAAGTGGTTATTGAGCCACTTGGCAAAAGCGGTAAAAGCCCTTGCTGTTCTCTTGTGATCTGACCTATGCCAGCACCATTGATGATGGCCAAGTTAACAATGTCCAAGCAACAAAGGTTCCCCACCTTCTTTGCTTGCTTGCTTGCTTGCTTGCTCGCTCGCTCTCTCTCTCTCTCTCTTTCTTTCTTTCCTACAGAAATGCCTGCAAACTACTCAGCAATTTTTTTATAAAAGTCTCTTAGTCTTTTATTATAAGAGTACAAGTGTGCACTTAAAGTTGCCTGATACGTTATCTTGCCTGGTCAATGTCCTTGTACATTTTGGATGTCATAAGGAACAAAGTACAATTGGTAACATAGATGGGCATGGTTATAGCAAGACCGCATATAGGCTCTTTGCACAAAGTTACTGAGTGGTCAATTGAAAATCACACAAAAGGAGAAAAAGTGGGAGAAGTAAGTGCACCAAAAATGGGTGGCAGTAAGACTCCTTCCTTTAGCAATGTAACTCTCTTGATTTCAAGTGTTCACCTGACAATTTATAGTGTCTTCCACATTTTGTATATTTTCCCAGGTCTCCAGCTATATCATAAAAGAGAGATATTATCTCCACCCTGTTTTCACAGTTCCTTATTGAAACATTTACTACTGTAGTTCCTCTAGCTCCTTGACAGTTGTAAAACAAAACCCAAATGAAAAGACAACTTTTTAAAAGCCCATGAAAAAGTGACTGAAAGGGACTGGTGTGTGTGTATATATGAGAAAGAGAGAGAGAGACTGCAGTCCTACAGGTACTGGCAAGTTGTTTCAACCTGTTCTGCCACTGCCAAGGTTTGTTTGTTTTCTTAAAGAACTGCTGGAAAGTAATCATCTTGTGCTTCTTTTTTTAATTCCTGGGAAATACAAGCACATTTCATGGACTGAAAGTAAAAGAAATGGAAATATATGCAAATTTCATGGCCAGGAACTACATGAATTTACTTTGCTTTACAGCCATGAAATTTGTGTATCTTTTCCAGTTTCAAACACAATTTTTTAACAGTATTTTACATAATACAAAAACCATGGGGGCAGGAACAAGACAGCAAAATTTTCCTGGAGAAGAGACCAACTATCCAAGACACTTTTCTTATCTTGGCCAGCAGCTTTTGCATGTAACAAAAACAAAACCCAACAACCTTTAAATAGTACTGTTGTAGAACTCAACTTACTTCCAAGCCAATTTTTCATAGAGTCATGAACAGACCACATTTTGTGTCATACTGAGGTTTTGTTACTCTCACTTTCCATCAGACTAGGTGAAGTGAAACACTGGACCAAGTACTGGCTAGAAACTGCTATGGAGGACTTTGGAAAACTATAAATGGAGAGAGTGAGATGGGGGATTTGTCAAACAGTACCGGGTTGGTCTGTCAGATGAAAAACAAAAGTAGGATTGCAAGGGACTTCATCTTGTCAGTGAGAATCCATCCTTGTGGAATACACTTTCTTCTATCAATACAAGTTCAGTAGCATACCCACCATACATATGCACACCAATGAGACTTGCCTGCATTCCAATACTCATTTACCTGAGAGTAAGTGCCCTTGAACCCAAGGGAGCTTACTTCTGGTATACATATACAGGATTGCCTTGTAATATACAGTTGCAATATTGTGCCAAACATTCTTTAGGATGTTATTTTTTTACCTTTAACATTTCTAAGTCGCTTCAGCTGCCACTACTGCAGACAATACGAGATGTGCGTACATGCACATGTTCCATTCCCAATCCATGAAGGAATTCTATTTGATTGTACTCCACAGTGTCTACATTACACTTCTATGGTTGCAGTTCACACAGTCTGTATTCATATTCCCCACTCTCTGCTACAGTTTTTCCTTGTCTGCAATGCTTATTGGTGTTGCATACAAAAATCTGGTCACTTTAGAAAGTTAAGGTTTCAGAAATCATATTAGTGGCTTTAACAAAAATGAACAAAGCCCAACTTGGATTCATGCTTCAACTGATTTATTTATTGTTTCAAAGTTTTAGCTACTGCTCTTTATAAAAGAATATAATATATTCTGATACGTGCTTAGCCACAGTTTTCATCAGTAGAGGTCTCTTTCATACAGCTTTTGTTTCCACAGGTAGAATTTGTATGGAAGGGCAGTAGGAAAATATATATGATAAATAAATACTAGTGATATATAATATGCAAAGCATAGTATTCCAATAACAATCTAGACTCTCAGTCAAGCATCATTTCTAAAACAAAACAAAAAACCAATGTGGATAATTCATTCAAATTCTATGCTCTTCTTGTGTTCATATAACCTACAGAAATAACATGCCAAAAACATTCCACTGGGGCTAAGTGTCACATAGGAACCATCCATAAGACATGATCAATTTACTCAGGTCACTTTATATGCATTTGTCAGGAGATACCTCAGTGCTTTGATTCCTAGAAAAATGTTCAAGTGTGGAAAGGGGAAGGGGAACTTGACTTGTTAGCAAGAGGAAAATATCTATTAAAACGAATTGCAGAATTCTTGTCCAACTATTAATAATACCTAACCATATCACTCACTCTGAGACTTTTACAACATCAATAACATTTCAGTTAAGTAGTTTATTACAAAGGCCTGTTTTTTCCCTTGGCTATTAAAAAAACCCCATCATTGAAATAAAATATTCTTTTTCATTCCTTTACACTTACAATGCATTTATATAAGTGGATATTTGTTGTTATAGTTACTGCACTCCCATTCATTCTTAAGCTTTAGTGGTTCAACAGCAATTTATCAGCTGGAAGTGGAAAATACCTGGCACCTACTTAAAATGCATGGAGCTAGCAATAAAATTAACCTTGTGGCAATTGTTTTCCCACATGTTTGATAGACCAATGTCAGCTCATCTGTTAGGGGGAAATAAAAAAGTCAAGCCTAAATGTACAAAAAATTATGATGGAAGTCTTAAATAAAGCAAAGGTAATGCAAGTTTATTGAGTCAAAAATCAATCAATCAATGAGTGAGTGGATTAGGAGCACCTCAGAAGCCCCAAAGAAATAATTTGCTTGAACACTGGGATTTAACATTGGAGGACCAAATTCCAACACTTTTAGGAAGTAAATAATGAAAAATCAATTCAAAAGGAAAAACAGATCAAGAACCCTGGATTCTGACACGCCGACACATTTATTGCTGAATACCATTTCTCGGCTGACCTGAAAACTTCGGAAGGTGTTTATTTACTTTCAACACCTTCCAGAGATCAATATTTTTAATTTGGATCCAAGTTATTATTTTTCACATCACAGCATCAGGGAGTGGAGTAAAGTGGCTCATATTTTAGAGCTAAAAAGATCGATATGACAGCTTCACCTTCAGTGCAGCCCCCTGCAGTTGCCTAGGTGCACATCATAATGTCCCACAGGGGGGTGCAGGTGCCATGGTGCAGGGAACAGGTCATTACCCAGCCAGGGAGGGAGACAGCCTGTGATTTAGCTGATCATGAAGGGCCGGGTGCCCTTAGAAAACCAATCTTGTTTCCTCTCACTTTATCAGGGCTGTCTTTTGCCCAGCCTAACAGTAGCTGCAGGCAGGAGTGGGGGAGAAAGAAAAAAGAGAAAGAACTGGGAAAGGAGACAATCCATTTCATGAAGAAGATGATGTTCCTTATAGTGAATGCATTCATTCTTTTTTTAACCCCCCCTTCCCATTCTTACAACATCTGAAAATGCCACAATTAATTTTTCATATGTTTCTCATAATATTATTTGGAAAGTGATAGAGGCAAGGGTACAGGAGTGGAGGATGGGAACTTTGACAGTAAGGAAGCATCATCATTCACAGGCTACAGTGGCTCTATCGATCGCAACTGCTGGGGCTGAGGAGGCAGGTGGGAGAGTTATGAACTCAGACAGTGGATCACTTGCCCTGTCATTTCCTTCACTGCAACATGTGCTGCTTCCTTTCCAAGCCAGAAAATGGGATGTATTCATTGTGGTTAGGTCAGCTCCACTCAGATATTTTGGGTTTCCCATCAACCCCAGCCAGGATGCCCAGTAATATGGGACATTGGGAGCTAAAGACCAAAACCTGGAGGGCACCAGGTTGGAGAAAGCTATCATGCAAACGTCTCATTGCAAGAAGCTCAGTTTGAGCAATTTTTCCCATTTCCCACCAAAAAGAAAACGTGCACCTTAAATGATTGCCTCTCACCACCCCTAATCATAAAGGATTCAAAACACCCTGTCAGTGGAAGTATTAGTGAAAACTGATGGCTCATTGGTAATGTATCCTAAATAGAGAATGCTAGAAAGTGATAGGATAGGTCATCTGCTAACAGAAAGAGGCTGAAGGACACTAGGAACTCAGCAGCTACAAATGCATAAACACTGGTGAATATATATGGTGAAAAAGGCACTTCTCAAAAGTCTGTCACTTAACACAGTAGTATGTGAACACAGTAGATTAATCTTCCCCAACCTTCCTAAACATGTTACAAGTCTCATTATAGCTTGCAGGTTTTGAAAATTTGCAATAGGCTAATGACAGGATTCCACTGCTTTATGCAGCTTTGCAGTCCCTCCTACCATACAATGTCACAGACAATAATGAAACTACATTTACATTATAATGACTTCAAACAAGTTTCATTTTTACATCAAAGATTTGTTTTCTGAATGAAATACATTGGGCTGGGGTTAGGGTTAAGCATTTGGGAATAGCAGTAAAAATCCACTCAGGACTAGCCACATTGTCCAGAAAAGCATTTTAAATTTAAGCAGATCAAGCCTATAGAACTGACATGCTAGCAATGGAGGAGGGGCACCTTGTTAGCCCAGTTTGTGGGTCTGCTATCTATAAGGAACCTGTAGCCCCCCAGATGTTACTGAAAATTAACTCTTATCAGACCCATCCAGAATGGCCAATGTAGGGGCGATGGGCACTGTAGTGCAACAGTATCTGGACAGACACAGGTTATCTGCCGTAGTCAAAAAGTACGATTCTACATTGGATTCTACATTGCAAAGGTTCAAATTGTTCAAGGAGGTCAAGGCTATGAACAGTACAAATTCATGCCAACTTTATGCTGCCCTAGGTTCAGAAGTTATTTGAGAACAACAATGGGAATTTGCTGTTACCCTCAAATGCTGCTTTTGGGCTTCAGAAGTATCTCATTGGCCATTGTGGAAAGCAGGATAGTGAACTACACAGACATTGGGTCTGATCCAGCAGGAATCTGCTTACATTCTTACTTCTTCCCATGCTGCTAATCTCTCATTGTGTAACATACATCTTGCTTCTCATCCTGAACAGGTTTCCAGTATTCTAAGTTTTCCCTGTAACTCAAATAAATTCTGGATTCTTTTCAATGCATTGAGAACAGCTACCATAGACTAAGCTGCATAAATGCTGACAGCAGGTACAATTTCCAGAGGTTCTCTGACAAAATTAATTGCATATTATTGTAACTGCATGACATACAAAACAGTACTAGAATTTTCTGTTCAGACACCTGAAGGGCAAAATCCAGAGTCCTGCAGTTCAAAGGATACAAGTCCATTCACAGCAAGCTGAATAAGTTGTAGGCAACATAATTTCAAGTACCTGCTGGATTTAAGCCTAGAATCTTAATGTGGTTTCCAAACCTGCTAGCCATTTTGCTAAGAACCAACAACCTTTACATTCGGAATTCCAGCTTTTCATGTTTTGCACACAAAATATCTCTACTTCCTGTTCAACACTAGATTGCCTCCCTGGATACTGACCCTGCTGATGTTAGTTATACAAATGCAGAAATGGAAGCTTGCCTGTCTCCTGAGCATGAACAACTGCATTTGTATTATCCAATTGTCTTCCCAAGCCATGCATTCCCTTACCTGGAAGAGCCATTTGCAGTACAAGGCACTTACTTCCATCTCTGATACTGAGGGCCAAACTAGCATGACACCAAGAGCATATATGTATTTAGCGTGCACATTAAAAATAAAACAGCAACCACTGTAGAAGGGATTGCAGTGACCTGATATTGAATGAATCCAATAGAGAATTTCTTCCCAATGCAAACAGCAGTTTCAAGTAACAATTTCAAAGATTTTTGCCAAGTCTGTAGGATGAAGGAAATGATTAACCCTTCTCCATAGCAGTCTTGATAAGTAACACCACCTCATCTGCATTGTGTATTTTTTTTAAAAATGAGTACCTTAAAAAGACGCATTTCACATCATACCTAGTTGAACTCTGGGTTCCAAAGATTAATTATGTTTTTCACAAAAATAAAGTGAGGAGGGAGAAAAAAACAGTAATACAACCAGAGAGTGATCAGGGAAATTTTGACATTTGTATCTGTGAACGGCTTTGTTTCTCAGAAACTGTGGCTGCACACAGAGCAATGCAAAACCACACTCAGTCTAATTTCAGAAATAATTCATTCGTTCCCTGTCCAACTCTCAAACAGTATTGCTTTCATGTATTTCCTCTTGTTTCTAATGATCATCCAGTTACTTTAGCTTCCTTTCAGGATAACAGAACTTTAATTAAAAGGTTTCCTTGATCACTTAACTTGTAAGCTTCATATAAAGCAGTAAAATGTTAATACCTACCTTTGAAAATACAAATTATTAAGCTACTTAACTCTCAACTAGCATCGAACTCTACCACATCGGGTTTTAAACATTCCTTTCCACCTGCCCTGCTGAAACAGGTGCAGAGAGCCCCCTAGCTGTGCCTTTGGGAAAGAGCAAGACTTCTTTCCAAGAGTTTTAGTACTTAATTTAAGTTTATTTAATGCATAAACTGTAAAGTTCACACAACCAACACTTAACATCCTAACAGCAACCAAACTACTTTTTCACCATGGTAGGTTCTGCAAAGAAATAAACGGAATGAATCCTTTACAATTCATTCTTTGAGCCCTCTTTTCTGTCCTGCAAATGAAGTGTGCACACACATTGAAGTGCTGTTCATATCAAATGACCTAAGTTTGCTATTTTGACATCAATTAAAAAATCTTCAACCAGATTAATACATAGGACACACCAGAGTTACACTATGCAGTCCTTTTTATTAGATACTAACAGGAATATTTCTCCCCTCCAAGAGAACACAAACCAGCAGTATAAAGCGAAGTAGACACTCTGCTTCAGTAGTAACAAAAGCTCTCATTCTAGCCTACACTCAATTATCTCAGCACTTTTCTCCATCCTTCAATAACAAGCTTTTTGATGACCCCATCCCCCTTTCCTGAGGAAAAAATGGAAACACCCTCTAGTTCTATACAAAACAATCTTTTGTGTTTAAGCATCAAATGAACATTCTAGTTGATTTGGAGTAAAACAATCTTCCCTTATTTTCTGTTTGAAGAATGTTTCTTGTTTTATATACTTTGTTTTCAACCTCATACCACTAAGTGAAATATCTATGACCTTTCCTGCTCAGTATCCTGAAATATCAGAGGAAAGTATGTGATATGAAAAGGGATGTTCCATAGGTTAACTCGTATCAGTTATACAGCAAATCTACTTGGATATGTTCCAGTATAACTCTGTTAACAAAGTTAGATTTGATAAAAAAAAGAAGACAATAACGCCAATATGTGTTGGATGCCATATTGCACACAAAATATCACATGCTCAACAATACTTCTATAATCTGTTACTCAGGCCTTACATTTTCAGAGTCTCTCAGTTACTCAGTGTATGACTCAAGGAACATTGAAAAGAACATGGCTTTTAGAAAGCTCTCTGAAGTCTCTTTCAAGGTTATTTAACCTGCTTATTTCAAAAACTGGGATACCAAAAAATCACTAGCCTTGTGGGTATTTAAAATAGTAAGATATGCATTTTTCATGTTTCCAATTTTCATGTGGAGTAGGATTTTAAAAATATTGCCTTTATAAGACACACAGCATAAAACCATGTTCTTTGGGACACAAAACTTTATAATTCTTATTATCTCTGGGCTTTGTTTCTATCACACTTTAAAAATCCTCACACATATATAAAATCCCTCAGCGTATCACTGGTTTTCATGCACGATATTAACTAAGGGATTAGACTGTAGCTCACTTTGAAAAGTGAAGTGTCAAAAGAAGACATTCATATAACCTTACAACCACAGCATCCGTGCATGTGTATCTCAGTGTGGGATTTAGGTGTGCAGAACTGCCAGTACAAAAATTAACAAAATATTAGGGAATTTCATGGAGAAACATAGTGTTAGCATGAACTGAGGATAAGAAAACATGAAATTTACTCTCTTGGACACAAAAAACTGTTGCATTTGTAAATAAATTTATTTTACTTTGTAAAGGCAGGTAGTCGTAACTAATTTGAAAATGAGATGAACAATTATTCTGATGAGACAATTTTAAGAACAGTCTTCTTAAAGATAAGATGGAGGAGGAGAATGATGTAAGCTGCCTTGAGCCCTTTGTAGGAAAAAGGCAGGATATAAATCCAAACATAAATAAATAAAGACCTTAAGAAGATCTTAAGACTTTCCTGAACTATAAGATCAGCATTAGAGATCTTTCCTTAGTTAATATTATATTTAAATTACAAAGTGCTTTTAAGGATGTGAAATCTTTTAAGGTAGTTTCTACTAATTCACAAAGCATCAGCTTAATACCCCATTAAAACTAGAAGCTCAAAGAAGAACACCCAGCATAAATACAAATATTAAAACAAGCGACAATTATAGCTAGCATAATCTCCGTTCAGCAGCCTGACAACAAAGACCTGATTGATGAGTCCCAGGGACAGAGACTTCTTACTGGTACTATTGTACCTGCGGAATTCTCTCCCTGGGCAAGTCCAACTTGACCTCTCTCTTCCTGTTTTTAGATTACATTTTTATTCCCAAAGGACTGATGAGTGAGGCTGCTGCTGTATTGTTGCCAGCTGTTTTAACTATTCTTTTTAGTCTTTCACATTGCTAGATGTTTTTATTTTGTGATATTTATATAGTTATTATTATTATATATTGTTTTTAATGTAATCTGCTTTAGGAAATTTGAAGAGCATGGTAAATAATGTAAATACACCACCTGCAGCACATGCACACTGCTCAGAAAAAGGTAAGAACAGACGGACGGATGGACAGACAAAAATCTGTAACCCACAGTATTATAACCCCTAGCCAATCTTGACATCATGGTTGGTAAGTATATGTATTGCTTAGGACCACAATATTTTTCAGAGTGCCTAAAATCAACTTGGACATTATGCTCAATATAGGGGGGCTTTCCTCTAAGTGCCACCTCCAAGGGAAGTGCTGAAGGTGTTAACAGGGACTTCTCAGTGACAGATACCCAATAATTGAATAATCTCCCCACTGAGGCCTACCAGACACTCACTGTTATCCTTTTCTGCCAGATTAAGGCTGCTCTCTGTGACAGCACATTTAATAGCATACAGCTATTTATTAACAAATGAGTTGCATTCTATTTGTTTCAATTAATCAAATTGTTTTAAGTCCTATTTTAAATTTTCTGTTGAACTGTTATGTTGGTTGTTCCGTTTTTGTAATTGGTACTGTATTGTATGAATTGGTGTTAAGTGCCCAGAGAGCTTCAGCTATTGTGTGATATGGTAATGAAATGTAATAATAAGGACATAAATATTATAACACAACCCTGGAGGGTTTGGGAATCTGACAGCAACCATCATATATGGTTTACCACTGAGATAGTAACATAAGGAAACACCGACCCCGCGCTGCAAGAAACACTTCCTCCCACCTCCAGCAGCATGCCGCTCCCGGGCAAGCGAACGCGGCCAGACGCACGCGGCCACGCCGTCGACGGCAGCCAGCTCCACCGGCCAGCGCAGGCGCACGCGGTGCCAGAGAGTGCCGCCCGCCGGCCCAGGTGATCGGGCGCGTGCGGTGCGCGACGGGGCGGGTCTCGGAGGCGCCCCGCGGACTCAAAGCGGTGGCTGCGGCCGAAGGGCAGCGACCAAAGGGGGTCGCTGCTGTTTGGGGTACCGGTCGGGGGGACGAGAGGGGGGCTGGGCTGGCCAAGGACTCTTGTTGAAATAGGCTTGCCTACTGCTAAATCTTAGGGAAGGGGAAGGATCCCCCCCCTTTTTTTTCTTTTTCTTTTTATCGTTCTTTTTCTCCTCCTTCGACCTACTTTATAATTTTGCCCTGCTTTAATCAGTGCTTTGAGTCATTCCTGGCCATGTCGACGTTTATATATCCTGGGGAACACACGGGCGCTGCTATTGGCGTGGTCACGGGCAATGGTCGTTACAACAATAGGGGCTTAACGTGTCCACGTAGAAGAAGGTTGGACAGATGGCTGGCACCTGTCCCTCTTTCTGGTCCTGCCCCCAACCAGAGGGCGCCAGGTAGCCTTGTCAACCACCCCTCGGGTCTGACGGTACTGCTGCTCAATGCCAGGTCGGTCAATAATAAATCTTCCCTCATCCATGACTTGATTGTGGATGAGGGGGCCAACCTGGCTTGCATAACGGAGACCTAGGCAGGAGAGGGAGGAGATGTTGCCCTCTCCCAATTGTGCCCGCCTGGGTATCTGGCTCAACACTGTTCACGCCCAGAAGGGAGGGGAGGGGGAGTCGCGTTGGTTTACAGAGCCTCCATCTCTCTCACGGGTCTTCCGGTCCCTTTGAGACCAGGGCTGGAGTGCCTCTACTTGGTGTTGGGCGAACAAGACAGATTGGGGATTCTATTGGTGTACCGTGCACCTTTCTGCCCAGCAGTCTCCCTATCTGAGCTGACAGAGACCGTCTCGGACCTGGTGTTGAGGACCCCCAGGATGTTGGTCCTGGGGGACTTATCTCCATGCCGAGTCTGGACTGACCGGGGCGGCTCAGGACTTCATGGCCTCTATGACGGCCATGGGCCTGTCTCAACACGTCATCGGCCCAACCCATGAACGTGGACACACTCTGGACCTGGTATTCACGACGGGGCAGGAAGAGGATGACCTGAGGGTGAGGAACTTATGTTTGACTCCCCTGTCATGGTCAGATCACCTCCTGGTGAGGTCTGTGCTCGAGAGTGGCCTCTCCCTCTATAAAAGTGCAGACCTGATTGTATGGGCCCGCCCCCAGAGCCAGATGGATCCGGATGGATTCCTGAAGGCCCTGGGGGAGTTTCCGGCTGACAAGACTAGTGCTCCTGTCGAGGCTCTGGTCGAACTGTGGAATGGAGAGATGACCAGGGCTGTGGACACGATCGCTCCCAAGCGTCCTCTCCCACCGGGCAGAGTCCACTCTTCCCCTTGGTATACACCTGAATTGCGGGCGAAGAAGCGAGTTGGGAGACGGCTAGAGCGTAGGTGGAGGAAATCACGGAATGAATCTGACCGAACACACTTGAGAGCCCACTATCGGGCCTATGCTGTGGTGGTGAAGGCGGTGAAAAAGAAGTTTTTTTCCGCTTCCATTGCCTCCTCACAATGCCGTCCGGCGGAGCTTTTTCGAGTGGTGCAAGGCCTGGTTCGCCCGGGTCCTAAGGAAGATCCGATGCCACCCTCAAAGGCCCGCTGTGACGACTTTGCCAGGCATTTCAGGGAGAAAATCGCTCAGATTCGTCACGAGCTGGACTCCACTAATGAATCAGAGGTCTCTGGGGAGACGCCAATGCTACCATCTGGTCCAAAATTATTGGAGGAATTTCATTTATTGCGGCCCGATGATGTGGACGAGTACGTCCCACCACTTGCCTATTGGATCCTTGCCCGTCTTGGTTAATAAATAACTCCAAGCACGGGATTGGGACCTGGATCTTGGAAGTGGTTAACGCTTCTCTGAGGGAGGGTCGAGTGCCTGCCCCTTTAAAGGAGGCGGTAATACGACCGGTCCTGAAGAAAGCGTCACTGGATCCAGAGATGGCCACTAACTATAGACCTGTGGCCAACATCCCGTTTCTGGGCAAGGTGTTGGAGCAAGTGGTGGCAGGACAACTCCAAGCACTCTTGGATGAAACTGATTATCTGGATCCTTTTCAGTCCGGCTTCAGACCCGGGTACGGTACTGAATCTGCCTTGGTCGCCCTGTACGACGACCTGTGCAGGGAGAAGGACAGCGGGAGTACATCCCTGTTGGTTCTTCTGGACCTCTCGGCGGCTTTCGATACCATCGACCATGGTATCCTTCTGGATAGACTTGCGGGATTGGGGGTTGGAGGCACTGCTCTGCAGTGGTTCCGCTCCTATCTCAACGGTCGATTCCAGAAGGTAGTGCTGGGGGACCATGTCTCTACGTCATGGCAGCTATGCCATGGAGTACCACAGGGCTCCATTCTTTCCCCTCTGCTTTTTAACATCTATATGAAACCACTGGGAGAGGTCATCAGGAGGTGTGGGCTGCGGAATCATCAGTACGCTGATGATACCCAGCTCTACCTCTCGTTTTCCACTAATCCAGGTGAGGCAGTGGCTGTGCTGAACCAGTGCTTGGCCGAGGTAAGGGAATGGATGAGGGCAAATAAACTGAAACTCAACCCAGACAAGATGGAGGTCCTGTTGGTTGGCGGATCGGGTTTCGGAGAGGGTGGATTTGACCTGGTCCTGAATGGTGCAACTTCGGGATAAGGTCCCGCAGCTTAGGAGTACTCCTCGACCCGGAGCTTTCTTTGGAAGCTCAGGTGACAGCGGTGGCGAGGAATGTCTTCCTTCAGCTTCGGCTGATTAATCAGCTGCGCCCCTACCTGGAGTACGACTGCCTGGCGACGGTGACACACGCGCTGGTGACTTCCCGCCTAGACTTCTGTAACGCGCTTTACGTGGGGCTTCCCCTGAAGACGGTCCGAACACTTCAATTGGTGCAAAATAGAGCTGCCAGGCTGCTGACGGGGATGGGGCGTTATGCTCACATGACTCCAGTCCTCCGTCAGCTTCACTGGCTTCCCATTGAAGCCCGGGCCCAATTCAAGGTTGATTATGACCTATAAAGCCCTAAACAGCTTGGGTCCTGGCTACTTGAATGAGCGCTTACGTCTGTATATGCCCGACCGCCCTTTGAGATCTGCGGGAGAGTCCCTTCTCCGGGAACCCTCCATGAAAGAAATTAGGAGAGTAAGTACTCGGAGGAGGGCTTTCTCTGC
>NW_025335317.1:29545678-29585394 GCF_004798865.1 Varanus komodoensis
GTTATGCTCACATGACTCCAGTCCTCCGTCAGCTTCACTGGCTGCCCGTTGAAGCTTGGGCCCAATTCAAGGTGTTGATTATGACCTATAAAGCCCTAAACGGCTTGGGTCCTGGCTACCTGAACGAGCGCTTACGTCCGTATATCCCCGACCGCCCTTTGAGATCTGCGGGAGAGTCCCTTCTCCGGGAACCCTCCATGAAAGAAATTAGGAGAGTAAGTACTCGGAGGAGGGCTTTCTCTGCGGTGGCACCCAACCTATGGAATTCACTCCCCAAAGAGGTCCGCCTGGCACCGTCGTTACTGGTTTTTCGGCGCCAGGTAAAGACCTTTTTATTTAAACATCATTTGAATTGTTAAAACATATGATCCGGCCAGGGCAACTTCTTCTTCCTTCTCTTTCTCCTCCTATATTTTTATTTACTTAATTTATACTGATAATTTTAATCTTATATTTGTAGATCAATGTATTTTTTGTATTTTTGTATTTAATGGTAATTTATTATGTGCTATTGTATTTCAATGTATTTTATCGTGTTGTAAGCCGCCCCGAGGTTTCGGCAAGGGGCGGCATAGAATTGTTAATAATAATAATAATAATAATAATAATAGTAATAATAAGCTGGTAGAGATTTATGTAATGAAAAATTCTCAAAATCCCTTATCATCAGAGCACCTACTGCTAAGCCAGTGCAAGATCAATTATTTTATGAGATGTGTGTATTGAGGACAGACCCATAGCTGTTCAGAAAACAGAGTTTGGGCTCAGCATGTACAATTAACCCCCCTAGTTGTTTGGGAGAGGCACGCACTATTTGTGCAATGAGGTGGCCACAAGGAATCAGCGGAATACTTCATCTAGTTCAGATCTTCTTCCTCTTCCTCCTGATCACCACCACATGTATGATTTGCATAGGACTTACAGAGTTCCAGCTGGACTTCTAAAGAAGCAGCTTTTGCTAGCCTGTCCTCAGTTCTTGCAGCCATTACATAAAAGCACAGCCCTTAGGCTTTCCATTCAAAACCTCACTAACAGCAAGTAAAGAAATGGTGGAGAAGAGCCAGATGGTGTTGGACTGTAGCTGCCATAGTCCCTGACCACTCACCATTCTGGCTGCACGGGAGTTGGAATCCAACATGATATGGAAGGCAGAAGGCACCCATACAATAAAACAACAAAGCTCCAATATGTTAAAAGTGAATTTGTGCTTTCTGCTGTAGTTTTTTTAATGTGTTGTGGAATAAAGAATATTGTTCTAGGCTTATTACATTCTGCTCTCCTAAGAAGGAAAATCTTGAAAAATAACTGGCCTGTAAGAGAATAGCAAACATCATATCACATAGGAAGAAACCCTAAAAGTGATCTATTTGATAAACTACCTTAACAACTACATGCTGAGAACAATATATCTAATATGAATTGTTGGAAATTCCAGGATTCCTAACCCATTAGTTATGATACCTGGGACTGATAGGTTCTAAACATCTGAAGTCAATATGGATTGATTTAAAACAAGGTGAAAATCAACAGAGGTATTCAATTTTAATCACTGAATTAAAACAAATCTCTCACTGAAACTTTTGCATGTTATTTCCTAAAGAAATCAGACCACTAAGCTATATTAATTTACTAAACAGCAATTTACAGCAATACAGCATTAATGTCTCTTTCTAATATACAGACTTTGCATTTCTTTTGTATGCTTTCCTTTTTATCCGTCAAGGGAATATCATTACCATATTCTCATACAGGATCTTTCTTATGCCAGTACCCAATATGCCAGGTTGAGATTAACAACACAGTCCTATACATGTCCCTGTAGAAATAAGTTCTGTAGGGCTTACTCCCAGGAAAGTGTGTATAGGATTGAAACCTTAATACAAGAATACAGGAAGATGCACACTGGACAAATCTCTATTCTTGTTTTCTGCTCAGTTTCTTCCTTTCTGCTTCTCTCTGCCTTGGCCCAGCCTGGCTCTCGGGCGGGGGAGAGGGGGAACCAAAGCAGCAAACAAAACTGATATGCCCATAGGTCAAAGCAAGGTTTGATGGTTGCTGAGGTTTAAAAAAATCTGATTTAATTTTTTTAAGCCAAATCTTTGAATTTAAAACAAAAAACAAAAAAACATCCACCTGGAAATATTGCCTGTCCTAATTCTGCCTTGCTTGGTCCAATTCCATCAACAATCCTATCTAACCTTGTGTCTGCACATATGACTTTAGTGTGAGAAACAGAAAGCCCAGAACTGTCAAAAAACCAATAGCTGCTGCTTAAGTTGGAGGGGGCATTTTAAAGAGATGGAAAACTTAAGTTACCACTCATGCTTGATTGGTAGATAACTTCTTTTTTTATAAGCCCTTATTTCTATGTAAGGCTTAGCATGCTGTTATTTTAATTAGAGAGAAACGCAGGTTGCTTACCTGTAACTCTCATTCTTTGAGTGGCCATCTGTGCATTCACACATATGGCTGCTGTGCCTGTGCAGTGCTTGTATTCAGCAAGATTTTCTCAGCTAATAACATTTTGGCAGGAACTCCACTCCCGCAAACCTTTGTATGAATGGGCAGGGTCCCTGCCCCATTGCCAATCCAGCTGAAGACCACCCATTCGTTCTCAACTGGTACTGGCTTGATAAAGCATAATACATGATGCACATGATAGAAGTTAGATTGACACTGATGTCACTGACACCGATGTGGGACCAGTGGGTGGGTTCTGTGAATGCACAGATGACAACTTAAAGAACGATAGTTACAGGTAAGTAACCTGCCTTTCTTTGTCATAGTCTCTGTGCATCACACATATGGGTGACTAGCAAGCTTACCTAACCCAGAAGTGGGATGGTGTCATTACTGAAAGACAGATGAAAGGATAGCACGGCCAAAAGAACAGTCCATTCTTGCCTTTGTATCAGGATGGTAATGTCTGATAAAGGTGCTTGGGGACATGTAGCAGCTTTGCATAAATCTTGTACAGGTATGTCTGCATGTAAGGCTGACGAGGTGGCCATAGCTCTGGTCGAATGTCCTTTTGGAAGGATTGGCAAGTCCAATTTAGCAAGTTGGTATGAAAACTTTATGGTTTTGACTATCCATTTCAACAAGCGTTGGGGTCCTATCAGTGTTCCCTTGTCAGGTTCAGAATATTTGACACTTGGTTTACTGGAACAGTTCAGTTTGGGACTGGTAAAAGACAAGTAATCTGCAGACACCGAGACTGTGGAGTGACCATTCAATTGGTGTTGATGGACCTGGAAAATAGGCTGGTAACATGGTATCTTGGTTGAGGTGGAACACTGTTGCCACCTTGGGAGGAAGGTTGACTCCATAGAGAGGACCATCTATTCCTTTTGGAAATTCAAATACGGGGGTCATCCCAAAGGGCGAAGTTCAAGACACCAGGAAGGTCATTTTCCATGACAACAACCTTAAATCAGTGAAGGCTAATGGTTCAAATAGAGGTTTCGTTAAGACCTGCAGGACTACTGACAGACTCCGTGTTGGTACAATTGATTGGATCAGAGAGTGTAGATTATGGAGTCCTCATAGGAACTGACGTGTTAGTTGGTGTGAGAACATGGACGAACCCTGTATATGTCCTCTATGGTACGATATGGCTGCAAGGTATACCTTGATGGATGAGGGTTTCAGGCCCCTTGGTACAGTGAAATAAGGAATTGCAGAATATTCTCAATAGTTGCAGGATCAGGTGAGAAGTTGTTATGGGTCGTAAAGCATGTGAAGCATTTCCATTTCGAACCATGCAATTGTCAAGTATTTGGGCATAGGGCTGAATGTAATGCATTGAATGTCCAGATGCAGGTACCGAACTTGACACTGGTACTGAGGTTATTATGAGTACCAAGGTCAGTGAATTAGCCATACCATGAGTTTCAGCATGTGCAAGTCTGGGTGTCAAATCCTACCCTATTGCTGAGTGAGCAGGTATGGAATTTCCGGCAGGTGAACACACATCTCTCAGGACAGCTGAAGCATGGTTGGAAACCAGGCCTAGTCAGGCCACCACAGAGTGATCAATATGCCAGTGGCATTGTCCCATATGATCTTCACTAATGTCTTCATTATTAATGGTATTGGAGGAAAGGCATAAAATGGACCGCTGTTCCAAGGGATCATGAACGCATCGCCTGCAGAGTTCTGTCCCATCCCTGCTCTGTGGCAGTAAGTATTGCACACTCTGTTCTGATGGGTTGCAAAAAAGTGTATCAAGGGCATTCCACACTGGTTGAAGAGATGGGGACAGATTTCTTGATTGAGTTCTCATTTGTGTGTCGTGGACATGTAACGGCTCAAGGAATCGGCTTCTTCCTTCTCGATGCAGGCCAAGTGAACTGCTTGTATGTCCATTCCATGGTTGATGCACCAGTTCCATAGACAAGAAGCCAGTTGTGCAAGTGGAACCAATCTTGTCCCTCCCTGTTTGTTCACATAGAATATGGTAGAGATGTTGTCTCTTGCTATCTGTATAGTCTCGCCCCACAAGATAGTTTCAAAGGAGCAGAGAGCTTTGAAGACTGCCAGTAATTCCAAGTAATTGATGTGTCTTGTTCTCTTGTGACCATGCCAGGTACCTGAGTTTGGTAGGACGCACAGTGGACCCCCCATCTGGTTTGAGATGCATCCATATAGAGTGTTTCAGATGGGTCTGGTGGTGGGAATGGCATCTGTTGGGTCAGGTTGGTTTCAACTAGTCACCAGGACAGTGTTTGCAGTCCTGAATCCAGAGGCCTGATCAGTTGGTACGGTGGATCATGTTCATGATAGAAGATGTGATGGAATCACAACTGCAACTGTCTTATTCACAGCCTGCATTCGAGACTACACATACTGTGGATACTCTGAGAGTTGCTGTATGGAGCGAGTAGAGCTCTCTTCTTGGGGTGTGTAGACTTAGGATGAATTCTGTCAGTTTACGTCTCCATTCTGTTGGCAAGTATCCTCATGCTTCTCTGGAATCCAGATGAGCCTAATATACATGAGTGCCTGAGAAAGAACAACTGATGACTTTTCATTATTAATGCACAGTCCCAATTGGTGCAGTAAGGTGCAGGTGCTACTGACTGAGTTCAGTAAGTCCTTCCCAGAAAACAAGACTACAGCCAACTGTATAGCTAAGTGTAGACCTGAACTCCCTGCAATCTCTAATGGGGACATACTGGGTCCATACACTTTGTAAACACGGTACGTGCTGTAGCAAGACCAAATGGGAGTACGTTGAATTTGTACACTTCTGCACCAACCATGAATCTTAGAAAGTGTCTATAATGGGATAATGTTTTGCAGTGTGGTCATTCTAAATTTTTTAGGTTTGATAAAATTCACTCCATGCAGATCCAGGATGGGGCGAAAGCCTCCATGCCTCTTCTGTACCATGAAGTACCTTGAGTAGAAACTCTGCTGTCTCTATGAGCAGCCAATCTTTTGAATTGCTCCCTTATGAAATAATGTGCTTACTTTCTATAGCAGGATTGATGAAGCAAGTGTTCATCGAACCACTCTGAGAGGGAGCAGTTTCAAACTCAATTTTATATCCATGCTCTCCTCATAGAGCAGTGGTTCCAAACCCTGGATCATTTTTGTTGCCCTCTGCTGGATCCTTTCTAATTTACCTGCATCTTTTTTATTTAAGTAGGTGCAACCTAGCACTCTTTGTGACCGATTTAGCAGCCAATTTTGGATCCACCTAATAGTTCTTCCATCTAGTCCAGTTTTTGGACTATCAAAATGTCATGTGGCACTATGTCGAAAGCTTTGGTAAAGTCTAGGGAGATTATGTCCACAGCGTTCCCTTTGTCCATTTCAGAGGTTACCCAATCAAAAATGAGATTAATTAGTCTGACAGGATTTATTTTTAATAAATCCATTAAAATCTGACTTCTATTAATCACTGCATTTTCTTCCAGATGCTTGCAAATGAATTTTTTAATAATTTGCTCCAGAATTTTTCAGGGATTGACGTCAGACTAAGTGGTCTATAGTTCCCAGGTTCGTCTTTTTTCCCCTTTTTGAAGATATGGACAACATTAGCCTTTTTCCAGTCATCTGGCACTTCACTTGTTTTCCAAGATTTATTGAAGGATCTGAGAGTTCCTCTGCTAGCTCTTTTATGACTCTGGGATGGAGTTCATAGGGAATCTGCAAATTTGAAAGTGCTTATTCCACCTAAGTATTCCTTGACCATTTGTCTGTCAATCTTGGACTACCCTCTCTCACTTCCAGCTTGAACTTCCTCTTGATTGCAGATTTTCTTGTGGGAGAGGACTGAAGCGAAGTAGGAATAGAGTGCCTCTGCCTTTTCTTTGTCATCTGTTATCACTCTGCCATCCACTTTGAATAGCTGGACACCCTTCTTTTTCTCATGTCTTTTGTTCTGGATGTACCTGAAGAAGGCTTTCTTGTTGTGCTTAGCATCCATCGTTATTCTTAGTTCATTTTCTGCTTTAGCCTTCCTGATGCAGTTCTTTGCTCTTTGTTTATGTTCTTCTTTTGTGGTCTGGCCCTGTTTGCACTTCCTGTTCATGTTCTTTTTTTTTTTCTCTTCAGGCTGTCATTTAACCTTTTGTGGAGCCATGTGGGCTTTGTCTGCTGTCTTCTGCACTTTTTTCTTGATGGAATTGTCCGTAGTTGTGCTTCGAAAATCTTCTTTTTCAAGGTTTCCCAGCCCTCTTGGACACCTTTTCCCTTAAGGGTGTGTTGACATGGCACTTTGCTTATTTTTTTTCTGATTTCATAGAAGTTGGCTTTCCTGAAGTCCAGGATGCTAGTTTGGCTCCAATTACCCTTTGTCTCCTTCTTAATTGAGAATTCAAATATAACGTGGTCACTTTCCCCCAGAGTTCCCATGCTTCTTATTTTGTCCACCAGGCCATCCCTGTTAGTATTAAATCAAGGATCCTCTTGAACCTTCCTCTACTTACTGCTCCAGAAAGTTGTTGGCAACACACGTCAGGAATCTCTCGGGGGGGGGGGGGCATGCTTGGCAGAATTTGTCTCCCATCATATATAGGGGAAATTGAAGCCCCCCATAATGACTACATCATTCTTCTTGGAAATGCTGGCAAGTTGTTTTTCGAAGGTTGCATCCTCATCCTCAGTTTGAGTGGGTGGATGGTAATATATGCCAACAACTCTGTTTTTCTTATTTTTTGCTCCCTTTAAATTTAGCCATATACTTTCAATGGGGCTTCTAAGTTCTTTTATTTCTATGCAAATATATTTGTCTCACATATAGTGCAACTCCACTTCCCTTTTTGTCTTTTTATTTTTCTTGAACAGGCTGTGTCCATTAATTGTAGAGTTCCAGTCATGTGAGTCATCCCACCAAGTTTTTGTTACACTGGTACCTTGGTTCATGAACTTAATTCGTTCCACGAATCTGGTCGCGAACTGAATTGGTTGCAAACTGAGTCACATTATTCCATAAGGTAAATAAGGTTACTCTGTTCTCAACCATATGTAATTTTTTTAACCTCAAAAATATGAAACAAATTGCATTGTAGTACAGTACAGTACAGTACAGTATGAAAAGAGAAAACACTAACCTTGCTTGAGGCAACTTACGGTGAGGAGGACAGGAAGGTGGGTGGGGTGTAGGTTATTGTTTGGAGGGATAGTCTATGACTGCGATCTCAACTAGAGGAAGCCATGACCACATGTCAGAGTGGGAAATATGGCCTCATTCGTGTTTGTGAGGGGAAGATGGCTGTGATCGCGTTCGTCAGCTCATGTGGAGTTCGCGAAGAGAAGCAAAATTTTGCTGTTCTGTTCGCGAACTGAATTGTTCGCAAACATAAGCATTTGCGAACTGAGGTATTACTTTATTCCTATAAGATCGTAATTGCCCTTGTGTACTATGAGCTCAAGTTCGTGTTGCTTGTTTCCCATACTCCTGGCCTTGGTGTAGAGGCATCAAAGTTCATTCTTCCTGTGCCCTGGTTTTCTTTCATTTTTTTTGGGAGACTAGTGCTGGACCCTGCTTGAGGTTCTCTGTTGAAATATATGAAGCTTTGCCAGGTGCTGGTATACCACGCTGCACATCTCCCTCCACTATAGGTTTTAGTTTAAAGTTCTCCTGATGAAGGTTTTCATGTGGTGGTCAAACACCTGCTTCCCATTCTTTGTGAGGTGCAGCCCGTCATTTACCAACAGTCCATCTTCCAGAAAGCTTAGCTTGTGGTCCCAGAATCCAACTCTCTTTACGTCATCACCATTGTAGCCAGTCATTCACTTGAAAGATTTTTCTTTCTCTAACAGTTCCTGTTCCATGTACTGGTAGGATTGAGAAGAAAAGTATCTGGGCCCCAGTGTTTTTTATCTTCCTCCCTAGAGCTTCAAAATCTGATGTTATATCAGCAAAACTTCTCATGGCAGTGTCATTAGTTCCCATGTGGAAGAGAAGGAAGAGGTATATGTCAGTGGGTTGTATGGGTTGTGTGAACTTGCTGGTTATATCTTTAACCTTGATACCAGCATACTTGGTGATTCTCTGGGTCATCACGACATGTACATATTTTTCCATTCCGCGCAAGAGGTAATCTCTCATAACTAGCACTCTTCTCCTTTTGTTGCAAGTTTTGCTATCCTTTTCCTTGTTTGATCGGCCTTTTGTCACTGAAAAAGAGTTATTCACTGTGTTGCATAGTTCATTTACAGTGGGTTTCTCACACGTCTTTTCCTGAAGAAACTCGAAGTGGTTCGAGAGTTCCACTGCTTCCACGGGTGCAGACTGTTTTCTAGGTTTTCTGTGTCTTACTGTCACCCTGTTCCAAGTTTTCTCATTTTCCCTTCTCTCAGAGTTCTTTTCAGCTGCCTCGGCTTGCTGTTGCTCATCTTCTTTCTGGACTACACTTACTTGTTGCAGCTCCTCCGCTCTGTCTAGAAACTCTTTTCTTTTATTGTCCAGAAGGTAGACACTCGCTGCTCCAGTGCCCTCACTTTTTCCTGTAGTAGGGGTACTAGTGTGCAGCAGTTGTTGCAGGGCACCACTGTGGAGTCTTCTTGGTACATTGCTTGTGCCACCACGTGCAGCGGGGGATTTAAAGTGAAAATAAGAGAAGCAAAACAGGAGAAAAATATTAGGGACCTTCACCTAGACCACCTCCGCCAAACCCTTGTTCGCTTGCTCTGGTTGTGTTCTCCCTGGGAGCTTGGGTGCTTGTATCCCAGAGGCCCTAGACCAGCTGGGGCAGCTTGCTCTGCTCTGTTTGGAGTCAGGAACCAGAATGAATCACCCCACTCGCTCAACTGCTGCTAGCTGATCAGACCGCTCCCCTTCAGTTAATCAGCAGTTAGTTTGTTTATTTAGAACATTTTTATTCCATCCTTTGCACAAGCCTCAGGACGGCTTACAAAAAATTAAATAATAATGTAAAATACAATTAAAACATTAGATGTTTATAACTCAATACTAACAATAATAACAATTCGAACTAACAGTGAAAAAAGGAGAAAAATAAAATACAAGTATGTAAAATGTTATTAATTTTTATTAAAATATTAATTTAATTATTAAAATAATGGGTGAATAAAAAGGTTTTTACCTGGCACTGGAAACTATAGAGTCAATGCCAGGGGGACCTCTCCGGCAAGCATATTCCATAGTGTGGGTGCCACCGCAGAGAAGGCCCTCCTCCAAGTAGATACCCTCCGTACCTCTTTCAAAGAGGGTTCCCAGAGCAAGGCATGAGGGCCTCTGGAATACAAGCAGCCAAGCTCCCAGGGAGAAAGCGACCAGAGCAAGCGAACAAGGGTTTGGTGGAGGAAGTCCAGGGGGAGGTCCCTAACATTTTTCTCCTGTTTTGCTTCTCTTATTTTCACCTTAAATCCCCCGCTGCACATGGTCGCACAAGGGGCATGAGGGCATGTAGGAAAAGAAACGTTCCTCCAGGTATCCTGGTCCCATGCCTTTTAGGGATTTATAGGTTATTACCAGCACCTTGAATTGGGCTCAGACTTCAATTGGGAGCCAGTGAAGCTGACAGAGGACTGGCGTTATATGAGAATATTGGCTGTCCCCCGTCAGCAACCTGGCAGCTCTATTTTGTACCAATTGAAGTATCTGGACCGCTTTCAAGGGCAGCCCCATGTAGAGCACAGTACAGTAATCCAACCAGGAAGTTACCAGTTAATCAGGATTCAGCTAACGTGGAGTTTCTCTTCAACTGTCTCTTAGAAAACAATAGACTTATAGCTGGGCTAGTCCAGGCTTGCCTCTGCTTTGTCTTGCCTTGCCTCTGCCTGTCTCTGCTTTGCCTCTGCTTTTCCTTTGTCTCCTCTTCCACTACAACTCCTCCTCTGTCAAACTCCTGTTGGCTTTCCCTGATCACTCGCTCTGGTCACTCGCTCCCATAGTGGCCGTGTAACTGGAGATGCTGAGTTGAAGTGAGAAGGCTGAGTAGATTTGGCATGATATCACATCAATCTTACATCCTTCATGATCAGCCGGTGCAAAGTTCTCTCTGCTTTGTCAACCTTGTGTAAATTCAATGACCACCAAGTTGGGATGGGGGTTTCGCAGCAAAAATGGAATGTCTTATTCCCTGACCTTATATAGCGACTCCAGGCACTGGGAAGTTGGATGTGGGTGATTGGGTAGTTCCCATGGTTCCATCATGGACTGGTGTAGGGTGGAGATCAGAGGCAGGACCACCAGAACTGTGTCCTCTATCCTGATAACATTTTAGATGTTGTTCTGTTCTGGATCTGAGTGCTGTTGGATGTTGATCCCTAAGGAGGTGGACATATGGAAACATCCCATACAATCTCTAAGTGATCCTGGTTCTTGAGTCAAAACCGTAAGGTCAGTGAGGTAGATGTCCGCTCTGTGTCTTCTGAAGGGGATCCAGTGACAGATGTGAGGGAACAGGCACAGATGCTAAATGACTGTTTTGCCTCTGTGTTCTCTACAAAGCAGGACAGGGGAGATCCGCGTGGGAATTAGATGAGGCTGGGGACTTAGGGACACAGAGTTACCCCCCTAGAAGTCAAGGAGCTCCTCAGGAGACTGATGTTACAAATGTGCTGGGCCCTGACAGCTTACACCTAAAAGTACTTCAAGAGTTGTCCGAGTTCCTCACCCCCACTGGCCTCCATTTTTGAGGCCTCGTGGAGAATGGGTGAAGTTCCATAGGACTGGAGGGTGGCGTCAGTGGCCCCAATTTTCAAAAAGGGTAGTAGAAAGGACATGGGGAATTACAGACCAGTTAACCTTATGTACATTGTAGGAAAAACAAGGGAATGGCTCATAATCACTAATAGATCTAGCGATTTTAGATAGGGAAGGGAGGCTGGTGACCACACAACACGGCTTCTGCAAAAACAGGTCCTGCCAGACAAACCTTGTGGAATTCTTTGACAAGGTTTCAAGGTGGCTAGATGGAGGGGACACAGTGGATGTGATTTATCTGGATTTAAGCAAGGCCTTTGACAAAGTGCCCCATGATATCCTGGTGGAGAAACTGAGGAGTTTTGGGATACACCAAAGCTCTGTCCGGTGGATTAGGGCATGGTTGACTGACCGAAAGCAGAAGGTAACGGGGAATCATCGGGATGGCGGCCAGTAACAAGCGGGGTCTCCCAGGGCTCTGTCCTGGGGCCGATCCTGTTCAATCTTTTCATCAACGACATGGAAGAAGGGGTGATCAGTCTGCTGATTAAATTCACAGACTAAAACTGTGGCAGTGGCCACAACTGAGGAGCAGGTACTCCAGATCCAAAAGGATCTGGACAGACTATGGAAGTGGGCAGGAGTCAACAGGATGGCATTCAATGTGCATAAGTGCAAGGTCTTGCACTTGGCCATTGGAATGGGTGTCATAAGTACAGGTTAGGTGACAAGTGGCTGGAGAGCAGCACTTGTGAAAGGGACCTCAGGGTACTTGTTGACTGCAGGCTAAACATGAGTCAGCAGTGTGATGCGGTGGTCAAGAGGGCGAACGCCACCCTTGGTTGCATAGCCAGAAGTGTAGCTTCTAGATCAAGAGAGGTATTACTACCACTCTATATGACTCTGGTGTGCCCACAACTGGAGTATTGTGTTCAGTTCTGGGCTCCTCATTACTGGAAGGATATAGCCAGGTTGGAGTCAGTGCAGTGTAGGACCACACAGTTAGTGGCCAGTTTGCAGGGGAAGCCATATGAAGCAAGAATGAGGGAACTGGGTCTTTTCAGCCTGGAGAAGAGGAGACTCTGAGGGGATCTGTTGGTGACATACAAGTATGTGAGGGGGTATCATACAGAAGTGGGTAGAGACCTGTTCTCCCCTGCAATGGAGGGCAGGATGTGCTCCAATGGAGCAAAGCTCAGGGAACCAAGGTTCAATTTGGATGCCAGGAAGTACTTCCTGATAGTTAGGACCCTGAGGGTATGGAATGGGCTTCCACGGGCTGTGGTTGAGGCCCCATCGGTGAGGGTGTTCAAGGACAGGCTAGACATGCATATTTTAGGCATGTCAAGCAGAGCCAGCTAGAGCCGGGGGTCAGACTAGATGGCCTGGGAGACCCCTTTTGTCTCATTCTCTTTCTAGGTCTCTATGAATCCAATTCAGAGAAGTAAGCTGCACTTGAGGATGATGAATGTGCTGGAGATCTTTCTTGCATTGCTTAAGCTGTGGCACTTATTTCTTCTCCAGACGTGGATGGTATGTCTGTGGATTGATGTAGTCTGTGACATGGAGGAGGTGGTAGGTAAGTGTATCCGTAGGGTGAGAGGTATTCCCATGGATATCCATGTTCATAGCTTTCATAAGGGACATTAGGCATCCAGTACTGGCTCCTTCCATACTGAGGGAACTTGGGTTCGAATGGAGGAACTGGTCTTCAGATTGAACCTGGCAAGGTTTCTGGGAACAGATGTGCATACAGAGTTGGAGTGGGAGGATGTATCGGCTCCTGATGCTCTTGAACCGTGTGTACCAACTGGTCAGATGGTGCCAGAGAGTGCATGAAAGATTTCAAATCTCTGCTTCTGAGATGAAAGTTCTGCCCATTGGTTCTGGTGCTTGCGTCTCAGTCTGAAGTGAGGTCATGGAAAGGATCACAGTGACAGGCTTGGCATATAGCAAGGAGATGGTCTTGGTGTTGTCCATACTGAAAGAGGACGGAATGAAGGCTTGCTCAGTACCAACACACCCTGCTCCCTTGAAGATTGGTGTGAAACTTCCTTCCATGCTGAATGAGAATGCCAGTTTTTCTTCTCCTCCATCTTCTCTTATCTGGGATGCTTTTCTTTAGTGGTCCCATCAGTCTCAAGGTACTTCCTTTTCTCCTTGTACTTTTTAGGAGATTGAGACAGTCCTGAGCACTCTTTAGTAAACTTAGTCCTCTCACCATGTTTGGCACACTGAGGGGCACTTCCTTCGGCTGCTGCAGAAGTGGCAGACTGAACCGCGGTAGCCTCTCTCATTGTGATCAAGGCTCTATCCCAGAGCACTTTCTTGAGGTAATTTCTTGTGAGCCTGTTTGGTGAAGGTTTGACAATGGACACATTTGTCCATATGATGTCCTTCACCCAGACAAGGAACGAATGTGTGCCCGTAGACGGCATCTTTGCTCTGCACTGAACACACCTCCTAAAAGCAAAATGCTGTGCCATCAAGGGAGAATAGGAATGAACAGGGTAGAAGAGAAAAATGACAGACTTTCTTTTTTTGGGGTGGGGGGAGAAATACGTGAGGGGAAAAGGGAAAGAGAAGGGTTTGTGAAGGAGGGTTTTGAGGTTGTTGAGGATTTGAGGTTGTGAAAAGAAGACCAAAAGAAGATTTAAAGATTATGGAGGAGAAGTTTATGAGGTAAACTGAAAGTAAGGGGAAAGCCTAAGGCACAGCAAACAGCAGTTGAAAGTGGACTGGCAATGGGGTAAGTACTCCGCCCATTTATACAAGGGGGTGGGGGAGTGGAGTTACTATCTGAGAGGATCTTCCCAAATACAGGCACTGCACAGGTGGAACACCTGTATGTGTGACGCACAGAGACCACAAAGGAAAAATCAGTATCTTATTTATATTCAAAAATATAAAAATCTGATTTTTTTAAAAACCTTTTAAAAGCTGATTTGTCCTGCCTGGAGAGCACTGGGTAGGGAAAGGTTTATTAACAAAATGCTTAGATAAAGGCACAAAGGATGAACCTGTAACTGAGGGAGGAATTAGATGGGTCATAATTTTCATGTAATTTTTGGTGCATTCTCCATTGATTATTTTTATCCTTGTTTTAACTACCATTTTAGAAAGTAGCCTGCATGATTGATAGTGACTTGTAAGCCATTTTGTTAGCTACTTCCATGCATTCAGATGCCTGGAACTGTTGTGACTGTGAGTGGAAAGCCATGTGCCAGAGCTACAAAGGAGGACCTGTAAACTAATTGTAGCTGTTGCCAGCAAAGGGCAGCTGTGTCACTGAGGGGCAATGGCAACACATTTCCCTGTCAGCAGGAGCCTGGAAGTCTCATAACCACACTGGGGTGGGAAAAACATTGCAACAAGGAAGTATTTATAGGCTAGGAGCATTAGAATGGCTCCTCATCTGTTCCTGAGGTACTGGTGAAAAACTGGAGTGGGAACCAAGAGAGGCTGTATAGGGTGCTAAACACACTCCTCTCATCAGCAGTCACAGAAAAGGAGCAGGGGAGAGCACTCAAGCACCTAAACTTTGGGGAAGTAATCCAGAGCACACCCTTTTGGGGTCAGCAAGGTTCACACACCCCTTGCACTTAGGTTCCACTATTTTCCTATAACTATGGTCAACAGAAGACATTTTGCTGAGGGAAAGGAACAAGTGACATCCCCTCCTATCCCACAAACAAAGGCCAACTGCACTAGCGGGTTACTCTGTCTTGGATACTGGCAGTAGGACAGCATTGCACACTGCCCTCAAGGGCAGCAGGTTAGATTAGGAGGTGCAGGGAAGACTACAGGTCCACAGGTATCTCCTTCAGAATCTTAGTGTCACCTTTGAGCACCTGTTTTCTGATAACTAGAGCTACTCCAGCTCAAATCATTCAGTGAAAGAAACAATTGGAAAGTTATCATCGCAGAGTTTGCATCCCTTTCTCCTTCACTACCCAACTTAACTCCCAGAAGTTGCACATGCAAAGCATGTGCAGGATAAAAATGCACAATGTGCTAATGTCAAGTGCTTTTCTTACTGATCACTGTAAGAACAGGAGTCTTTCAAAGGTGGCGCCACAATCTGCAACACATCTGTTAGACACAAACAGAACAAAGCACATACTAGGTTTGTACAGAGCATTGTTCATATCGGGCATCTATATTATCTCTAGTAGCCGATCATCCTGGTGGTGGCCATTGAAGAGCTTGCCAAGTTGGATTTGAGACCTTTGCCAATCAAGACATAGGTAGACTTTACTGGCTTGGCTCAAAATGGCCAGTTCTTTATAGCCTCATTACTTTTTGTTGTTTAAGGCAGTGTGTGAGGCGGGGCAGGAGAAAGTTGCAGGGAGTTTGCATGACAGACAAATTGTCAGGAAAGAAGTCCTTGTGTGACATTTCACTCTTAATGCCTTGGTGTTGCAATAATACAAGACAACTGGTGAAATTATAGGAAAACAAATGTGTAATTTCTTTCTCATTTAGCCATTTTTTGAGGCTGGAGTATAGTGAAGTCATTAATGTTATGTTCTCCTATTGATGCTCTAAGCCTTTCAGGGAGTAAGTAATGTTTTTCCTATACTCCTCCATGTGGCCAGCTAAATTAGACACATTATTTCTGTTCAGTTCTGAGCAATGATCAATATACTTGGAAAGCCCTCTTCAACTAAGTAGAAACATTTCCTCAGTGTCCAAAAGGGCCTAGTTTGAGTTTATAGGTCACGTTGTTACATTTAACAAAGGAACAAATGAGGAACAAATTTAAATGGCAAGAAATTCTTGGTTTAAGAACTTTAACAGACATTACCTTCCTTTTCTTTTTTCCTTTTTGTAGAAATTTTTTAGCCTGGTGCGGAATTCTTGCCACATATTAGCTGATAACAGAAAATATTACAGTGAACTCCAGGAGATATTGATTTACAAGGCTTCTTTAAAAAGTTATCAATAGTTCCTCCACCCACAGACCTCATTTAAATGTATGATGTGCGCGCGCACGCACACACAAACATTTAATCATACATGCCCATTTACAGATATATTTATAAGTGTATTTATTAAAAAAAACAATGCTTTTTTGACCCAGCAGGCCCTTCAAAGATAAATCAAATAAAATTAAAACAAGCAACCAAGATTGAAAACAGGCCAAAATAATTTTAAAAGCCAAAGCATGACAAAACAATAGTGTTTTCACTGCCAGTCTAAAACTCAACAGAGGGGGAGCCAAACTGACTTCCTCTGGGAGGTAAGTTGAATAGTCAAGTCCTGCCTCAGGTACCCATCAACCTAACAAGATCCAAGATCTTATTTAATAGATCAAAATCTTAAGTATAGCAAGTAGGATTAAGTTAGGCAAATTTTTATTCTCTCCTATGTTTTGCAGTCTGTAGCACAGCAAAATTAATGTGCCATCTACAGCTACTGATCTATCAGCAAAACACAATCTATTACTAATTTATTACCCTTGATCCTGTTTTTTCAGGCAAACATGTACACACTATCCCATGTTTAATTTAATTAAGAATATTCTTGGTAATGTGTTCTTAAGAATACTTATTCTTAAGAATATTCTTAATATATGGTATATAGACCAGAATTAATATTATATTGTCATATCAAATAAATGCCAAGCTTGGCACAAATAAAAAAAAAACAGGTGTTCCCAGATCTTGAATTTTCAGACTAACACTGCTGAATGAACCCAGAGAGTAGGTTCAGCTCACAAATCACTGCTTAATGTCTAAAGGACACTAAGGATGTCACTCTTAGGAGGGTGAACAAATATGACTAAAGGCAAATATGGTTAGTAACATCTAATTAAAGTTGCTGTCGCTTATCATTAACTAAAGATGCTGATCCACTTCAACACTTGTTTGCAAATCCTAACTGGGCAAAAAAAAAGCGGTAGCATCAAGGTCAGCATAAATGAATTTAAGGTGGAAATTGGTGACCACAGGTGCTAGGTGCGCAAGCATGCCATTTTGTCAACCTTTCCTTGGGCCTGGCATTTTGTGTCTGAAGATAAGTATTCCAGAATTGTTTAGATAACAGCAGTTTAACAGGTGTTATATGTTTATGAATGCTGCCAAAGGGAGATTGTAATCCTATATGGTTCTGCTTAGAAGTAAGTCCCACCACGTTCAACAGAACTCACTCCCAGTTTATTGTGTATAGGATTACAGCCTATTTTTTTTCTCATGGATTAACATAGCCTTTCCTGTGGAATATATTTTACAAGTGTATTTTTAGAAGAAAATGTTAATGCTCATTCTTAGCATTCATAGAGATCATGAGCTGAAAATCTATACAAATAAATGTTTTAGTGCCAAATGCTACTTAAGCAATATACAGTAAGTTAGGAAGTATAGGTCCAGTAGTTAGAAAGTTTAGTTATCATTCTAGTTACTTTTAAATGAGGCATTTGAATACATGTGGGAGTGTGAAGATTTCTATTAGAAAAGTACTTGTGAAAAGGTATTGCAGTTTCAGAACATCTCATGATACTAATATAAAAAAGCTTTCAGAATGAAGGACTGCTTTCTTTTCTGCCAACAATACTTCTTTATAGTAAATGCAATATTCAAAAGCTCCAATATGCCCATTAGTTCATATTGCTCAATAATATTCATGCTATTTCTCCAGTATGTCATGCTGTTCTTATTTATGAATTAACTGAACGCCTACAGGCAAATGTGTTAGCACTTTTCTTCACTCAGCATTTCATTATTTTGCAAACAATTATTTTCAGATTTTACCAACTCACAGAGTTTTAAGAGACAGCTCTGCTCCAAGCAGAGTACTTCATCTAAGGTAATATATGCCTTTCAAAAGGATCTTTTCCTGTTTTAATCACTGCCATACTGCAACTACAAACTTTTAAAATGCCATTAGTTGTTGTATGCAAGTCTAATTGAAATCAATGCACATTGTGTAGCCACAGATCAAAGTGAACTGCACCCTTGCTGAAGTATAATGCTTTCTCCTGTTGCTACATTTCCCTTTAGGAGTGCAGTGGGATTATCTTTCTCTGCCTACAACTGCAGTTGTGTTAGTGTGACATTCCTCTACAATACCCTTCAGGAAACAGATCACACTCATTTGCAATTTTTATTCATAGACTTCCTAGTTTAACATGAATTTATGAGAAATGTCAAAAAAGGATATATTTATATTTCTATCATTTTCTAAGCAAGAAATCTATACTTTGCCAGACAACTTCTGAAGTCCACAGACACAATTATACTACATTGTTAGTAGGTTATGAAAAAAGGAAAAGATTTAGGACATAATGCTATACAGGTTTACAAAGCAAAAGTCCTACATGTTTAGGATTATGCCCTTGATCTGTGTTTACTCCAAAGCACTCCACACCACATATAAGATTACTGTGAAAGAGGAGGTATTCTCACCGCCTCCAAGAAAAGTATGTATCTTACTGTCGAGAGACGTCTACTCATGAGGAAGAGGCAGGAGCTAGCAGTGAGAGTCGGGCATTGGAACAAGGGGACTTATATTTGAGGCCCGGTGCCCAGACGGTCCCTCTGCAGCCTGGCTCTGAGACTGCTGAGCAAGGAACCTCTCTACAGCCTGACCCCGTAGCCTCTGAGAGAATAGCCTACTGATGGGGAGGCATCTGAAAGAGCAGCTTCCCCTGAATCCAGCTCTGAGCTGCCTGAACAAGTCGCCCCCATGGCTCCTGACTCTGAAACTGCTGAGCAGAGTTCAGGAGAACAAGGGGATTTACGGGAAGTTTAGCAAACGCTAAAATTAGAAGATCTTTAAGGTGACAAACCCAATTACAATGACAGGACAGAAGTCTGTCCCACCCACGACTGGAAAGACGATACAGGAAGGTCTGATACCACGTGGTCTCCTGAGGTAGCTCAGAAAGGAAGCAGCAACTGGACATGCAAGGGGCTAGTTATTAGAGCTTATCAGTCATATTGTAAATCTTGTAGTAAATAGCAATAAAAGCCTTTAGTTTCACTGCCGGCTGCTGTGTGAGTTAATTGGAGATGTGAGTTACGTCCTCACGACGCTTACCTTGTGAAATGAAGGACCAACTCAGTATCCTTGACAAAGTTTACAGTAAACATAGAATGAATGAATGAATGAATGAATGACTTTATTGAATAAGTCTTCCAACAATTTCAAACAAACAACAACAAAGGAACATTAAAAACATACATTTAATTAAAACTTTGCATTAATATTTTAAAGCCATATATTATAACTAAGAATAACATACCAAGATTTTAAAATATTACATTGTCAAACAATATACAATATGTATAACTGTCAAACAATATACAATATGTATAAGCAATTTAATTTGTGACTGACAGATAATGACAGTAACAGACTGACCAACCATATACCACCCCTTATGCATTAAAACTATTAATAAAATCTGTTAGCTAGTCTATTTTTTCCTGTTCTTTTCTCCTTATTCTGGTTGCTCTGAGAGCAAAAAGGGCAACTTTCTGGGGCACAAAAAGGTTGGATCCTTGTAAGAGAAAAAACAATCCTTCACTGACCAATTTCTCATACATTTAAGAAATAAGGATAAATAATATTCTCTACATTTTGAATATAAGTAACATTTAAGTAAATAATGTGCCAAATCTTTTATTACAGGTTAGCCACAGGTATGTACTCTATCTTTCATTGGAATACCTTGGAATCTACCCTGTAGCATTGTTATATGTATCATCTCAAAGTGGAGGTGAGTAAAGACTACACACTGGTCCCATTTCATATAAAAAAACAACAACTATTTTTCTTCCTTAAATTTAGTTTCAGATAGCCATTTCACAGCCTTTGAGTTTGACAGTGCAACTATTATGTTTTCTAATATCTAAAAATCCTTAATTTGATAACATTTCTTATATTGGTGCAGGAATACTTATAGCCTCCAGATGAAAACCATAGCTTGGTAACATCTTTATAAATTTATGGAGCCAGGAAGTTTCTGATGTTTTAGCCATCTGCTCAAGAAGACACTTCTTTGAAAGCCTGCCTTCATTCATTAAAACTACACTGAACTAATAATTGAATAGCCTAAGATGCACTTGGTCCAAAATTCCCAAATTTGGCATTCCAAATTCAGTTCTGAGCACATAGGCTGGACAGAATGGCACCACCCCTAAAATCATATGTAAACTGTGATTTTGAATCCTATTTCCTTGCTGTTAGGAAATCCCAGATGTTCATACAATAAATTTGTACTGGCAACACTTTTGCCTTGTACACCTAACTAACTAGCAAGAGAGAGTTGGGTTGTTTATAATTCAGGTGCCTCTTCAAAGACTGAGTGCCGGCAGTGGCCTTTAGTTCATTTCTCTTAAGCTGCAATGCCAGGATCCTGTGGAAGTGAAAGCTAGGCCAATGTAAATATAATATTCCAACTGTTCAATTTCATTTGAATCAAAAGGTCGCTTACATTGACTCTTTTCCTTACCGAAAAGTAACACCTTTGAGTTCTTGCTATTAATCACTAAGTCATTTTCCCTACAATAAGCACAAATTTTTCTCAGTAGTCTCTGCAAACCAACTTGAATGGTGGACATCAGAATCATATCATTCGTATATAGGAGGGTGTTCACTGATTTACCTATGGACTTTGGCATATGAAAATTTTGATTACAGAGCGTGGAAACATCATTAATATAGAGGAATGAGGAATGCCACAAGAATACATCCCTAAAGAGGAATGCCACAAGAGGAATGCCACAAGAATACATCCCTGACAAACTCCTTTACTTGTGAGGATCTTTTTAAAGTTTGATTTACTCCTCAGTGTTACTTATGTGAGTAAAGACGGCAGAAAGGACAGTAGCCCACCAGTCAACATTGTCTTTGAAGAGTTCTGGAAGCAAGAAGTGTTCAACTGGGACTTTATTGTTCCTTATTGATAAAATAAGGAGCATTAGTTTCTGCTTTATGATTGAAGGCCATTTTGGAAGTCCATCAGTATTTGTGAGATTATTGTCAACAGAGATTTTTCTTTCGCCATTTGCCTTATGTTTAAAGAATTCAAGATAGAAATTTTCCCAAGCTTTGGCAGAGACAGGAATCTCTGCACAGTGATTATCTGAGTCTGGCCAAAACCATACACCAAAAACTTGCTGAACTTCTAATTCTAGCTGCCTGTTTCAGTTCTGCCCAGCTCTCTGCATAATAGTTAACTTACTATCAATAATTAATTTCTTGTAATTTCACCTAAGCTTTGAGCATGAGTGTATGTAATTAGAAGAATTACAGGCCATTCTTATTTGTTTTCTTTCACTTTTTTTCTTGATTCTCTACGTTCTGCATCAAACCAGGAACATATTATGTTCCTTCGATCATTACTGCTAACACACGTTATTAACCAGGATTTCATTTGTGAGCATTTTGCCTGATATACAAACAGAACAGATTCAATGTTTGCATCAAGGGCATATAGATTTCCTAGCACTCTTCCCTAGTCTGAGCTCAAGAAAGACTTAAGATTCCAGATGTTCAATTGTTGCCATCTTCATACCTTTACTATTTTTTCTTAAACAGAACATAAATACAAACACTTGAGGCACAATACATATCAAAATATATCAATAATATTAGCATCTACAACCCAACTGATAACTAAAAACAATGCCTCAGTTCATGACCAAAACATTCAGAAAAATTTTGCCTCCATTCACGAACTCTGCATGGGGTGACGACCATGATCGCAGCCATGTTGCCGCATGAACATGATTATGATCGCACCCATCTTCCCTGCTCGCAGTTGCAGGCAGACCTGTGGTCACTTGCTGTGATGCTTTTTTGTGTGCTTTTTAGCACATACAGTAATGTAACGTATTATATGATAACAATATTGAATAATGGCTCCAAAGAAAGTACAGAGCAAGCATGGTGGTAAAAAGAACGCGCAGAGCAGTAATGAAGGTGACCAGAAAGTGCAGATTTTTCACCAAAATTGATCCTGCAGCTAAGAGACAAAGAAGAGAGGAAACCCCTGAAGGAGATCTCCCTGATGTCCTTATTGAGGGGGATTCTCCCTCCAAACAATAACCTCCCCCGCACCTAGGTTAGTATTCTCTACTGAACTGTACCTGACTTTGTTGTTTGTTACTTTGTTTCACATTTTTGTGATTTAAAAAAATAATAATTACAAAATGGATTAACCTTATTTACATTGAATCTTATGGGCAAATTTGACATGTTTCGTGACCAAAATCACATTCTTGGGATCAGAACAGATTAACCTTATGTACATTGAACCTTATGGGGAAATTTGACTTGGTTCGTGACCAATTCAGGTTGCAACCAGAATCGTGGAACATATTAAGTTCGTGAACCAAGGTATCACTGTATTCTAATATACTCTTCTATTCCAAATATTCTTCCAATCCTCATCTTTTATTTCACCAACATCCATTTTCCAAATTGTTTCAAACTTTTTGTCTGTTCCCCTAATTCTATTATTTTATAAATTTTGGCAATTCTTCCTTTACCTGTATATTCTTCCTTAATCTCACATTCTTTCACAATTGTTTCAAATTTCGTTAATTGTCTTTCTTCCTCTTTAAATTTTCACTCCATCTTTATCCATTTTTCTAATTGCATTAAATTTAACCAATTTAATTTAGCTTTTGTTAATACACTCCTCAATTGTGTTATATTTTTAAATATTTGATCATTTTTTAGTTGATTAATCAAATCCTTTGATTCTATTTTTGGGAATTTCTCCATTTCAACCACTGGTGTTAATGGAGAAATTCCTGGCGTTAATTGCTGTCTCCATTTTTCCCATACTTTCATCATATTTTTTAAAAAGAGTTTTTGAATTCTCTTAATAATCCTTTTTATATCCTTTTTAAACTAGTATATCTCTAAGTGATCACCTATTTTCCTTAATTCTTTAATTTCAATATCACTCCATATTAGTTCTTTGTTTTGGGCTATAATATCTGGAACTATAATTGATTTGCAACCCAAAACTTTTTAATATCTGGAATGCCCAGCCCTCTTTTATTGTGTGTGTGTGATTTATACCATAGTACTTTACTTATTCTTGCTCTCTTTCCTCCATTATAATATATCTCCAATAACTTCTGTATTTCCCTTAAGTCTTGATCATGAAGCTTGATTTGAATCATTCAGAACAAAAAATTAATCTTTGGCAAAATTTTCATTTTTATTACTTATATTCTTCCGAACCATGATACTTTTACCTTTCCATATCTTTCTATTTTATATTTTATATCCTTTTTAACTTCTTGTAATTTTTCATTTTTAATTCTTGACTATTTTTTGGAATATCAATTTCTAAATATCTAATACTGTCTATTTTTTGTTTATATGTTTCTTCTAATATATCCAGTTCTTCACTATTGTGATTATATAACATCATTTCCGATTTTTCCCAATTTATTCGTAACCCACTATATTTCCCAAATTCCTAAAAATGTGAATATATTCTCTATAGTATTACTGTATCTTGAAATGTTAACAATGTATCATCTGCAAATAAATTAATTTTAATTTTCTGACATACTCCAATTCCTTCTGTCCATATATCATTTCTAATTGCATTTGCCAGTACTTCCATCCTTAATGCAAATACTATTGGGGATAAAGGGCAAGCCTGTCTCATTCCTCGGCTTAAGGTTATTGTTTCTTTAATACAATTATGTACAATTTTCTGATTTATTACTTTCTTAAATTTTATTCCAAATCCCATATTTTCTATTAGAATCTTCATTGGTGGCCATTCCACACAATCAAAGGCTTTAAATATATCTAATGCTAATATACTTGCCTTTAAGTTTTGCTTCTTTATATAATAGTTAATATTTAATACACTCCTTACTACATCTGACATTTGTCGACCTTTTATGAACCCATATTGATTATTCTTTATATATTTATCTATAAATCTATTCAATCTATTTACCAATATTGCTGTAAAAATCTTAGCATCTTGATTAATAAAGGATATCGGTCTATAAGATCCAGGGTAAGATCTTTATTAGGTTTTACTATCAATACTA
Organism: Varanus komodoensis; assembly: GCF_004798865.1. NCBI lineage: Eukaryota > Metazoa > Chordata > Lepidosauria > Squamata > Varanidae > Varanus > Varanus komodoensis. Next base: position 29,569,841 of record NW_025335317.1, read on the forward strand.
TCATGGATTGTTTCCAAGAATTTGGAATTTTCCCCCTTCCATTATTTTATTAAACATAATTTTCATGTAAGAATTTTGTTAAAAAATTATAATATTCAACACCCAATCCATCAGATCCTGGTGCTTTACCTATTTTTAATTTATTAATCACTCCCAATATCTCTTCTTCTATTTGAGTTTCCATGATACCTTTATCCTCTTTTTGAATTTTACCCTTTAAATTCTTTTCTATATATATCTGACTTCCTTTCAAGTCTATTTCATTTCCCATATACAACTTTTCAAAAAACCTTTGAAAAATTAAGAGTTTTTCTTTCATCTTATTACATCTTTCCCCTTATTTATTCTTAATTACACCAATTAAACTTTTTGCTTTTTTAACTTGTGTGGCTCTGGCCAGCATTTTGGAATTTTTATTACTACTTTCATAAAATTCTCTTTTCAAGTAAATTAGATTTCTTTGAACTTGTTCTATTTCAATATTTTATCATTCTTCCCTTTTAGCTGTTAATTCTAGCATAATTTCATTTTTTCTACTTTTTATATACTTTTTCTCTAATTCTTTAATTTTCTCTTCTAAGCTTGTCATATACTGTTCTTTTCGTTTTTTATATTATATGAATATTTTATTCCTAGCTCTCTTACCACTGCTCTCATTGTATCCCATATTACACTTGTACTGTGTTTCCCCAAAAATAAGACTGTCTTATTTTTATTTTTTTTGGCTCACAAAAACACACTAGGTCTTATTTTCAGGGTAGGTCTTATTTTTCTTTTTTCTTTTATAATGTGTACAACAGTCCACACTTATTCATGTACAACAGCATGAATACATGTACATTTGGAATCACTCCGCCTGTGACAGGAGCCAGCGCTATAGAGGAAGCATCGGCTTTTGTGGCTCTGTGCGGAGGGAGCAAAGCTGTATAAGCATGTTTCCTCCACACAGTGCATTAAGTTAAAGTTAAGTTAAAAAATACAGTTTAAAAAGGCTCTTTATGTTCCCCACTGACCCTGGGAATAAACACAGCTAGGTCTTATTTTTGGGGTAGGTCTTATATTTTAGCAAGTACCAAAATAGTACTAGGTCCTATTTTCAAGATAGGTCTTATTTTCGGGGAAACACAGTATTACTACCTCCTTTTTCATTTATTTCCCATAGTTCTTTTAATTCTTTCTAAAATCTCATTTTTAAAAATCCTTGGATCTATCCTCCATCTATGCGTCTTGTCTATAATCACATTTTATTTCCATTTCCATTGTTATTATTTCATGTTCTGATATGACATTCGCATTAACTATCTTAGGCAATATTTCTGGTGTTACAAATATATAACCTATTCTTGTAAAGTTTTTATGTCTATTTGAATAAAATTTATAACTTTTCTGGTTCCCATTTAACTCTCTCCAAACCCCTTTAAATCTGTTTTTATTAATAAATCTACTTAAATCTGTATTATTATATTTTATATCTAATTTTGATGGGTTAGATTTATCTTTTTCTTTATCCATAACCATATTATAATCACCTGCCATTATTACATATCCCCTTTTTATTTCTTCTATTTCTTTATACACCTTATCATAAAACTCTATTTGATTTATAATAGGTGCGTATGTATTAACTAATGTCACCTCTTGCCCATAAATCAGACCTTGTATTATAAGAAATCTCCCCAAATGATCTCTTTTTATAGCTTTTGTTTTAAATTCACATCTTTTGGCAATAACAATTGCAACACCTCTTGCTTCTGATGTATCGTAGGATTTTTCATATACATCTACCCAATATAATTTTAATTCGTTAACTCCATCTTTCTTGTAAGATGTGTTTCTTGTAAAGATATAGTATCTTCTTTCTACTTATGAATAGATTTTTTCAATTCTAGCTCATTTATGTCTTTCTCCCAAGCTGTTTAAATTCCAAGACACTATCTTCAATGTTTTTTCCCATTCTTTCAATACATCAAATTTTCTTTTTGGTCTCCATATATGATTAAATAAACACTCCAACAAAAACTTAACAAAAACCCAATTAAACTTACCCCTACCCCCATCACATTTATATATGAAAATCCCCTTATCCATCTTCTGGAGATTTTCTCCTCCCTGCCACTTCAGGCTTCCAGGGGGGGGGGGGGAGTGGAGCCTCCCCTATACAGACCCCAGACATCCACTCCACCCTCCCCGACCATCTATACCCTTTTATTCTATATTCAAATTTCTCTCATATTATTTAAAACAATGTCAATAGTAACTCCAACAGTACTGAGTACAATATTCTATATCTATTACATATAGATCTTATCTTTCCATACTTCATACTTCCTTCTTCTGAATCTCCTCTTCTTTCTGTCTCTATGGAGAAGCTAAACCTCCTGCTTCTATACCCAGCTTCATCGCCTCCCGAACTTTTCTCTCCTTCTCTGTCTTCCTTCTTGAGAATGTAGACATATCCATTAATTTTTGTATTTGTGCTGAGTATTCATCATCAAGAATAATTCCAAGTGCCTTTAATAATTTCAATGCTTCCTCCTTTGTATTGACTCTGTTATATTTTCCATTGTATGAAAACCTCAAAAAAATCGGAAACCCCCAACCATACTTTATAGAGTTCTTCTTTAATATTTGGCAGACTTGGAACATATCTCTCTTTCATTGCAAAGTCTCATTACATAAATCAGGAAAGACTTGAATCTGATGATCTTCAAGCATAATCGATTTCATATCCCATAATTTTTGCATCAGGTTTTTTTTTTTTTTTTTTTTGCATATGACCAGAATTGGACCACGATGTCGCTTGGCGTTTTTCTTCCAGCTCTTCTTGGGCCAATTCTATGTATTGCATCAATATCATATCTTGTAAAAGATACATATGGAAAAATAGATTTAGCCCAGACCAATATTAATTGAATCAATTTATCTTCATTCTTTTTCCCATCCTCTGAATATCCTTTAAGGCATAAATTCACTCTTCATTGTCTATCCCAGATCTCAATCACACTTTTAGAGACCTGGTCTATCTTGGTAATCTCTTTTTTTTTTAACTCTTTGTCTTGTTCTCTCATCTGAGCTTTCACTTCTGTAATTGTTTGTTTATTCTCTTGAATTTGTTTAGATAAATCTTTTATTCTTCCATCCAGATAATCCATTTTAATATCACATTTCTTCATATCATTCTTCATATCATCTTTCATACCTTTTAAATCTGTCTTAATTTCTCTTAATTCCTGTAGAAGTATATCAGAGTTGTCTGGTTGTGCTGATGAAGTTGTTGATTTTTCCAGAGATGTTCACTTTTCCCCATTCATTTCACAACTTTTCTCTACTCTCTTCAACTGCAAAGCTGATGGGTGAGGTTTATGAGAAGGAATTTGTTTCACTTTAGGTCTTTGCCAAACATTTTTAGACTTTTGTCTGATGCTTTCTGCATTCTTGCTACATTTAGACATACAGTCTACAGTTGTTATTTAGCATCCAACTAAGAGGAGAGAGAGCTCTTGAATTTAGCGGTATCTTATTTGCTGACCACAATTGTAGTCCAGCTTTCAAACAGTATATAAACAGCTGCAATTTAACATCTAGCCAGCAGAGGTATTAGTATTAGCAAAATACAGTTTTCCTCTTTCTCAAACCATACATCACTTTCTCTTCTTTTTATTTGTTCGTTATTTCTTATTTCTTATCTCCATAGTAGTAACTAAATAGCACAGAGAAGCTAATCCTGGGACATTAACTCTGATACATGTTCCTTACAGCTCTGTCCAAACATTTTCCCTTTCGGCGCCTTCTTGGCCTTCCAGATGCACAGAGGGAGCGAGGAAAGTCTCTTTTTATCAATCATTCAAGAAAAACAACCTCCACCTTTCCCCCCACTTTTCAAGCTGCTTTTAAGGTTTTTATACCAAGCGGCCAAGGTATTTATAACATAAACACCGTTTCTCAATCCACAAACAACCGAGGTGCAACTTCCTCTGGAGCAGGCCCAACAGTTTCAGATTACAAAATCAACTCTTAGTCCACATCTGTGTTTCAAATCTTCCCAGGAGATAGACAAAAGAATTAACTTATGTTTCATGCATTTTTCAGTATTTCTTGATCTTGAGTATATTTTAATCACATTTTCCCGATGGTCAGGAAGAGTAAGAATTCAGTGTCCAGAGTCCATCCAAGCTAGCTCCACCCGCCCACACACACACACACACACTTGTTGCCATCTTAATCTTTTCTCATTCACTATGTCGGACTACTTGTTAAAAACTTTTGTAACTGAGACACTGGTCTCTGATTAGATTCTAGATTAACTGAGTTGATGATAGGTTGATGATCACTTCTCTTTTATTTGCTGTGATTCCTGGAAAGAAAAGCAGGTTGCTTACCTGTAACTGATGTTCTTCAAGAGGCCATCTGTGCAGTCACACAAGTGGGTTCTGCGCCTGCGCAGTGCCTGTGGCCGGAAGATTGACAGCTAACGGTCTTGGCGGGAAAACTCTGCTCCCCTCCCTGCAAGCAGTATATATGGAGCGGAGTGTCCGCCATTTTCCAGTCTTTGAAAGACTGGACGTTCGCTTTCTAGAGAAAAAATGGGATCAATGAAAGAAAGATGTCAGTACCGAGGACAAGAATAACATGGTACCAAGAAAAAAACACCACCAGTGACACCGAGCAGGGCTGGCGGGTGGGTTGTGTGACTGCACAGATGGCCACTTGAAGAACATCAGTTACAGGTAAGCAACCTGCTTTTCTTCATTGTGGCCTCTGTGCATCACACAGCTTACCCTGAATGGAGGAGGGCGGTGTCATCAACGAAGAATAGATGAAAGAATGGCTCTGCCGAAGGAACGTCCTGCCTGACACGGACATCCAGTCGATAATGCTTTGCAAATATGCATGGGGTAGCCCATGTAGCAGTTCTGCAGACAGTGTCGATTGGGATGCCAGAAGCGAAGGTGGAAGAAGCAGCCACAGTTCTAGTAGAATGACCCTTCGGGATCGTAGGTAAGTTCAACTTAGCTAATTGATAAGAGAGGATAATGGTTTGTACTATCCTCTTAGAAAGTCTCTGAGGAGAGACTGGAGAACCTTGATTGTATTCAGAATATTTCACAAAGAGCTTGTTGGAGTGCCAAATAGACTCAGTCCTTGATCTATAGAAGGCAAGACAGCGACATACATCAAGGGTGTGTAATGACCTCTCAATTGGATTCGATGGAGATGGAAAGAAGGCAGGTAAAACGATTTTCTGGTCCATGTGGAAGGGGGTAGCCACTTTGGGGAGAAAGCTTGATCCATTCGTAGAACTACCTTCTCCTTATGGAAGTTCAAGTACGGAGGATCCACCCTAAGGGCTCTCTGTGCTGACGTGACTGCTACAAGAAATGCAGTTTTCCAAGAGACGAGACGGAAATCAATTGTTGCCAAAAGTTCGAAAGGAGGTCTTGTTAACGCTTGTAACACCAGAGAAAGACTCCAAGTGGGCATAAGCAGTTGGACTGCAGGATGAAGGCTATGTAGCCCCTTAAGGAATCTCTTTATTAGTGGTTGAGAGAACATGGAGGAGCCCTGGATAGCACCCCGGTAAAAGGAAATAGCAACTGTGTACACCTTTATGGAGGATGGCTTAAGTCCAGACTGCTGGAGTTCGAACAGCAACTGGAGAATATAATCTATAGATGCCAACTGCGGGGGAAACGATTGTGATTCAGCAAAGATAGAGAATCTACGCCACTTAGCCCTAGTGTAGGACTTCCAGGTGGATGGCCTCAGCGCAGAATCGAGAATGTGTTGGATGTCCGGGTGAAGAACTGTCGAAGCCGAGGAAACGGCCATCAGAACCGAAGACATGGGAAAGGCAGGCAGGTGCGAATAATGGCACGGTACATCGGGTTCAGGGACAGGATTTGTAGAGACAGCAGACGACGTCGATACCATGTCGAAACGGACTACTACCGAATTTGCCAGGCCGTCAACCTCAGTGATGTCAGATCTGGGTGCCTTCTCTCCTGGTAATGAGAGACGGAATGGATGAAAGCTGAAGGTAGTCTTCTCGAGAAATGTGAAGGAGTGTCAAAAACCATGCTTGGCATGGCCACTATGGGGTTATCAATATTCCTGTGGCCGTGTCGTGGATTATCTTTGAACTCACTCTCATAATGAGGGGAATCAGGGGAAAGGTGTAAAAGTGAACGTTGTTCCACAGGATCATAAAGGCATCTCCAGATGTCCCCTGTCCGATTCCCGCTCTCGAACAAAAAACCTCGCAAACCCAGTTCCTCCGGGTAGCGAATAGGTCTATATCTGGAAGATCCCAGCACTGGAAAAGGTGGTCGCATGTCCGGCGATTCAGTTCCCATTCGTGGGATGTGGACATGTGTCTGCTGAGGAAATCGGCTTCCACATTGTCCGTACCAGCGAGGTGTACTGTGATCAGGGAGATGTGTCTCTGGATGCACCACTCCCAGATTTGTATCGCTAGCCGTGCTAACGTTGGCGACTTTGTTCCTCCTTGCTTGTTCAGATAAAAGACTGTAGTGATGTTGTCCGAGGTTATCTGAACAACTCGATGGTGAAGAACGTCTTCGAAGGACTGAAGAGCCTTGTAAACTGCTAGAAGTTCCAGGAAGTTGGTATGATTCCTGGGACTCTTGTCGATTCCAGGCGCCCTGAGTGCGTAGGCCCGAGCATAGAGCTCCCCAACCGAGCAGAGATGCGTCGGTACCGAGAGTCACCATCAGGCGTCGCGGTTGGAATGGGACCCCGATATTCAGGTTGTCTGGCACTGTCCACCATATGAGAGATTGAAGAACTGAGGACGGAAGTTGTATCAGCTTTGTGGGCAAATTCCTTTGCAGCTGAAAAACCTTGTTGAAGAAAAGTTGGAGGGGACGAAGCCAAAGCAGACAGGGGCCATACACTTCGTAAAAACCCTCGGGGCAGTGGCCAGTCCAAACGGAAGCACCGTGAATTCATAGATTTCAGACACAACAGCAAAACAGAGGAAACGCCTATGACACAGATGGATAGAAATATGAAAATAGGCGTCCCTCAAGTCCAGTGAGGCGAACCAATCCTTCCTCATCAGCAGCGGTAAGATATTTTGAAGAGTGGTCATCCGAAATTTCTTTGGAGTTATGAATTTGTTAATATCTCTTAGGTCCAACATCGGTCGGAGACCACCGTCCAATTTCGGGACTGTAAAATATCTGGAATAGAATCCGTGGAGTCCTTCTGTTAGAGATAAGCAACAAATGGCTCCTTTGGAAAGGAGCTGGCGAACATCTTCCAGCAACACCAGTGAGCTGGGAGAAAACCGGATAGGACTCGATGGAGGAATAACGTCGAATTCGATTCGATATCTGTGCTGAATGATGGATAACACCCAACGATCAGATGTATTGGACTCCCAAACAGGAAGCTGACTTTTCAGCCGGTTCCCGAATGAGAGGGGGAAGGGTAAGGTTAGGAGAGGAAGGGTTCGCCCACCCCATCAGCACTGGCGTTTATCCCCGTCAAAGCGACGACGGCTTTGCTGGAAGCGCTGGGATGGTTGCTGCCTACGACGTTGTTGGCGTTGATGTGGTTGCTGTCGAGGCTGATATTGTTGGCAGTATTGTGGACGGGTCCATGACCACTTATGTCGAGGCTGGGACTGTAGCACCATACGACGGGCTGTCATCCTCGATTCGTGGATCTTCTTTAATTTGCTATCGGTCTTCGCATTGAAGAGACCGGACCCGTCAAAGGGCATCTCCTCGATTCTCCACTTCATTTCTTCTGGAAAGTTGCAATTACCCAACCAAGCATGTCTGCGGAGAGAAACGGCACCGACAAGAGACCTCAAGTCTGCATCCACATGGTGCCTGGCTGTAGAAAGCTGCTGCACCGCCACTTGCATAGCCTCCTTTACAAAAACCCTCGCCAACTCGCCTTGATTGTCTGGGAAGGTGGCAATGATGTTGTCTAGGCACTGCATGAGGAAATATTGATAGCACACCAAAGTCGCCTCGAAGTTTGAGATTCGTAAGCTGAGCCCAGAGGCCGCATAGACCTGGCATGCGAGGGAGTCGACTTTCCTTCCCTCCTTATCACGAGGTGCGGTGTGACCCCGTGCCTCCCGGCCCTGAGAAGACTTCACAATGACCGAGTTCGGCTTGGGGTGACAGAGGAGGAACGGAATGTCCCCCTCCCGAACCCGGTACATGGATTCATATCTGCGTGAAGTCAGTTGTGGATGAGCCGGGAGGTTCCACGGTTGGGTCATCACCTGTCGTAGGGTTGTTACAAACGGCAGGGTGATGGAGGTGGATTGCTCGCCCCTGACCACATCGTAAAAGCGGTCGGTACTGGGTCCTGGTTGTTGGTGGGCTTCAATCTCAAGTGACTTCACCAGCCTGGACCTCAGTTCAGCGAAAGAGATGTGCGGCTCTTCAGGCGATCCCGGGCCTTGCGAAGTAACCACAGCTTCTGGTGAAGTCGAGTAGACCTCGGACTCGTCGGAGTCCATCCAGTAGGAAGGTGGGACACTGGAGGAGGAATCTCCTGGCGACTCCGATCTGCCGCTCTCTCTAGATGGTGACCTCAGGATATCTCTAGGTGTAGAGTGAAAAGGATCCTGAGGAGCTGGTGGAGAAGATCGACCTCTGGGTACCATGTAGTAGCTGACAGATTGGTATTCTTCCCGTCTCAGAATGGAGGAGTACCGGGACTGGTACCAGTCATCGGATCTGGCATCTGAAGAACGACTCCTGCAGCTTCTCGGAGGAGACATGCCAGTGTCGGTCTCCAGAGGAACAGGCAGCATAGGTGTTGGAGACCGAGCTCTCAGTGGCGAATCTCTTATTTCGCCATCCAAAATTGAGCCGCATTGTGGATCCTGGAGTAGTTCAGATCCAGTCCGACGCAGGGAGCCTGGCGGAGTGACCCTCATAGCCGCCTGGATGGCCAGGACCAAGGGGGTTGGTACCGCGACCGGAGTCAGGATCGAAGAGGCCGCCAAACCCGAGTGCCAATGCTTGGAATGCTCGGGGTTCCTCGGTTTTTTAATCGGCTTTCCGGACTTATCCTTTTTGGCCTTCTTGTGCACAGGCAACTTTCCCGGGTCACTGTGCTTCCTCTTCTCCTTTTGTTTCCTTGGTGGGGAAACAGGCTGATCATCCATGCTAGGAGCGCCTTCGTCGGAAGGGCAGGAGGGCGGAGCAGTCGAGGAAGAGGCCTGGCATTGTGGCGGACTGGCTGAAGTCGGACAGCCTTTGGGTGGAGCCAAAGTTGTGGGAGGCTTAGCCACCAGCCGGTCCAATTAGAGAAGAGCCTGGTCCCACAGGAGTTTGCGGAGGCGGTTCTCCCGATTCTTCCTTGCCTGTTTGGAGAAGGTCAAACAGTGGCCGCATTTATCTGTCCTGTGCCCTTCCCCCAGGCAAAGGAGGCACAGGGAATGCGGGTCCGCAGCGGGCATTTTGGAGCCACACTTCCCGCACTTGCAGAACACCGCCTGTTGCACCATCGCAGAAGTAGAAAAGAAGAAGATAGTATAGAGGGAGTAGATAATATTTTTGTTTTTTGTTTTTATAGGAACAAGGAGAAGTGAAAAAACGAAGAAACTAAGTGAAGTACTAACGAGTAACACGAACAAGGGAATACTAACTTGGTAAGAGAAAAGGAGAAAATTCAACAAGCAAGAGGAGGTAAGTAACCATCTAAGCGAGAGCGAAGCAGCATGAGGCACAACGAACGGCGGTCACAACAACTGAAAAATGGTGGACACTCCGCTCCATATATACTGCTCAGGGGGAGGGGAGCGGAGTTTTCCCGCCAAGACCATTAGCTATCAATCTTCCAGCCACAGGCACTGCACAGGCGCAGAACCCACATGTGTGATGCACAGAGGCCACGACGAAGAAGTGAACATTTCATCTAGAGACACAAATATAGGCAATGGCACTTCCAACAGAATGTGTAAAATATATGCATGGATAGGGAATCCTAGGGTCACTAGGCTTTAAACTTTGAAGTCTTAATTTATATGTCAACTCCAGCAGAATCCAACCTGCTTTATTTACTTTTTTATCTCTGGAGGACCAACAATATATTTTCTATAGGTCTGTATGAAGACCCCACTGCTTTACACATTGTGTTGGATTGGGGCCAATTCTAGCATTTTAATCACTTAGCATTTTAATTAAATCATTAATTTAATTTTGTGCCTAAGTCCTCTACCAGATATTCCAAAAGAAACCAGAGATCATGCAAATAGTGCGAATTGACTTGTGTTATATAAATATTCACTAATAATAATGTTAGGGTTTTTAACCTGACTACAGCATACTTTTGAGTAGCCAGAAAATTCAGTACTGACTCACCAGGCAAACCTAAATCTTCTTTTACAAGAGTTGCTAACCCTCTGACTGGTCTACTCTTATCTTTACTCTTCTGAGTTGATGCAGTCCATATTTTATAACCTGGAAGGATATTCTCTTTTTTTTTTTTATAAGCCAAGGTTCTTGAAGGGCAGTAACATCAAAATTAAATAAGAATTCCTTATAATTGTCTCCCTGCTTAGAAGCCCTCCATTCAGCTATGTTCCATAAAAGGAACACAGAATGTAATTAAGACGGCTAGTACAACTATTCCATTCCCACTGACATGCATAAGATTGCATTATTAAATTTTCCCTTTCCAGTAGTAGAATCATAATGCCAAAGGAATAACATACATCCTTATTCTAAGCAACATCAGCTGGGCCTTTTATATAGTGCCAGCAAGACAATGATGGAAGATATTTTCCATTTGCATCCCAATTCTAGGCATATTTCCTTGGAAATTGGTCCAATGTACAACCACGGTCTTGAAGTAGGCAATGCTTTAAGTTCAATTCTGTCCATATTCTTTGGTTTTTTCCTCATTGAGATGTCCCATTAGTAACACAAAAAATGAACTGTATATGATTACTTTCATATCTAGATCAGAACTCAAAAGGATTAAGAACTGTGTCATATTTTTCCATATATGTAAAAGTCATTTAACATTTTTGCAAGAAGTAAGCAAACAAGGGAAGAAAAGTAGGAGAGTAATGGATGAAGTTTTTCTGTGTTCAAGGTCTGAAAAACAGCTATGGCCTGTGGAACTATGCCAGTTGCTAAAAATATGCATTGTATACTGTATGTACGTGTTTGAATTGTTTACATTTGCCAAGTACAAATCTGAAAAAAATAGAATGTTACATCCTCTACATTATCTAACAGCACAAATCCCACTGATGTAAGATGCTGCAATTATTACCATATAGTAATAGAAAGTTTAATTAGTTTCTCCAAATGATAATTTGTTGCATGCTCTCTAGGATTGGGAGAAAAAAAACAAAGTTTTTACAGCATGTATTATGATTATTTACATTAAGTGCACTGCCAAGATTATTATTATTATTATTATTATTATAACATTTCTATGCCGCCCCTTGCCGAAACCTCGGGGCGGCTTACAACATGATAAAATACATTGAAATACAATAGTACATAATAAATTACCATTAAATATAAAAATACAAAAAATACATTGATTTACAAATACAAAATTAAAATTATCAGTATAAAATAAAAATATAGGATGAGAAAGAGAAGGAAGAAGAAGTTGCCCAGGCCAGATCATATGTTTTAATTGACAAATAATAAAAAATGTCCTCCATCACACTCTCAATATTAAAAAGGATCATTTTATTTATATTAATATAAAAAAACTATTGTTGGTAGAATTATATTATTGTGATCCTTCACTGGACAAAGAGTAGGTTAAAAGAACCGTACACCTGGTTCTGCACATTCATCTCTGCATTAGTGCTTTTGAAAAGCAGCTCCAACTTGTGCCCTGATTCTGATGCTAATGTCTGTCACATGCAGGTGTATCATTTTCATACAGCAAAGCTCAGGGAACAAAGGTTCAATTTGGATTCCAGGAAGTACTTCCTGAAAGTTAGGACCCCTAGGGTATGGAATGGGCTTCCACGGGAGGGGGTTGAAGTCCCATTGGTGAGGGTGTTCAAGGATAGGCTGGACATGCACATGGTCGGCATATCATGAGCGGAGCCAGCTAGAGCCAGGGGTCAGACTGAATGGCCTGGGAGGCTCCTTCTGACTCATTCTGTTTCTATGTTTCTATTGCTTAGTGAATTGCTTACTGCAAGGTATTACAAACAGTGTATAACATTATTTTTTAATTGCAATTAACACAGGCTAAATTTGAACTGGTTCCACAATGGAAATGCCCAAGTGCTACCTATTAAGGAATGCTTCAATAAATTATAATGAACCAAATTATGCCTGCTTTTAACCTTAACTTCAAGGATTTCTCTGGACAATGGTTCCCATTTCTGGTGTAGGCTGATTCTAAAAAGAGAATGTGTAAAAAGCTTGCTAAATGTAGTCAATCATATATATTGAAAAAGGAAATTTTGATTTTATACTATTTAAATATAATGTATGCCGTAATTTCAATTAATCGGCATTCTGGTTACCTTAAATGAAGATAATATGTCAGTGAAAATTGGCGGGGGCATTGGAGGGGCTCACAGCAGCAGAGGTCAGGGAAGGACAGAGAATGGCCAGAGAACTTATGAAGGCAAGGTAAAAGCTTGGGTTGAGGATCCGGGAAGGGGGAGGCAGGAGGAATGGAGAGGAAGGGCGTGGGGCTAGAGAGGCCAGAGAGACTCAGGAGGAAGCAGAGGGGGCAGGGCCAGTAGCCTCTGAGGCTTATAAAGCTTCAGTCAGCTGTTGGCAGCACCAATGGCATTGTCCCTTGTTTGTGTCCCTTGGATACAGTCACATTGCCCATGGATTCTTTTCCCCAGGGACTTTGTCTTCACTGAGGAAACATGGCTCTGTCTCAAGCAAGGGTAGCAACATGCAGACAAGACAAGGGTGCAAGGGGCAAGTAGAAACAAGGCTCTCTATGGGTTGCCCTATGTCAAGTCAGAAGACAACTATGGCAGGAGTGGCAAGTGTGATGCTTATCTGCAGCTCCTGTGCAATGTTTGTCTTCCTCCCCCAGGAGTTGCTAGGATACACTTGAACTAAGTGCAAGTTGCTGGCCAAGCTGGTGTTCCTCCTTGAGGAAAAGGTGTATAGTCTGGAGGACTCTATCACCTCCCTCTGGGAGATAAGGGAGGGAAAACAGTTCCTGGACATTATGGACAGGAGGTCCTCCAGGCCAACTAGCAGCCCTTCCAGACAGAATGAAGAGCAAGGAGCCATCAGGGAATGAGGGGGGAGACATAGAGGCATGTCACCCTCAGGAGGAGGAGGCCAGCACCATGCCCTCCATCTCCAGGCACTGATTTGAAGCTCCACTTGAGCAGATTGGGGCCGTGGGTTCCCTGGGAAACTGGCCTGCTCAGAAAACCCAGCCTGAGGACAGACGTGGGCAGGAGGCCGCTGTCAGAGACACAAGGGCTGAGATACGGCCCCCGATCTCCACCAGACGGGCTACAGCAAGGCAAGTCATTGTCACTGGGGACTCCTTACTAAGGGGTTCCAAGGCTAGCTGGATCTGGGGGCAAGAGAAGTCTGCTGTCTGCCAGGGGCATGCATTTGGCATGTGTCAAACAAACTGGAGTATCTTCTTTCTTCAGGGGAAGGGAGTCATCAGTTGCTTCTGGTGATCCACATGGAAACAAATGACACAGCCAGGCAGGGGATGGGTGAGATTACTCAGGGCTTTGAAACTCTAGGCAAGAGACTCAAGGACCTGAAGATTCAGGTGGCCTTTTCCTCACTCTTTCCTGTCTATGGACATGGACCAACCAGGGAGAGAAGATTTGTGGAGACAAATGACTGGCTGAGGGCCTGGTATCAGAGGGAATGCTTTGGGTTCCTTGACCACGAAAACTGGTTTCTTGCTGATGGACTCCTGGCAAGGGATGGGGTGCACCTCACCAGAATGGGGAAAAAGACTTTTGGGGATGCTCTAGCAGGCTTTGTATGGAGAACTTTAAACTCATCTGGGGGGAGGGGTGGGATCAAGTGGACAAGGTGCTTGGACTTGTCTGGCCTACCACTTGTTTACTTGACCCTTGCCCTTCTTGACTGCTTATCAAAGTCAAGGACAGGATATATACCTGGGTCCAGGAGGTAGTTAACACCTCCCTGAGGGAGGGGAGGGGAGGGTCCTCACCCCCTTGAAAAAGGTGGTGATCAGGCCCATTCTGAAGAGGGTGACCCCGCACCCAGAGTTGGCCTCTAATTGTACACTGGTGGCCAACATCCCATTCTAAACAGGGCCCTTAGAAACCAATCATGATCAGACTGATGAAGGAACAGGATCAGGGTCTTAGAGGCAGGTGATGTAAGGACTACAGGAGCTGGCATAACTACTGCATATAGGGTTCCTGCTGTGCCAGGGAGGCCAGGAGGAAGAAGGAGGTCAAGGGAGCCAGGGAATAGGGTTTGTGGGAAGCAGCTGTGGGAAGGAGCTGAGATGCATGTACAACAAAATCAGGAGCACGGAAAACAAGCGGGAGGGGCGCAAGTCTCTCCTGGGAATAGGTGGAAACCTGGTGGGGATTACGGAAACATGGTGGGATGAAAAGCAAGACTGGAACATTAACACAGAAGGTTATGCACTTTTTAGGAAGGACAGGAAGGGAAAGAGGAGAGAAGGTAGCGCTATATGTTAGGGATCGGGTACAATGAGATAGGGTAGAAGGGGATTGGAGTGAGTAAGATTGATGGGCCTAGAGGTGGCCAAGGATCTGATAGTGGGAGTATGTTATCACCAACCAGATCAACCTGAGACCCTGGACCATGCTCTGATAGACCAGATTGAAAGGGTATCCCACGGGAGGGACATGGTCATAATGGAAGGCTTCAGCTTCCCTGATACTAGTTGGGAGAAGCACTCAGCGGTGCCATCTAGGTCCTGTTGCTTACTAGAAGCTAAAGAGGGAAGGCTTTTAACCCAGTGGGTGTTTCTAATCTTCAAAAAGGTTTGGAGAGGGGATATGAGGAAATATAGACCAGTTAGCCTTACATCTGTTCTGGGAAAGAAAACGGAAAGGCTCATAATAGGGAAAGTTCTAGAAACCCTAGATAGGAATGGGAGGTTGCCAGCCACACAGCATGGATTTTGTAAAACAGATCCCGCCAGATGAATTCTATGATAAGGTCTTGGTGGATGTGGTTTACATGGATTACAGCAAGGCTGTTGACAAAGTGCCACATAATATCCTGGTCGAGATATTGCTGAGCTTTGGGATAGATCGATACACTGTCCATGGGATTAGGATTAGTTGATGGACCGCAAACAGAGGGGACTATTACTGGGGAATTATCAGGATGTCAGTGGAGTCTGCTTGGTGACAAGTGGAGTCCCCCAGGACTCATTTCTGGGACTGATTATGTTCAACCTTTTTATCAGTGACCTGGAGGAGGGGTTAACCAATCTGCTGACTAAATTAACAGACAATACCAAAGTGGGGGCACTGGCCACACCTGAGCAGGTGATCCAGAAGGCTGCGGAAGTAGGCAGGGGACAACAGGATGGCATTCAATGTGGATAAGTGCAAGGTCTTG